>NW_006441955.1:388256-400651 GCF_000325575.1 Pteropus alecto | reverse complement strand
ACATGGTATCACTTATATGTGGGATATAAACCTAAAAGCAACAAATGAACAGGACAAACAAAGAGACTAATGGAGGGGGACCTCAGACTAGTGGTTACCAGAGGGTAGGGGATGGGGGAGAAGGGGGAGGTAGACCTGGTAAAGGGGATCAAATATAGGGAGATGGGGGGGTGAAGTGGGAAAAGGGGATCAAATATATGGTAGCTGGGAAACTGGAACAAATGAACAGGACAAACAAAGAGACTCATGGACAGGGACCTCAGACTAGTGGTTACCAGAGGGTAGGGGATGGGGGAGAAGGGGGAGGTAGACCTGGTAAAGGGGATCAAATATAGGGAGATGGGGGGGTGAAGTGGGAAAAGGGGATCAAATATATGGTAGCTGAAGGAAACTGGACTTTGGCTGGTAAACACACAATAGAATATACAGATGTTAAATTATAATGTACACCTGAAAATTATATAATTGTATTAACCAATGTTATCCCAATAAACTTAATTTAAAAAAAAAAAAACAAAACCTCAATGAATGAAGTCTGAAATCCTTTCTGTAGCCTATATAGGGCACTACCCAAATGCTACTGGATCATCTGCACAATTCTCTAGTCTTGCTGGAGTTTTCATCTCTTAGACATGCCATACTCTCACCTACAGGTCTTCACACTTACTGTTCTCTCTGCCTGAAATACTTTTCCTTATCTCTTTTTATACATTCTTGGACCTTAGCTTAAGTCTCATTTCCTCTGGGAAGATTTCTCTACACATATTTCCCCAGCCACCCTCTATATAATTCTAATTCTTTACCCTAATTAGTTGCTTAATTATCTATTTTCTGGGACTGACTGTTAGCTCTGGAGATCAGTTTTGCTCAAACTGACATTCCTGGTACCCAAGCACAATACCTGGTCTAGTATGTATCAAATGAATATTTGATGAACCAATCCATGAATCAATCAAGTAACTAAATGGTATTTACTATTATCATTATTATCATATCGTGAACCTTAGGCTCACAGTAGGGTTCTGTTCATTTGGAGTTACATTGATAAAAACTCCCAACTGCAATTAGATCAGCAATAGAGGCTTTACTGACAAAAGGACATATTCTGCTATCACTTATTTACTGACAGTGTTCTGGCTGGTAGCTATTCCAGTGATCTTAAAAAAAAAAAAAAAATGCTTTCAAGAGAGAAAAGCATTACTTACCAAGGAAACCTACTTTAATACAACTTACTAACTGGCCTTAAAAGCATCATTATCTCCAAATACAAGTACCTCCTCAGCTCTGGCAGCAAATAAATCTGCTGGAATGCACAAAAACCTCCCTTTCCTGTGTAGCGAATGTACCATTACTATTGCTCTGGGCATTATAGTATTTCAGTTCCACTTATTCACACTTGAGTGGGAGTCTATCTTGAGGTCAGGAGCCAAGAGGGAAATCTGTATATGCAGCTATGACATTCCTATGAAACTCTAATGTACTTCACTCTTCTTGTTCTATTTGCTTGTTCCATTAAATTCACATGTCATCACCCTGAGAACAGGTTCCAATGAAAGAGTATTTACATTATACAATAAATCTAAGAAACAAGAGAAAGAGCACAAAATTTGAAGTTCAGAAAACTAGGTTCACCTCATGGCTCAATAATATATAATCTGTGTGGCTTAGGATTTTACCTACTTCTAAAGCTTAGATACAGTGCTTGTGAAGGTCAAATGAAATACTGGCCATAAAAGTATTTTTATTCTATAGATTTTGACACAAATGACAAATGTGTTGTTCTCATACAAGTTTGAAGAACAATAAAGACAGTTTGATGATACTAACAGGATATTTCTACATGGTATAAAGAACTCAAGGAAAAATATTTAAATTCAGCTCAGAGAAAAATATTTAAATTCAGTTTTACTACTAACTTTGCTCATAAAATTTTGGTCAGTCAATAAATCTTTCTAAACCTCATGTTTCTTATCTACACACCTAAAATAAAAACATCTAGTTTGCCTATCTCATAAAAGTTATTCCAAGGCTAGAATAAGAAAACATAGTTAAAAGCTTAAGGTTTTCATATAAAAAGATGTTCCACATCATATGTCATCAGGGAAATGCAAATTAAAATAATAATGAGATACCCATTATGAACCTGTAAGAATCACCAAAATCTAGAATACTGACAACACCACATTCTGGGAGAGTGTGGAGCAAAAAGAACTATCATACACTGCTGGTAGGAATGCAAAATGACATAGCCACTTGGAAAGACAGTTTGGTAGTTTCTTACAAAACTAAACATACTTCTACTACAGGATCCAGCAACTGGGCTCCTTGGTATTTACCCAAACAAATTGAAAACTTATGTTCACACAAAAATCTGCACACAGTTATTTATAGCAGCTTTATTCATAATTGCCAAAACTTTGACGTCACCAAGATGTCCTTCGGTAGGTGAATAGATAAACTATGGTACATCCAGATAATGGTGCATCACTCAACACTAAAAAGAAAAGAGCTATCAAGCCATGAAAAGGCATGAAAGAAGCCAATGTGAATAGGCTACATACTATATGATTCTAATTATATGACCTGAGAAAGGCAAAACTATGGACACAGTAAAGACCAGTGGTTGCCAGGAGTGGAGGCAGGTGATGAATAGGCAGAGTACAGAGGGTTTGTAGGACAGTAAAAATACTCTGTATGATATTGTTAATGATGGCTATATATCATTATATATTTGCCCAAACTCACAGAATATGCAACACCAAGAGTACATTCTAAGACAAACTATGGAATATTTGAGTAATTATGATGTATCGATGTATGGTCCAGCTTTGGTAAAAAATGTACTGTTCTGGTGAGTGACGTTGATAAAAGGAGGGGGCTACACATGTGTGGGGGTAGGGGACATATGGAAAATCTCTGTACCTTCCTCTCAATTTTATTGCAAACTTAGAACCACTCTACAAAAAAATTAAGTCTAAAAAAAACCAACTATGCCCCCTACACACACAAAAAAAGCTTAAAGTTTGACAGTTTTGATTATTAGTAGTATTAAGTAGTTGTATTTTTCTAATTGGACCCACCTACGGCAAGGCTATCAAGCTAATGCATGAAGTGCTATTCTCCAAAAACTAACTCTGCCCCCAAAACTCAAAGATACATTGCTTAGAGTCTCTAAAATGTTATTGTTACCATTCTGGATCCCTCAAACTGACAAACTTTAATATAGCTTGCCAAATATGATATTCTCCAAAGGGCTTAATGCCTGACTACAATGAACAAAAGATCTTGAACTATACTCTAAAGCTTCAAAGATTCTGTATACACTAAATTCTAGAGAAATAACCACTCACTCTTTTTCACTTGTCCACAAAGCAAACTTTTAAAGGTACTATATACAAAACAAGATGGTGCTGTTCACAGGGGGAATCACTGTCTACATGCATTACTCATTATTCACAATGACTAAACCCATAAAATATTTCCCAAGTAAAGACAAAGGCCAAGTGTCCAAAGGCAGTAACCACTACCCCCACAAGTAAATATGCAAGCCAAGAGTCACAAGGCTGGTGTTTGTCCTTTATATCAATAGTCACCAGCATGGAGATGACTGTGGGTCAAAGCTTTCTCTGCCTGAGGCAGCTCCCTCCCTGAACCTCATACTTGAATTCGCACTCATATTCTACTTGAATTCGCACTCATATTCTTTCATTCATTCCTCTTTTACTGTAGTAGTGGCACTCTACCCAAAGAAGGAAAATAACAAGCTCCAAGAAACAGAACTCAATTTCTACTCCCCTGGAAGTGAATGAAGAACTAGGTTTTAGAGACAGCTTCTCAACATTTAAAATCAAATGAAGGCAGGGTGGAGGGGGAAGGAAAGAATTTTCCACCACTGAAAAACTGGACATTTCTTTATAGAACTTGTAATTAAACCCATATAGTGTAACCAACATAAGTAACACTGCTTAGGGTGAGGGTAGGAGTGGAGACAACATTCTAGGGCCCACTCAGAATCCACTGCTGATGACAATACCATCCTGTACTTCAGTGTCCTACCAAATGAAAGGAGACGACAACAAATATGTTTAACTACTTATTGAAATACAATATAAATACAGAAAAGTACGCATAAGCATACAACTCAATTTTTCAAAAACTGAATATACCAGTGTAACCAGCAGCCAGATTTTTTTTTTGAAAAATTAGTATTACCATCAACCCAGAAGCATCCTTGTGCTTCCTCTTCTAGTCACCACCTATACACCCAAGAAAACTATCATTTGATCTCTAACTTTATAAGTCAGTTTTGCTATTTGGGCTTTTTCTTTAAATAGAATATACAGTATATACTCTTTTGTATCTAGCACACGTGTATTCAACATATGTCTAATTTGAATCCCAGAAAGCAAAAATTAAATGAAGAAGTTATAATATTTCAAGTGATAAGGGCTAAGAAAGTTCCAAAATTGATACTAGAGATGAATATACATATTCAGGAAGCACAATGTACCCCAAGAAGGATTAATTATTTGAAAAATCTGGACTAGGTAAATGACAGCAATACTGAAAAATACCAAAGACAAAAAAAATCGTAAGAGCCAGAGAATAAAATAAGATCCGTAACCTTCAAAGGAATGACAATTAGAGTATGTTTCTCAATAACAATGATGGAAACCAAAAGATAGCTGAATAATATGTACAAAGTGTGAAAGGAAATGACTACCAACTAAAACTGTGTACCTATACAAACTATCTTTCAAGGTCAAAGGCATAATAAAGACATTTAAATAAATATAAGCATTTTCTACCAACATACGTATAGTAAAAGAATGTCTAAATGATGTACTTTAGAGAGAAGAAAAATGATCCCAGGAAGAAAGTTTAAGAAACAAAAAGAAATACTGAGCAAGAAAACTGGTAAATTTATGTAAATCTCAATAAGCACTGAATATATAAAATAACAACAGTAACAGAAATATCTAATTTATAGATTTTTTTTTTTAAAGGAAAGAATTAAAATACTGGACAAAAATAGCACATAAGTTTAAAGGGGGTGATGAGGGGGAAGGAAACCTTGTGTTGTTCAGAAGGAGATTAAAATATGAGTTTGTTCTAACTCACCAGTACAGTTAGAAAAATCGAGTATGAAAACAAATCAAAAAAGCTCTATCGGTATTTCTAAATGGCAAAAAGAAAAGAGAAGAAAAAGAAGCATTAAGGCATAGAAATGCTGAGCATGAAATGCAGAAACAAGTTCAAATACATCAGTAATCATAATATGTGTAAACAATTTATCAGTATAGACAATAAAAAAACATACTGCATGCTATCTGCAACAGACAAACCAATAGCAAAATGACATGGAAAGGTTGAAATAAAGTAACAGTTGGCTTTAGAAAAACTGACAAGACAAACTTCTGCTGATATTGATCATGAAAAAAAGTATAAACATCCACTATCAGAAATACAAAGAAGGATATAAGAACAGATTCAGCAAAGGTTTTTAAAAGAGAAAACAAATAATACAATTTTTTCTCAATAAACATACAAAATGGACAAACTCCTATAAATATATGCCTTACCACATCTAACTCAAAATAAAACAAGAAGCTTAGATTAAGCCCACAATCATTTTAAAAAACTGAATCATACATCATGTTTGAGTTGGGTTTATGCCCAAAATTCAAGAGTGGTTATACAACAGAAAATTCATAAAAAATACACTTCAAATAAATTAATAGAGGAAAAATATCATAATCTCTAATGATACAAAAAGGAAGCACATCAAATAAGTAACAACTTATTTAAAGAAAAGCAAAGAAACAAGGGAACAGATTAGAAAAAGGAAAGGGGATAGAAAGCTAAAAATGTTAGAGGTCTTCAAGATTGAGACAAACGTTGCAAACTCAAATTTTACTTACTGGGCTAGTAAGGTAATATGATGTATTTCATCAAATCTGAAAAACAACTGCAAGAGATGCCATTATCTTAGGTATCAGTAAGAATATTGTTTAAAAACCACTGTCAATTAAAATATAACACACCATCAAAAATAACAATTTCAGAGTGTTTAAAAAGTAAAAAGATGTGAGCCTTAGAAATGATGAAATATAGCAAATGTATGAAACAGCAAAATATAAAATGAGAAAGGATTGGTGGGGAACAATGCTGGTCAATTTTTCTTTAAATATCCAAAGATGACCAAATAAAACACCTGCGGGAAGTAGGTTCACAGACCTTCAATTTGCAATCCTGATTTACAAAGAATATAGGAATTTAATTCTGAGATAAGGGGATGTAATTTTAGATTACTATAAGACTTCTAAGTGAAACAACTCCATGTACAAAATAACATGCTGCTTAGGGAAAATGTGCTGTTAAAGTCCAGAAAGCGGAAGAACTCTGAAGATCTAAGGCTCCTTGCCTGCAAAGATGCTGAAGTTATCCATGATAACAGTAAGAATTTGAAAATTAAGTGCTCTCTGGGATGATGATCAGAAGGCTAACAGGTAAAGAAAGGGGAAAACGACACTCGAATGCCAAAGATGAATGAATATAGAAAAAATGCCAAAGATGAATGAATATAGAAAAAATAAACCAAAACATTAAAAAAAAAAAAGCAAAAGTCTGGTGTGGCTAAACATAGAATAGGAATATATGAAGCAGAGAAAAAAAAAGAAGAGGGACACAGATAAAATAAATCTTCCATTTTCAAAGCTATCTAATTTACTGATTGATGAAAATTTTTAGTGGTACTAAGAACTAAAGACTAATAAGTACAGATTGTAATTTTTCTTTACTTTTATCCAACTTCCCACAGAAAAGAATAACAAAATTTAGAAGGAAATCATTAAGTTACAATTTTATCCATATGTCATCATCTTTTAAAAAATGAAATAACTTTCAAGAAGAAACAATGTTTGGAATTTAGGGCTGGTTCTTGAAGACTTTGTTTTTAAGGACTTAAAATCTAAACTGAATTATATTTTGTACGATGATCATAATTTATTAGCATAGTCATAATTTTCAAAATAAAAAAATTCTATAAAATTTTTGTCAACAATAATGCTTCCCAGTATGCATTATGTTGTCATATGTTCTCCAAAATAAGTACTTCTGAACAATGGCACTTTAAGTACTCTCATTTTTGAACATCAAAGGCAGTAAAAGGGGGACAGAAACATTGCACGGTTTACTCCTGAGGGCAATAATTTTAACAGCACAACAAATATTCTCAATTCAGAACCTGGGAAACTGGGCTCTCTACACAATGAAAACTGATTACTGTGTCTGCCTTTTGGGAAAATATTTACTTAATGTGGAAATGATGGCACTAAGAGAGTCGATAATAAAAATTTGTTTATGGTGGCTAGTCAGTTGACCTTTCAAGGTTAAAATAAAACCATCTCCCATAAAGTTAATGGGGAATTAGGGAGATTATAACAGCACCTTCTACCATCAACAAGGAACTTCACCCACAAACATCTCTCACTGGAGATGCTCCGAGTAGCAGCAGGATCAGGATGAGAGCCAGTTTTTACCATAAGGAAGACCCAAACCTCAACTGCTCTTCATGTGAAACAATGTCAATTCATACAAAGAATGGAGACTCCTCCAATTTAAAGGAAAGATGCTCACACATAATCTCTCAGATGTCCAAAAGGACCTAGGGATGCTGCAGTGTGTGACTGTGCAGGATGAAACCACTACAGCTTTTTTTCTAATAAGTAGGAAGCCAGCTTGAGAATGAGGCCAACACACAGAAAAAAGAAGCTGAGCAAAAGACACTGGATTACCCAGCTCTGAAATCCATTCAACCTCTGGATTCCATATTTGTGAGTCAATACACTTCTTTAATATATAAACCACGTGCAGTTGCGTTTTCCGTTACTTTCAGTTCAGAGTATCCTAACTTACACACCTAGCTCAGTCATTTCCAAGTTGTCTGTCCCTGAGGAAGTTACTGAGATTCACATATCTGAAAAAATAACCAATCAGAAAATCCCCCAACTCCATTGCTATCACTGCCCCCACCCCGATTAGATCTCCTTCCTTTTTTGACCACAACACTCTCATAATTGGTCTTCCTGCTGCAGTCCTTGCCTCTATAGTCTACTCTCAATCCGAACAGTAGTATACGGAAAGGGAGGAAGT
Organism: Pteropus alecto; assembly: GCF_000325575.1. Taxonomy (NCBI): domain Eukaryota; kingdom Metazoa; phylum Chordata; class Mammalia; order Chiroptera; family Pteropodidae; genus Pteropus; species Pteropus alecto. The sequence goes on along the minus strand of NW_006441955.1, from coordinate 392,497 downwards.
GAGCATTTTTCAAAATTTGACCATGGTCATATTTCTAGAATGTGGCAGCACTATAATCTGAACCAATCTTCTGTTCCTTCTTTAAAATTATTTGCACTTAAAAATGCAGACAATACCTACTCGTCATCAATGTCATGATAACTGAATGAGATAATCTACATCCTAGCAATGTAGGACACAAAACAGGCACACAATAAATGCATTAACTACTATACTGCCACCTCCCAGGAAATCCGGCAAAGAAAGTTGGGAGGATCAAAGTAGGTTGTACCTCGGCTGATTTTCTGGAAAACTGTAAGGACGAAGTCTAACTCAGTCACCAAAAAGCGGTTAGTGAGACCCAAACACTCATTTGACTTTCATCTTCTAATATGAGGTTACCGAGTAAATAACCTGTACCACTGGGTACACTTTGGCTTTTGTATGTTTCTGTACAGAAATATAAAGTACTTTTAAAGTTTTACATTATAAATTACCTGTTTAAGACAAATAATCTAAACTGCTGCTTTTCAAGTATTACTTCTATTTCAGAATGTTCTAATGCAGTCTTCTGGAGAATAAATTTTGAAGTGAACTAAAGAAATAAAGAAAGAGAAAAAGGGAGGAAGAGAAGGAGGGAGAGAAAGAGAGACAAAAGAGAAAGAGAGGGAGGAAGGAGGGAGGGAGGGAGGGAGGAAGGAAAAGAGGCTATATGAAAACATCTTCCAGTGCTATGTAATCTTGCAGTTTGGAACTCCTGCTAGATAGAAACAAAGACTAAGAGGAAGGGCATCAGTAAACAAGGTAGCAGATACTGGAGACTGAGACTCCGTTACTAGGGAGAAAAAAATTTAACACAATACAGGCATAATAATTGAAAATATTCCCCATTCAGCAAACAAATATTCCCCATTCTGAATCCTGGCATCTAAAGAGAAATAAAGATATAAATAGGCAATGCATTAAATGTACTTACAAAGCCAGCCATTTTTTAACAGCTACCTGAACATACATCACTATTTAAAAGAAATCTTCTGAGCACTTTATCAATACTTCTCAAAATACCCCCAAGAAAACAAACGACAAATCTCACCAAACCAACTACTAAAAGGAGAAATTAAAATAAGGAAATGGCTTATAAAACCTGGTCATACTAGATGACAACTGCTGAAAATTCAGTGGATGCTCCCCAGTGGGCTCTGAATGTTTACAATGCTATTAATAAGAAGTACAAATAATTTACCAATCCTATATATTTTCTTTCTAGGCACTTTAAAGAAACCAAAACAATGTTAATTTATTATATGTTAATTTATAATTAAAAAGACCCTAGGTGCCCTATACAAAAAAAGTGCTTTATAAATGTCAAACAAACAAAATAAAAACAAAAATAGCTACATTTCATGAGACCTTCACAGGTGGACTGATTGTTTTATACTGAAAGTTCCACTATGTCAATCCTTAAAAATAATCAATGATAGAATAAATGGAGCTTGCTTATTCTTTAATAATAAGACTAAGATAAGATGATCTACTTTATAGAATGGGAAAAAATCATCAAATTTAAAAGAACTGTGGTGTGTCTTCTTTTAGTGATAAGGGCATTCATTAAAACTCAGTTTAAGGTTGTCTATCAGGCTCTATTTTCTCTTCATTGTTACACCTTACTTACCTCTTCATGTGCTAAATTACCCAAGACTTAAGGAAGAGAAGGCTTCCAAAACAGGTGTCAGATATATGGCTACTATATATGTGGTCTTTCATGGCTATACTGTGTGTACGTATGCAAAGTAATAATTTAGAAAAGTTCTTAAAACTGTGTAAAGTTAAACATATATTACACATATATGCCACTCAATTAAGAGGGAAGATGTAGAAAGACAGGCATGGTGGTCAGGAACAAAATACGTTTACTATAAACAATCTGTCAGCAGTAATGTCTGATGTCCAATATCAGACTTGCATTCTAATTTAATTGTATAATTTAATTGTTCTATTCATGTAATACAATGTAAGTAAGCCCAAAGAGCATTTTTTTCTATCAAAGTAGAAAGGTCTTAGACAATTTCCCTAATTGTAACTATACATGATGTAATAAAGAAGAATTTAGCAGCATTCTACCCTGCTTCAAATGAATCAAATAAAATTGAAGCAATCTGTTCAGTACATTTTCAAAAGATACTCAGATGAAGATCAGTAAAAAAGCTCTCTATTACTCACCTGTAACCCTCTCCTTCGTAGAATACTGGAATCATCCATAATAGGTATCAAACAAAAAAAGCCACTCCCAGACAGTCAACTACTACTAGTGCCTACTTGCTTAGTGCTGGATAAAGAGGCAAACAACCAATCCCATTCTGCATTCTGTGCCCACTAACTACCACTCCACTAAACCAGTTCTCTCAGTCCAGTGTGAGTAGACAATCACTGCCTCACATCAGAGCCACGTCTTTCTTCACAGCAGTACATACAGATCTCATCTGAAACACCACCAAAATAGGGGAAAATATTTCATGTTTGCTTTTCTTTCCCATACGTATCCCTTTGGTTGAAAATATCTGAAGTGCAAAGAAAATAACAAAAGTCCCAGAAAAAAATTCCAATATTTGATATCCTGACTTCACTGCTTATTAAAAAGGTTTGGCAAACAAAACAAGAGTCTCCACCTACAGCTACTAAGCTTATAAAATCCAAGTCACGTTTTCCTTTCCAAAAACAAAACCACTCCACATTTTTTTAAAAAGATAACAATTCTTCAGAAACACAAAGAAAAACACATTATTCTGATGCCTGTACGTTAGGCTGAGGCTCATATAAAACCAGTTATTGTTTTGACTAAGTCGGCGAAATTCCTTTCATCCTTTGTATAGACAAAGCAAATGTCAGATTCTTAGGATACTGTCACAGGCTCTTTTGTTTCTTTATCTCTAGATACGCTTTTCTTCATTTCTTGGACAGTCGCGAAAGCCTCTTTCTTCAAGAGCTTAAATCATTGCTAAGGTCGGTTCTCCTGCTCTTTTATGTCCTGGAGGGGGCTAGTACGTATGTGGTGAGTTCTGAGCATGGACGAATTCATTCATCTATTCATTGCTGACAGTACTGTCACAAGAAAAGCTCCCCATTCCATCAGACTTCTAAAAGGGCATAGCATGAAAAAGTCTAGTTTCACCCAGGCTTTAATAATCTCAGAATCATTTCTTTAGTCTCTGGCTGCTATTTTCAAAGCAGGACTGTAGTCAAGTTTAATGAATTTCTAGTCTCTTCATTTATAATTTAAAAAATATATACATATATTTGTATTTATATTTTTTAGAGCTCAAGAGTGAAGTTAGCTCTTATGATTGTTACTTAAATGATCCATAAACAATGTTTTAAACTTATCAATTTTATAGTAATCACCAGAATCCTAGTAAACATAGGAAGAAAGTAAGGCAAGTTGGTGATTTATCTAATGAGCCACAAAAAAATTGTTAGCAAAGGCAACACTATATTTTTAAGAAGGTTAAATATATTATCTACCAGTTCATGATCATTGTTCTTCAATCTACAGGACATAATGAATAAATTATTCACTCTCCAAAAGGATTTCAGGAGATAGTAATCCAAATTTCCTAATTTGACAAATAAAGGTGTGCATAAAGTACCCTGAATCAGGCTGTTATACTCTCTAAAAAGTAAATATAGCAATAACTATAGGATGGATTCAGTCTACACTTAGCAAGGAGGAAAAGCTGCCCTTCCTATAATTATGGCAGCTGCACCAACAGTCTAGGGCTTGAAGGAAGGTCTATTTACAAAATCTTTTCTGGTCTTCTTACAGCTGACTTAGTCACAAGAGCTAGCCACATTGCTGAAAATAGCACAGAAAGCAGGATCCATCTCCCTTTCATTCGGCAAAAAAAAACTTCTAATCCTTAGCACAACCAGTGTGGTCTTTCATTGTTAGAACTAATAAATCCAAATCTCCATGGACTTCTTCCATCTGCTGCTTTAAACAACTAACAGCTGGATTATGTCTATGGGGGAAACAACCACAAGACCTGAACAGACAGTTGATTTGCATAGGGTGTGCTATCCACTATATGAGTGTCTGCTGTAAACAATCTGTCAGGTCTTTAAAGCTATAAAAGCTCTCAATCAAAATAGATTTTATTAACTAAAACACATATAGAGAGATAGATATGGTGCATTCTGATAAGATGTTCAGACCAGAGATTCATAATTCAGACTCTTCATTTATTTACTAAATCAGGAACCATTTA
>NW_006441955.1:360780-388211 GCF_000325575.1 Pteropus alecto | reverse complement strand
AAGAGTACCAAAATTAACATTACTCATAAACTAATAATCCTATTCTAGAAGAGCTCAAATCCAATGGGGAAGCCAAATAGAAACTAGTAATTATGATACAATGTGAAAAGTATAACAAAGTGCTAAAGGAGCGTCAAAGATGGCTCAATTCATTACATGGGAAAATCTACCAAAAAAAGGCTTCCAACAGAAGTGCCATCTGGTCACTGAAAATAATATTATATGATTATCAGCCCTTGACCAAGACAGTCTTCCCCTCCTAAAGTGTGCACAGCTCAAAAATCTTCAACTAGTCCTCACTATCTAAAAAATTAGGTAAAAAACAGAAGATAAAAAAAATTCCTCTTCTTGGCATTCAAGGCACACCATAACACAAACAAATTTCATCTCCACTACCAACTTAATGTAATCTTAGCCTTCCAATGAGAAAGAACGACACCCTGTTTCCTGAACACATCCCAACCTTCTCCATCTCATATTTTTTTGTGGTTAAAGAGGAATACAATCATCTATTTTATAAGATTGTTGAAAGGAATAATTTAAACAATGTATATCAATGCTTCTTAACCTTTTTCAGTATCTCTAATGACAGAGTAGAATGCGCTCTGTCCAAAATTTTCTGCCACAACTTGGTTTCTTTAAAGCATGGTGTTTTGTTCTTAAAATACATAAAGATTAACCAGATGGATTAATTAAAAAAAGGCAAAAGATTTACGATATTGACTAAAGAGTTAAAGAGTTAATGGACCATGGAATCTAAGCTAAAAATGGAGGAAAGATTAAAGGACATGAAGAAATTAGAAGGCTCTAACAGAGGCGCTGATAAGCCTAAGAACTGGTATACTTTAAGAATAGTTAAATGAGAGAGCCGAAAATCTATCAAGTTGCAGTGAGGAAGTTACCCAGCATTCTAATTTTAGTAGGGGAACATTTAAGACATATGACAAAGCACGAAGAATGCTCCTAAAAGAAGTGCTTAAGTCGACCAGAAATGATGATGATGAGGTCAAGTAACTGTGATGCCAGGATAGTGGGAGGATCCACAGCAGTTGCTGAAGACAAAGATAATAAAGACCATGGCAGGAGTTGGGAGGAGTAGGAAGACTTAATGCCTGATAACAGTACCTAACACAAAAGGGGAGGAGTAGTTAGGAGGTTAGTAAGTACAGCAGCCAGGAAGGAAATGGTTTAAACATATGAACTGATAAGAAAAATTACTTAATGGCTCATATTGAATCTTGCTTCAAATGAATTTGACTTATAAATGATGCGGTAATTTAACTGAAATCCCTATTTTATAATTGGATAAACCAGGACCTCAGAAGGGGACGTAACCTACTCAGAAATTGTACAGTAAGAACTTGAATCCATGTTTCTGCTAGAAACAGAACAGATGGAACAGGTTTTTCTGTCCTAGAAAGGACGAGTAGAACATTTTCATCAACTTCTCTAGTATACATTAATTTGATACTATTAAGACTATTTGGCAACGACTAGGTAAAAACTAGAAAATCGGCATAAATAAATAAAATTACTAAATTCTCAAAATAGGTTGCATTTATGCATATTCTCAACAAAAATAGTCCTTTTATTTTTCAGAAAATGAATAAAATAACTTATGACTATGTGAAAAGCTGTAAGGAGCTTTACATGGTAAATAAGCCAAGGTAAGCACAATGAGAAATTAACTTTTGTTACAAACCTAAGTCCTGAAGGCAGATCTCAGAGGGGACATTTTCACCAGGCCTATCACAGTCACTGCATAAGACAATGCACACAGCACAAAGCACAGAACCTGGAACCCCTATAGTTCATGGGAGGTTCTTGACAAAGAATTATTTTTTTATTTGTTGCTTAAATGGAAACTCCACCAATCAAGTAAAACTCCTCTGAAATGAGAAAGCTTTTTTATAAAGAAAAACTATGCTCCTTAGGGAAAAAGACAATGATTTCCTCAATATACTCTATTTTACAATTAGCATACATTTATGGTTAAGATTCCTCACTCAAACATCATAGGAAATCAGTTTTTCAAAAGTAATCCCCCTTTCATTTATTTATTCTACAAGTATCCTCTATGTACCATGTGCTATTTTGGGTTCTAAAGATATAAACAACTGTTAAGAAAATAGATAAAAATCAAAAATAAAATATTCCCTGACTTCTTAGAACTTACATTCAAGTTGGTATAGGCAGACATTAAAGAAAAAAAAAAGAATACATAAAAGATATAGTATGTTAAAAAATGACAAATGCAATGAAGAAAAACAAACCAGGTAAAGAAAAAGAAACTTGGTAGATTTTTTTTAGTTTATTTATTTAAATTAGTTTCAAATTTATAGTACATTGGTTTGACATCTGTATAGTTCATAAAAAGATCCTCTCAATTGCTCCCTCCCTCCCCTGGCCCTCCACCTAGCCATCATATTAATGCTAACTGCATCCCCTCTGCCATGCTCCCCATCCCATGACCAACCACCAACTACTAATTTGTACTTCTTTAGCCCTTCACTCCTTTATCCCAGCCTCCCAATCCCCCACGCCCTACTGTTCATCACCAAACTGTCGTCTGTATTTGTGAGTCTGTTTCTGATTAGTTTGTTCTTTTTGTTCCTTAGATTCCACATATAAGTGAAATCATATGATATTTCTTTCTCTGACTCAGCATAATAACTTCTAGGCCCATCTATTTCATTGTGAATGGTAGGATTTCATTTTTTTAATGGCTGGGTAATATTCCATCATATATATAAACCATAGTTTCTTTATCAAATGATCTGTTGATGGGCATTTAGGTTGCTTCCATATCTTGGCTATTGTAAATTGTGCTGCCATGAATACTGGAGTGCATAGATCTTTATGAATTATTGTTATGAAGCATTGGTTTTCTTTGGATAAATACCCAGAAGTGCAATTGCTGGGTCAAAAGGTATATCCATTTTTAATTTTTTGAGAAACCTCCATACTGTTTTCCATAGGGGCTGTACCAATTTGCAATCCCACCAACAGTGTATTAGGGTTCCCTTTTCTCCGCATCCTTGCCAATACTTGTTGTTTTTTGATTTATTGATCATAGCCATTCTGATAGGTGTGGAAACTTGGTAGATTTTTCATGCTAATTCGATATTTAAGATATTAAATGTATTGATTAAAAGGCTATTCTAGTATTAAAGCAAAATACATACTTTAAACAGGCACTAAATTCCCTTGTGAAAGTATTATTTAAAATAAATAACCTAAGTTTACTCTCCACATATGATGCACATCTCCTGCCCAGTCCAACTTATCACCCTACCGCCATAACTGTACAGGCACGCACAATCAAGCATACTCACATAAAGAACCAGATTTAGAAGCTAAATTCTCCCCCATTTAAATACAAAACATTGTCCCAGGACTGATTTTGCTCTGTAGCTCCTCAATATAACAGCTCATTTATTTTACAACTCTCCTAACTTAAAATCAATCTGACTTTACGGCCTTGCCACTCTGAACGTGCCTGATCTCATCTGATCTCAAGAGCTAAGCAAGGTCGGGCCTGGTTAGTACTTGGATGGGAGACCACCTAGGAAGACCAGGTGCTGTAGGTGCTTAAAAAAATAATTAATTAATTAATTGATTAATTAAAATTTTAAGGAATTTAAAAAAATTAAAATCAATTCGATAATGCTATCTTTTCAAAAGACACAACATACTTTTTTAACACCCAGAAGCAGAGTAAAATAAACAAAACTACATGTAATGTCCAAAGACTAAAGTATCTTATTAATGAAACATGAATTTGGAGAAGTCCAAGTAAAAGGAAAGAAGAAAATGAACAAAAATGTTAGACGTTAAAATAACATGAGCAACTGTAAAAGTCCTCATTTTGTCAATTTAACTTGAGTTATGGTATACGCTGTCAGAGAAGGTTTTCCCAAGACTTCTTACATGAGAAGCCACATATAAATTCCATTGATTCGTTTAGATATTTGCTCAACAAACAATTAGAAGTTTACTATGTACCAGGTCCTGCATCCTCAGAACTGGCTCCCTCAAGCAGCTTACACTCAAGGGAGATAAATAAATATTTTATTCCATTGTGTTACATTCTCAAAATACAGACAGATTTTCCTTCCTTCAACAGGGACAAAATATAAGGCTATACTCAAGATCAATCCAAGCAAAACTTCTGAAGTCCAAGAGAAGCTAAAGATCAGAAACTGTAAGGAATAAAGTGAGTGAAACTAACATTACTTGACCCAAATTGGGTTCATAAAGTCATCACTATCAGAATAAAAATTCAGTGTTTAAAATAACTAAGTCCTAGCCAGATCAACAAGGTAAGAAAAGGATATAAAAGGCATACAGAACATAAAACTGTCCTATTTGAAGATAATATGAATGCCATGTAGAAAATTTCAAACTACAAACAACTCCTAAATAAGTGATTTTTACAAGCTCCAAGAATCAATGCACAAAAATCGACAGTATTCTTATATACTAGAAACAAACATCAGAAACTAAAATATAAAATACAATACCATTTATAATCACCAAAACAAAATTTTTTCCATTTGACCTCTCTTAATCTTCAGCCCCACTTGAAAGGAATTACCAAAGCTAAGGGACTAAGACTGCTGCTACAAGGAGCATGAAAATCAAGGAAATTAAATACTTAGGTATATAAATCTAACAGCACATATACAAAATATGTATACTGAAAATTACAAAATGCTGATTAAAGAAAACAAAAAAGATCTAAATAAATGAAGTGGCATACTGTATTAATGGGTTAGAAACTAGAATAGTAAAAATGCCAGTTCTCCCAAAACTTATCTATAGGTTTAATGCAACTCCTATCAAAATCTCAGCAAAACTTTTTGCAGCTATAAACAAACTTACTCTAAGGGTAGTCCTATAGGTCAATGGAACGCAATCAAGAACCCAGTAATAGACCCATACTAATACGTCCAATTTATTTTTGACAAAAGCGTAAAAGTAATTCAATGGATGAAAAAGAGACCTTTCAATAAACTGTGCTGTACATCCATAAGTAAGATAGATAAGTCAATCAATCAAGAAATCAATCTCAATCTACAACTCACACCATATGCAAAAATTAATTCAAAATGAATCTTGGATTTAAATGTAAAATTAAAAACTATAAAATATTTATAAGAAAATACAGGAGAAAATCTTCAGGACCTAGAGATGGGGGTAGAATTCTTATACATGACCCAATAGCACAATCCATAAAAGAAAGAAATTGGTAAGTTGAACTTCACCAAAATTAAAGACTTGGCCCTGCAAAAGACTGTTAAAAAGGATGAAAAAAAAAAAGGTAGGTAGTGGGAGAAGATATTTTAAAACCACATATTCAACAATGAATTTATATCTAGAATATATAAAGAACCTTTAAAATTTAATAGTTAAAAAAACAATCTATCAACAAACAGGTCAGTGAATAAACAAATAGTGGTATAGTTATCCAATGGAATACAACTCAGCAAAAAAAGGGAAAGGAACTATTGGAATATGCAGCAATTTCCAAGGGTCTCAAAAGCATTAGGCTTAATGAAAAAAGCTCGTCTCAAAAGGTTACAGAGTATATGGTTCTATTTATATAATATTCATGTAGAGAAGAACAGATTAGTGTTTGCAAGGGGATAAGGACAGGAATGGGACTACAACTATGCAGCACAAGGGAGTTCCTTTGTAATGATGAAACAGTTCTGTATGTTGATTGTGGTAGCAGTCATTACACAAACTTATTCATGGAATCAAACTGTATAGAACTGCACACATACACACATACACAATACATATAAATACCAAATAAGGACTGTAACTTAGGCAATTATATTGTACTGATGTCAATTTCCTTGTTTTGATATTATAGTACAGTTATATGTCACCATAGGGGGAAGCTGTTCGTGGGATTCTAAGTACTATTTTTGCAACTTCCTATGAGTTTATAATTATTTCAAAATAAAAAGTTAAATAAGCAAGACTAAACTTGCTTAATTTCTACATTTTCATTTTACTGTTTCTTATATATGCACTCTATTTTGTTCCCAAGATGCCCATACATCTGAAGAACTTCCTTTCTGTTTGGAGTTTTGTACCTCTTTTGAAAAACAGTCCATTAATTGTGTTTGCCAGGAATAATCTCAGTCCCTCAGCTCAGGTAATTCATTTCAAGTGGGGCTAAAAATTAAGAGAGATCAATGGGGGGAAAAAAGTAAGTGAAACTGCAAAAATTACTGTCATTTCTTTAAATCTAGGCAAACGTTGCACTGGATGGAAAATCAATTAACAGCACTTTATGTATTTTGTTTATTACAATGTAAATTTTATACCATCAAAACAGAAAAATTCCCAACAACTTTGAAAACCAGAATATTCTGTATTCCTTTGTAATCTGCTTTTAGAATAAGTTTTGTTTTTCCCGTTTTTTTAAAGGATAAAACTAAGTTTATTAAAGACACACATACTCGCATTCCAACAGACAGGCCACAAGAGTCCTTTCAACCCAAACACTGATATAAATAATTCAAAACTTTTAGAAACTAGAAATTCTATCATTAAATTCAAATTCCTAATATATCTCCCATGTCTTTAAAGGACTAGATGACTTAAAATTAAAATGATTTTCATTGTAATAACTGCCCAAAGTGATTACGTTAGTGCAAAAAGAAAGCTAGGAAATCAATGACTTGAAAAATGAAAACATAAGAGAGAGTAGTACATTTACCTCCAGTTCCTCTTGATATTCCAAAACCCTTTTTAACAATTCATAGAGCAAGTAGACAGAAAATCAGTAACGATAAAAAAAAACCCGAACAACACTATCAACTGACCTGACCTAAATGACATTTGTAGAGCACACACAGTACAGCAGAATACACATTTTTTTCAAGTGCACATCAAATATTTACCAAAATAGAGCATACTCAGTGCCATAAAACAAGAATCAATATATTTTAAAAGATTCTATGGTGACTGACTACCATAAAATAAACTAGAAATAACAAAAGTTATATGAAAAATCTCCTAATATTTGAAAACTAAATAATATACTTATAAACAACTCATCAAAGAAATCAAAAGGAAAATAAGAAAGTAGTTTAAACTGAATGAAAATAAAAACACACATGTCAAAACGTGTAGAAAGTAACTAAGTAGCACATACAGAGATATGTTTAACACTAGTTGCCTGTTTTAGAAAAAAGGACTCAATTCAGTGACTTCAGCTTCCACCTTAAGAAACTAGAAAGAGTAAATAAAATGCAGTTTAAGCGGAGAAAAAGAATTAGTAAAGATGAGAGCAGAAATCAGTGAAATATAAAACACACATATAGACATACAAACATAATAAACGAAATAAGAGAAATCAAACCAGAAGCTAGATCTTGAGAAAATTGATAAACTACTGTTCAGACTGATTAGGGGAAAAAAAGAATAAAAAATTACCAAGATCAGGATGAACAATTCTATGCCAAGAAGTTCCATAATTTATATAAAATAGATAAATTACCTTGAAAGGCATAACCTACCAAAAATTCCTCAAGAAACATAGAAAGTCTAAATATCCATATATGTCTTAGATTGAAATTGTAGTTTGAAAACTTTCCTACAAATAAAACTACAGGGTCACCAATAAATTCCACCAAGCAAGTCAATTCCAATAATATATTAAAAAGATAATACAGTATGACCATGTGGGGTTTATGCCAGGTATGCAAAGTTGGCTTAACATTTAAAAATTAACCAATGAAAAAAATCAATACAATTTGCCATGTGGCAGGCTGACTCTGCCTGGCCATTTCCTGCTCAAACAAGTTCATTCCTGACTGTCCCCCTGCCCCGCTTCCAAGGACTCTCCGGCTGGCATCAGTTTCCTCATAGCTTGCCAACCAATCAATGTACTTTCTTATATCTGTAGCTATGTAGAAATGACAAGACTTTATAAAACTGCCCATTATGTTACAATTGGGGCTCAGCCTCTGGATAAGAATCCGCTGAGCCGGTGCTGGCATCAATAAACATTGCTTCCCGCTTATAGCCTCAGTGTCCCGTCTTTCTGTTCGAGAATCCTGCAACAGCTATATTATCAGACTAAAAAAGAAAAACTTTTAATATCTCAATACATGCATTAAAAGCATTTGACAAAATATATTATCCATTCCTGTTAAAACTCTCAGCATACCAGGAAAAGAAGGAAACTTCTTCAACTTGATAAAGGGTGTCTACAACAATTCTAGAGTTCACATCACACTTAACTAAGAAAGATTGAACGCTTTCCCCCTACGATAAGGAACTAAACAAGAATGCCTGCTCTCATCATTTCTGTTCAGAACTGCACTGGTGCTTCTAGCCATTGCAATAAAGCAAAGCAAAGAATGAATAAACAGCATTTGTATCTAAAGGACGCAATGGAAAGGAAAAAATATATATCGTAGAACCTACCTCATAGGACTAATGTGAGGAATAAATTAAATAATAATTATGAAGCATTTAACACATCAAAAAAAAGGAAAAAATACAACTGTCTTTATTCACAGATGACGTGATGATTTACATAAAAGAATCTAATATAATCAAATAAGTTATTAGAACAAGTAAGTTTAGCAAGGTTGCAGGATACATGATAAACATTGAGAAATCAGTTGTACTTCTTATACACTAGCAACAAGCAATCAGAAATTGAAAATTGTAAATTACCTTCAAACATTATTTAATCTAATAAGTATTATGTGAGCAGTCAAAACAGTTCAAATAGCTATATTGCTGGATAAAATCTTAATTAAGTTAATTAATTAAACTACCTATTAAAATAGTCATCTTACAGAATGGTTCTAGGTCTTTACAATCCCAAGCTTAACTAAAAGAAATGTCACAGTTAATGTCACAAAATAGTTATAATAAGGAAGATTCAGAGATAGTTTATAGTAGACATTACAAAGAACAAAGTCTCCCATTGATTGCTTCTGATCTGTTCCTCCACCAAGCGAGCAGTCAGGATATTTTTTTCCCCCTCTTTAATTCCCGCCCCACCTTCTACCCCTGACCTACGGATGTCCCTCCCTTTTAATAACTGGATCTCTGAAGGCGGGGCGTCTCCTCCCACATGCTCGCGGCACGCACCGGGGGCCTGGCACCTCCGGGGGTCCTGGCACCTCCGGGAAGCCTGGCACCTCCAGCGCACTCGGAGGCCCCAGGTATGGTCCGTGGCTCCACCTGGGGCGCAAACTCTGTGTATAAAGCAGACGTGCTAACCACTACACTATGGAGCCACCTCCCCGAGCAGTCAGGATATTAGTGAACTAGGCAAAAAACAGAAATCCTCAAGAATGCCATGAGAATTGTGATAGAATATTTTAATAAAATATTTTTAATACATAAAATCCAAAATTTCAAAATTTCCCCCAGTTCAGAGCTATACCCTATACTAGTTGCCAAGTGTAAAGATGCAAACAAGACAAATGAGTTTTATTTTCAAATACAAACAGGTAAATAAATAAAAGTATAATTAGAAATATTGTTAAGTGCTATGAAGAAAACAGAATACGTGATGGGAGAGAAATAATGATGTCTGAGATAAAATCTGAAAGTTAGTCATGAAAAGATAGGCAAAAAACATATCAGATGTAGGGCAAATAAACTGCAAAGGCTTTGTAATGGCAACAAGCTTTCAACGTTCTCAACAGAAAGAAGACCAAGACTGATTGAATACGGTAAAAGGGGGCTTGTTGTATGAAATGAGTTCAGAGAAGCAGGCAAAGACCAGATCATTATAGTACTTGGTAGGCTGCAATAAGGAGTTTAGAGTTTGTGTAGTGAGAAGCCACTGGGTAATTTTAAGCAAGAGAATGACATGGCCTAATATATTATTTTAATGTATTACTTTCTAAAAAATTTTTTTTTAATATTTTAATGTACTGGCTACTTTGTGGGGAATGATTTTAAACAGGTCAACAGAATGTGGAGAAATCAAATAAGAAGCCACTGGAACTGTTCAGACTAGAGAAATAGGGGCTTGAACTAGGGTTCTAGCAGTAAAGCTTGGTGGGGGGAAAGTATATAGATTCAGAGTATATTCTATACAGGCCAACTAGACTAGCTCTTGGACTGAATATGAGGTGAAAAACAAAAGAATCAGGGATAGCATCTTTTACCAAGATTGTGGCTCCATTTACAAGATGAAGAATACTAGGGAAGAAATGTCTATCATTTTAGACATGTTAAGATTCTATTCTCTTAACTAATTTGCTTCTAAAGAGTTAAAAACAGTTTCTTTATTCCATACTCACTAGTAGCAACCTTCAAATGGTAGACCTCAAATACCTTTTCTTCTTCAGAAGAGTACTACTTTCTACTCTTCCGTATGTAAAACCACAGTCTAGAGAGCTGACTGAACAAAGTCAGTGTTAGATGCATCTGACTGAGGAAGGGTGATCCTCCCTCAAGCTTTGTGTGCCTCACAAGCATCATAGTGAAAACATGAAGAAACTCTCTAGCAGCATAGCTCTTATGATATAAACTGTATAGTCTTTTCTATTAAAGTGAAATCATCTTCTTTTCTGCTTTCAATGGTTCAAGCCCACTAAAGAGCATGCATAACTATAATTTTACACAACATTTAGAACCCATTTGTACTTACTCTATCATTTTAATTTTTTATCCAGTAAAATGTGGTTTTGTTGGGGGAAGGGGTACAAATACCTACCTATTTACTCTTTTTCATGATGTCCTGACAATACATTCATTTGGTAACTTCTGAATGCTGCCTCTAAAGGCTGAAAATGTCTTCATTAAGAGAGAAGGAGGCTGCCTATACAGAGGTAAATCAATTAGAAAATTCCAATAAATAGCAAAGCCCATATTACCACAATCACAGAGCCCTGCCCAGCTGATGCCAAGGAATGTTCTGAAAATCTATTGAAATAACAGAAGAGGGAAAAAGTATACTTTATATAGGCACGTGTGATGGAACAGAGAAAACACTGGAATCAGAAACAAAAGAATCCCAGTCTATTACTTGTTAGCAATACCATCTGGAGCAAAATTCATACTGTCATTGAGTAAAAACTCAAACTGCTCACCACACAACAGCCAATAAGTCAAGTAACAAGGAGTTGGGACAAGGAAAGCGACTTTATTTGGAAAGCCAGCAAGCTGAGAAGATGGAAGACCCTAGTGTCCTAGAGAACCAACCTGAAAAAGTACAGAATTCAGTCTTCTTTTATGGCAGGGGAAGGGGGAAACAGGAGAGATTTGAGTTCAGGAGGTGATTGATGAACGCAGACATCTGGACATCAGCAAGGGTCCAAAGGGGATGGTGAAACTTCTTTGCTTTTGGTCAACAACTCCAGTTGCAGTGATCTCAGTTATGAAGTTCCTATAAATCTTTTGATAAACACTCATTATTTTTGTACATAATTTCCTTATCTCTGGGAGGTAGTTTCAAGAAGGGAGGTTGTTTCAGTAATTCCTAGGATACAGGTTAGAGTCCCTTAATGATTAGCGTATCTATGTGCAAGACTAAGCAAAAGTTGCTGATCGACATGTTATGGTAACTGGGTAGGCTCGAACAAAATAGAGTCAGAAAGACTATTATTTTATTCTATTACAATCACACAAAATAAGACAACAGACAAATATCCAAATATATCAGTAATTACAATAAAAGTAAACAGACTAAGTACTTTAGTTAAGACAAAGATTGTTAAGCTGTATGACAGGATAGATAAATGAATAGTCTGGGAAATAAAGATTTTTTAAAATAATACAGTGTAGCAAAAATTATAAGAGTTTTACTTTCTAATAATGTAGAAAAACTGCTTGAAAACAGACATATTCAGATATGGCTGATGGAAGGTAAACTTAAAA
This sequence comes from Pteropus alecto, assembly GCF_000325575.1. Lineage (NCBI taxonomy): Eukaryota > Metazoa > Chordata > Mammalia > Chiroptera > Pteropodidae > Pteropus > Pteropus alecto. Next base: position 376,337 of record NW_006441955.1, on the reverse strand, counting down.
ATAATAATACTTATTAAAATAAAATATGCATATAACCTTTGGCTCAGGAATCTCATTTTAGAGTATATCTTAGAGAGAGAGGAAAAATCAATATGTATGGATATGTGAATATAGATATCTATTGTAGCATGTTTGTATACCCACTAAGAGAGGAAAAGGTGAAACCTTTTGGTATAGTAACTTTTAGAATCCCTTAAAGCTTTGAGTTTCACATATCTCAATGATTCCCAAACTTTGCTGCATATTAGAATTGACCTAGGGAGTTTTTAAAAATCCTGATCGCCAGGTCATACCCTATACCAATTAAATTTGAATGTCTGGGATTGGGAGCCAGACATCAGTGTTTTTAAAGATTCTCAGATGATTTCAATGTACAGCAAAGCCTGGGAAACAATACTACACTTGTTAAAAAAAAAAAGAGTCTATTACCCTGTTTACAGTTGCTAGGTTTAGCAAATAAAAATGCAGGATGCCCCCTGCTCTAACATTCCATTTTCTTATTTGGTTTTATACTAAAACAGTTATTCAGAAAATTAGAGATTAAATGTTAAAGGAATAAGGATATCAGACACTCAAAAACAATTCATTTTGCAAATGTTTACAGAGAAACCACTACATGCCACACACTGTACTATGCTCTATAATCCAAGTGTAAAGAGAAACAAGCACTCAAAGACTAGAAGATAAGAAAAGAATGTACACAATAATATCATCACCTACTAGAGTTTACTATGTACTGAGCACTGTTCTAAAAACTTTACATATACAAATCCATTTGATAATTAAAAGAAAAACAGAGTAACTATAAAAATATTTTAGATATTTTTATTCCCATTTGACAAAGAAGGAAAAGAGTTATAGAGTTAAGTAATCTGCCCAAGGTAATGCACAGTGGCAACTGGTTTAAGCACTCTTAATCTTTATTCATATTCTTGGAGTCTACCACCTATATGTAATAATAATTTTTTTCTACCACCTAAATATAGTAATACTAATGGTATACCACCTATATATAGTAATAACTGTGGTACAAATAAGGTTAAGCAACTGTTCAGATGGAGGAGTCACAGAATTCTTCACAACAGAAGGAATCATTGAGCTGGATCTTAAAAGGCACACAGAAGTTGACCAGGACAATCTAAGCAAAAGGAAAAATACATGTGATTCCATATAAGACTCTAATAAAGTCACATCAAACACTTTGATTTCCCACTTGAAAACAATTTATTAAATGAAGGTTAAAGAACAACTGCTATTTGCTACTTATTTTTCAAAAGAACTCTAACTTACATTTTACATACATAAATTTAAAATTAAGGTATAATAAATGCTATAGTTACATGTATTTTAATGAGTCAGAGAACTGTGAAATAACAGAATTTTTGAACTATAAGAGATGGTTTCCAGGAAAATCTCACAAGTAGGTTTATTTAAAAAATTATCAATGCTTTGATCAAAACTGTAATATGATTCAACATAAAGCAATTCATAGTCAAAATTATGTATAAATAAGCTCAACGATCATCCTCCGTACCCCAAACTACAGGATCATTATGAACTATGTCAACAGGCTCCCTTGTCCTCTTTTGTCCAGATGAGTTCAGCCTATAGGTAGTATTAGCAGGAGGTCAGAGAAAGAAAAGAGGGTAAGGATGAGAATGGGGGCAACTTATTCTCCTGCGTTGCTCCATGCAGGGTTATGTTAGCCTGGCTGCATCCCACTACCATACATCATGCCAATTGTCAGGTTGCCTTCTACGCACGGCCCCCACTGTCTCTCAAGTTCCAAGCATCACATCCTCCCCTCACTCCTCAACCCTAGGTAGCGGCACCAGGTAACTTATTAAGCATAAGGTAATATGTGTATGTTGACATTTTTCTACACTCTGCCCATATTCCTTTATTATAATCTCCTAATTTGTTGTTTCCTGCCAGGACCCTAACTAATATGTGGAATAAATGTATTTTCATCTTTATTTGCCTACTCGAAAGAAGAGAATTTCCTTTCAACTCACAGAGAAATTGTGATGTAATCAAAACAAAGTAAAACTCTCTCAATATGTAATCCTGATCAATAAATCCAGCCAGAAGATGCAACTGAAATAATCCAACCTGCCAGACTTTTCTCTCCACTTACTTACAAGTCTTGAAAAAGACTTCAGAGTCAGATTTGCCTGGTTTTTAATTCCTGCTCTAACATTCACTTACTGTCCTACAGCAAAGTATTTAACTTGGTTTTGTTCGCTCTTGTATTCCAGGCACCTAATACAGTGGTGATACATAGTAGGTGCTTCATAAATATTTATGGGATAATAGACAAATGAACAAATTTCTGCAGGCCTGACTTTCTTCACCTGTAAAATAGGATAATTATATCTACCTCACAAAACTCTAAAACAAAATCCAGTGAATATTAATTCTCTAACTCAACTCAAATATCTAATAGTCCTATTATTTATAAGAATATACCAATATCATACTTTTAATATCTCCTCAACACTGTCATGTATGCATAGCAATACATGACATTAATGGCCCAATTAAAAGACTTTCTATACAAGATTTAAAACAGGGAACAGAACAAAACCTGTAGTTATAATTTTTAACTGGTGATTTAATACTATTTTGCATATATAAAACTTGCATAAGCATTCTATCATGTATCCTAAGCTTCAATAAATTCAACATGGTATCTTTCAAGAGTGGCAATCAGTTGACCAATTTATCTTAAAACTTTTAATTTTAAATGCCTTTTTAAAATATGAAAGCCACCTTTTCTAAGGTTGTACACCTTAAATTCTTTAAAACGTTTAACAATCCAAGATAAAATTCAGCTCCAAATTTGTTCAGGCAAAACAGTATGTTCTTTTGCTTCTCTATTAAGGATGCTCTTGAGAAGAAGAAACTAGGCTGCTAACATTCTATTCAATCTCACAAAATTCTCTCAACTTTTATTTTTAAATCTCTTACAAAACATTACTCTCAAACATTTGAAAAGACACTAGGTGGCATTAGAAACATGTTCCTCTTATGAAAACTATACAGTGAAAAGGACAGCAATTCTCAAGTTAATAAGCAGAGAATGCATTTAATCTAAACTCCTAAAATCTTACTGAGTTGAATACTTAACTATCTTATACTTTTTGCCCTTTCACACATTAATTTTTCATGCTTCCCTACATTCCTTTTTGTTCTCTGTACTTTCATGCATGATTAATCCACAGCTTCCAAATCCCTGTCTAAAGCTCTAAAACTGATCTCCTTTACTCTAGATGTCTATCTCAAACTCTTAAAAGGATATCTAACAAATGGACAGCCACATGCAAAAGAATGAAGTTCGACCTCTCCCCTCTATTTGACATCATACACAAAATTAATTCAAAATGGATCCGTGAAGGAAATATAGAAGCTAAAACAATAAAACTCATAGTAGAAGGCATAGGTGTAAATTTTCATGACGTAAGATCTAGCAAAGGATTCTTAGATATGAGACCAAAAGCAAAAGCAACAAAAGTAAGAAATAGATAAATTTGACTTAATCAAAAATTGTATGCATCACATAAAAAAAATACTTAGGAATAATTTTAACCAAGGAAGTAAAAAATCTATACTAGAAAAATTATGACACTGAAGAAAGAAACTGAAGAAGATACAAATAAATGGAAGCATATACTGTGCTCCTGGATAGGAAGAATTAACATTGTTAAAATATCCAAACTATGCAAAGCAATCTATAGATTCAATGCAATCCCTATCAAAATATCAATGGAATTTTTCAGAGAACTAGAACAAATAATTCTAAAGTTTATATGGAACCAAAAAGATCCCAAATAACCAAAGCAATCTTGAAAAAGAACAAAGTTGGAGGTATGACACTACTCGAAATCAAACTATACTGCAAGGCTACAGTAATCAAAACAGCATAGTACCGGCATAAAAACAGACACATAGGTCAATGGAACAGAACGCAGAAATAAACTCATGTCTACGTAATCAATTAATCTATGACAATAGAGGCAAGAATAAACAATAGGATAAAAACAGTCTATTTAATAAATGATGGTAAGAAAACTTTTTGAAGAAATACATGCAAAAAAATGAAATTAGACCACCTTCTTATACCTTATACAAGAATAAATTCAAAATGCATTAAAGACTCAAATTAAAGACTCGATACCACAAGTCTCCGAAAAGAAAACAGGCAGTAAACTCTTTGACACTGCTCTTAGCTATACTTTTTCTGTTATATATCCTTGAACAAGGGAAACAAAAGAAAAAATAAACAAATGGAACTACATCAAACTAAAAAGGTTTCGCACAGCAAAGGAAACCATCAATACAAAACAAAAAGACAACCTACCAATTGGGAGAAGATAGTCTCCAATGATACATCAATAAGGGGTTAATATCCAAATTTAAAAAGAACTCATAGAACGAACACGCACACACACACACACACACAAAACCAATCCAATTAAAAGATTGGCAGAGGGCCTGAATAGACATTTTTCCAAAGAGGACATACAGATGGCCAACAGACATGTGAACAGATGCTCAACATCACTAACCATCAGAGAAATATAATTAAAACTACAGTGACACATCACCTCACACCTGTCAAAATAGCTATCACCAATAAATTAACAAGCAACAAGTGCTGACGAGGACATGGAGAAAAGAGAACACTTGAGCATTGTTGTGGGACTACAGACTGGTGTAGCCACTATGAAATACAGTATAGAGGTTCCTCAAAAAATTAAAAATAGAACTACCTTATGACCCAGCAATTCCACTTCTGAGTATTTATCTGAAGAAATCCAAAACACTAATTCGAAAAGATATATGCACTCCGATGTTCACTGCAGTACAACTTACAACAGCCAAGATATGGAAGCAGCCTAAGTGCCCATCAATAGACGATTGGATAAAGAAGTAGTACATATATACAATGGAATATTACTCAGCCATAAAAAAAAAAAAGAAAGAAATTTTGTCATTTGTGACAACACAGACCTAGAGGGTATTATACTAAGTGAAATAAGTTGCAGAAAAAGACAAATACCATATGAGCTCACAGGTAGAATCTAAAGAACAAAAAATAAACAAACAAATGGAAACAGACTTATAAATACAAAGAACAAACTGATGGTTGCCAGATGAGATTGGGGTTACAAGGCTGGGTGAAAAGGTGAAGGGATTAAGAAGTACAAATTGGTAGTTACAAAATAGTTACAGCATAGAGAATATAGTCAATAAAAATTACAATAATTATGTATAATGCCAGGTGAGTACTAGATCTATTGGAGGGATCACTTTGTAAATTACATAAATGTCTAACCACTATGCTATACACCTGAAACTAATATAAAGTACTTAAATAGACATAGACATTTCTCTAAAGATACATAAATGGCCAAAAAAAAGCACACGAAAAGATGCTGAATATCGTTAGTCATTAGGAAAATGCAAATCAAAACCATGAGATACTACTTCACATTTACCAGGACAGTATGATTTTAAAAACAACAATTTTTTAAAAATAGAAAATATAAAGTGTTGGCAAGTATGCAGAGAAATTTAGAACATTCATACATTGCTAGTGAAAAACAGTTTGCAATTCCTTAAAAAGTTAAAGACAGAATTATCATATGACCCCTCAATGCCATCCCTAGGTATATACCCAAAAGAACTGAAAGAGGTACTCAAACGTGTACATGTACACACACGTTCACAGGAGCACTATTCATGGCAGCCAAAAGGTGTAAACAACCCAAATGCTATCAAAAATTGAATAGATAAACAAATTATGTTATATACATACAATGATATATTATTCAGTCACAAAAAATAATGAAGTATACTGATACATGCTAGAATGTGGTGACCAACCAAACATCATGCTAAGTGAAAGAAGTCAGACACAAAAGGTCACATGTTATATGATTCCATTTATATGAACTATCTAGAATAAATCCATAGATACAGAATGCATAATATTATTGGTCTCCAGAGGCTCAGTGGAAGGGGGAAGGGGAAGAAGGACTAAATGGGTTTATTTTGAAAAGATGGAAATATTTTACAACTGATTAGAGGTGGTATTTGCACAATATTGTGAATGTACTAAAAACTACTGAATTGTTCACTTTAAAATAGTTAATTTTACATTATGTGAATTTCATCTCATAAATTATTTTTCAAAGGGTATCTATACCAAATAAATGATCTGTCATCAATATGCTAAAAATCATACCCATTAATTTCCTCTCCCAAACCTGTACTTTTCCCTGTACACCCAATTACAATTAAAGGTACCATAACCTATCCCAAAGTGAAAAACTGGAACCCATTCTTATTTCTTAATTCTCTTTTACCTAATCCAGCAGTTTTCCATGAGTGTAAACTATGTTATAAGTAATTGCTACTATTACTAGTTAAAGTACCTAAAGGCATGAAGAAAAAGATTAACATTTAGTTCATATTTAAAACAAATTTTGGCACTATGTTACTTTACATGGATTGTTTCATTTTGTCCTAATAACTCTATGAGGAAAGTCCTATAATTATCTTGATTATAAAGATGAGAAAACAGATGATTAAAGAGGTTCAGTGACTTCCCTAGGATTATATGATTACTAAGTGGCAGGATGAGGACATCGAACACAGGTCTACAGCCTGAGCTAGTATTTATTTCTTTTATAAAGTAGAAGGCATTCACAACCATTTCATTTGCATATATTTTCTTGAGTAGGAATGAAAAAGTAGAAATGGATAAGCCCATAGGAGTTGACTACAAATATCACTTATCATGACTTCTAAATTTCTATCTCCAAAGAGGTAGTGATATTCTATAAAATCCCAAAACAACAAACCTGTTAATATCTCTTTAAGAGTTAAGCGCTATTGTTTGACAACTCACCATTCCACCCCCTTGTACACACACTTCAATTTGTCCTGACCCTCCAAATTTTTCTTTTTGATAAATCAAACTTTTTCTTCTTATGGCTTGTACTTTTTGTGTTCTATGAAACCTTTGCCTCACCCAAAATCACAAACATTTTCTCCTATGTTTTCCTCTACATGTTTTATGATTTTAGCTCTTATATTTGGTCAATTATCCATTTCAAGTTAATTTACTCCTTGACCAGCACGGAGTAAAGGTCAAGGTTCATTTTTTCCTCGTGTGAATTATTTGTTGGAAAGATTATCTTTTCCCCATTAAATTATCTTGACAGATTTGTCTATTTCTGGTCTTTCTATTCTGTTCGAATGATCCAAGAGTCTATCCTTACACCAATGTCACACCACACACTGTCTTGATTACTGTACCCTTTATAGAAAGTCATAAAATCAGGTGGGGTGATTTCTTCAACTTTTATATTGTTTTTCAATATTGTGTTGGTTATTCTAGGCCCTCTGCACTTCAATATAAATCTGAAATAATAATCTTGTCACTTTCTGAAAAAGACTGCTTGATTTTGATTGGGACTGTGTCAAATCTATAGCTCAACAAAAAGAATTTACATCTCAATATACTGAGTCTTCAAATCCATGAACATATTATATCTCTCCATTCATTTAGGTCTTCTTTAATTTCTCTGAGTAATGTTAGTAGTTTAAAATGTACTAGTTTTACATATGATTTCTTAAATTTATCTTTAATTATTTCATATTTTAAGCTATTGTAAATAGTAATAATTTTTAAACTTCGATTTCTAATTGTTCATTGTATAGAGAAATACAATTGAATTTTACTTATTTTTTCATATATTGATTTTTGTAGAAAACATACGAAAATAAGAACCACAGAAACGGAGAAAATATTTAGAAAGCACATATCTGATACAAAACTTCTATCTACAATATACAAAGAACACTTAAGACTCAATAACGAGGCAAACAACCAAAAATTTTTTAACAGACAAAAGATTTGAACAGACACTTCATCATAGAATATATATGAAGTGGTAAATAAGCACACAAAAAGTAATTAAACCTCATCAGTCATCAGAGATATGCAAATTAAAACCATAATGAGATACCCCTACACATCTACTAGGATGGTTAAAATTAAAATGATAAGATCTAGTTCTGACAAGGACGTGGAGCAACTGGTGGTAGATATGCCAAGAATGCCACTTTAGAAAACAGTTTAGCAGTTTCTCATAAAGATAAACACACACTTAACATACATCCCAACAATCTCATTCCTAGGTGTTTACCTAGTAGAAATGAAAGCATAAATCCAAACAAATACTTGAACACACACTTTCATAGCAGCTTCATCCATAACAGGTAAACACTAGAAACAATCCAAATGATCGTCAACTGGTGAATGGATAAACAAAGTTTGATATACCCAGGCCAGTGATTGACAAGGGCTGAGGCTGAGTGGGGAGAACAAACTGCAAAGCAATAATAGAGAACATTTTGGGATAACAGAAATTTCTATACCATGATTTTCTATATCTATACCATGATTGTGGTAGTCGTAACATAACTTTATACATCTGTGAAAATTCATCAACTTGTATGAGTAAACTTTATTCTATGTAAATTATACTTCAATAAAAGTTATTAAAATATATAGATATTTCCAACTCACAGAAAATGCAAAGCTACAGCTGCAGAAAGGTAAGAACGAAAGACGAAAAGGGAAGTTGCTGAATTTGGAATCTCTTTACAACACAGAAATAGGCAAAACAAATATCTCCTTGAAGCCATATGTAAAAATTAAAAAATAATCACAACAGTTAAGAATGATGAATCCAGCATCCATTTATGATAGAAATTCTCAGCAAAGTGGGAATAGAGGGAACATAATAAAGGCCATATATGACACATCTACAGCTAACATCATACTCAGTGGGGAAAGGCTAAAAGCATTTTCCTTAAGATCAAGAACAATACAAAGATGCCCACTTTCACCACTTCTGTTAAAACTGTAATGGAAGTCCTAGCCACAGCAATCAGACAAGAAAGAGAAATAAAAGGTATCTGACTTGGAAAGGAAGAAGTCAAATTCCTGTTATTTGCAGATGACATGATACTACATATAGAGAATCCTAAAGATTTCACCAGAAAACTGTTAAAACTGATCAATGAATTCAGTAAAGTAGCAGGATACAAAGTTAATATTCAGAAGTCAGTTGCATTTTTATACACCAATGATGTGTTGTAGGTTACGGTCACCTTTCAGTAATTAGCAAAAGGGAGAATTTGTGACTTGGGACCAGGTTGTGCTGAATGGACTGTCAGGATGATACAAGGTTGGTGCCATTGACCCAAATTTCTATCATAAATGCTTTAAAGGGATGACAGTCTTGGTGCCGTGAATCAAGTCTTCCATTCTTCCTCCTCCTAGGAGATAACAGCTTGGTTCTGTGGGCCAAAGTCTTAATTTTTCTTTCTAAAAGTAATTGAATTCAAGTCAAAAAAAGTAATTCTTTTACAAATCCACAAGTATAAAAGATAAATAAGCCAATTTTTTAAGTAGGCAAAGAATCTGAATAGACATTTCTTCAAAAAAGATATAGAAATGGCCAATAATCACATGAAAAGATGCTCAGTGTCATTAGTCATTAGGAAAACGCAAATCAAAACCACAAGATACCACTTCAGACTCAGCAGAATGGCTAAAATCAAAGACAGACAACAGCAAATATTGGTGAGGATGTAAAGAAATCAAAACCTTTAGATACTGCTAATGGGAATGTAGATGGTACAGCAGCTTTGGAAAACAGCCTGGCAATTCTTCAAATGATTAAACATAGCATTACCACACGACTCAGCAATTCTACTCCTAGGTATACACACAAGAAAAATTAAAACATGCCCACATGAAAATTTGTAAACAAATGTTCATAGTAGCATTATTCATAATAGTCAGAAAACAGAAACAACCCAAATGTGCATCAAACTGAGAAACAGAAAAAATGTAGTCTATCCATACAATAGAATACTATTCAGCAATAAAAAGGAATGAAGTACTGATACAGGCTACAACATGAATGGACCTTGAAAACATCCTGCTAAGTGAAAGAAGACAGACATAATAAGCCACATATTATATGATTCAATTTATATGAAATGTACAGAATAGGCAAATCTATCTTAGCAAAAAGTAGATTAGTGGTTACATAGGGCAGGGTAGGAGGGAATGGGGTGGAAGGATAAGAAGGCAACAGATAAAGGGTACAGGGATTCTTTCGGAAGTGATAAAAATGTTCTAAAATTGACTACCAGGATGGCTGCAGGTATCTGTGAATGTTCCAAAAGTCACTGAATCATACAGTTTAAGTGGGTGAATTGTATGCATCATGTGTGAATTATATCTCAATCAGTTTCTTTTTAAAAAATAATTTAGGAATACTCTACTTCAGTTTGTATAGGCTAGGACTCCAGCAACCTCAATTCAGGTGTTCCCTCTGCAACTTTAAAATGAAATATTCAGCTTTACCTTACTGGAAGTACTTCTAAAAAGTGTGCATGTTAGAATCCCATATAATGCCTTAAAGAACATAGAAATGCCTGAGATCACTCACCCTAGACCCACTACATCAAAATCTCTATGATAGTACATGGAAGCTATGAATGTGTGTGTGTGTGCGTGTGTGTGTGTGTGTGTGTGTGTGTATATACATATATATATGTATGTATGTATGTATACACACACACATACACACACATATATATTTTTTTAAGTTCTAGAGGTTAAAGGAAGGAGAGATGGAACCTTAACAGACATGTTGAGAACAAGTGGAAAAATTTGAATACTGTCCCTATGTTAAATGCTATTATTAAACTGAAATTAAACTTTTGGATCTGATCACATATTGTGGTTATTTAGGAGACTGCCCTTGATCTTAGGAGAAATACTTAAGGGTGAGGCATTGCAATGTCTGTAACTTGCTTTTAAATGTTTTAGGAAAAAAAAATATTTATATATATACACAGATAAAACAAATGTGGCAAAAGATAAAGTTACAACCAAATTGGTCAATCTAAGTAAGCTTATATGGGTATTCATTGTACCATTCTTTCCACTTTCCTGGAGGTTTAAAATTTTCAAAATAAAAAGATGGGGAGGGGGAAAATTTCACAAATGATCCTGAGTCACAAACTTCAGGTCTTATGAGAAAATGTTTTGGTCCAAAAGTTAACTTCCCATCTGTTGTAAGAAGACTTTTTCCCCTAACCCCACTTTCCAGAATGGACAAATAAACAAGACTTTCTATTCTCTATGTGCCAACTCAAAAGATTTATAATCCCAAAAAGTAGATGAGATAATATTTTTATAGAAACAAGTTTCTGTTATTGTATCCTGAAAATTACTAGTGTGCCTTGCTCTATGGATAGAAAGAAGAGTGTTAGATTAGCAGAAAGTCAATGGGTACCTTAAGCGAAGAGACAGAGCTACTGAGGGTAAAAGGATACAAGATGCAGTCAAAGGCAGAAAACAATCTGCCCAGACTACACAGCTTGACCTTTGTTAGGTCCTATCACACAAAGCCTAGATAATGAAAATGTTCATTTTTTTATCTAACACATAGTGAAGTGCCCACTATGTACAAAACAGGTTCTCTATCCTCATGTACTAAATATGTATACCACAGAGCTGTACACAGAAGCAACGTGACTTCACAAGATTCTATAAGAAAGCTCTTCTCAAGAAATTTATTCATTAAAATAACTGAATCTTTTTCATAACTCTCAGCACCAGTAACAGCATAAGCAAACAATCAGAATATATTCAATTAAACTCCTCCATTCTTTTTCTATACTTCACTTTGAGAAATAAAACTATCCAAATCTTAAAAAGGAAAACAATAGATGTAACAATGGCAAATGACAATCAAGGATTTGTTCATAAAGCAAGAGACCATCTTTACTAATACTTACCAAGCCGGCAGTAAGAGAAGGCGCAGACTGTCCAAGGGACTGGTTCCTCATTCGAACCAGGTTTGATGCTTCTCCTGAAGACTGCCAAGTCACCTGTCCCACACTGCTATGTACACTGCTGGACAAGGGGAGCAGCTGCTTACCTTCAAACACAAAGTTTGAAAATATTTGTAATTATTTATTAATTAACAAATTAAAAAAATACAATATCAAGTGGATAAAAGTATATTGATTCAAAACAAATTGAAGTTCTTCCACATCCATTTTAGAATCTGTAGCCCTTTAAAAATTCCAACCTGATACTCAATCTAGCATCTAGGAGTTTTCTAGTCTCTTTCATCCTACTAGTTTCTCACCAACTCAATGCAACATGAGTGGAGCTAACAGACCCTCTTAGACAAATTTGGCCCTTAGGTTTTCAGAAGACAAACACTGTCTAAATCACTACTGCTCCCACAAGACTTCATGTGTTCAAGCCAGGACTGACTGCCTTAATCCCATTGAAAGACTACAAGAAAGTCACTTGTAAAGACTGAGTATCTAGAATTGCAATGGCTTTCAAACTGAAGTGCAATTCTTATTTCAACCACTTCCCTCACACCATTCACACTGCTGCTAGTGATCTAACCAAAACAAATGTGGTAATGTTACTCCCTTCCTCAAAAACTTCTGATGACTCCCTATTGTTTAAAGAATTAAACCAAACTTCTAAAATACTAAAAGGATTCTCCATAAATCCAGATTATCTTCCTAGCCTCATCACCTTCTACTCTTGCATACCCATTCACTCCCTGAACTTCAATATCATGCCCTACACTTTCACCTGGCTTTATCTTAATCATCCAATTCACCTGAAAAACTGCCCTCTTCCTAGCAAAAGCCTATTTGTCATGGAAATACACACATAAAAAAGGTATGAGCAAAATGATGTTTTGGTTTTGGTTCTGCTACTACATACACACCCTTTTATTGTAAATAAAATGTGATGAAACTTATTTGGAGGGTATTTTAACTTTAATATGTTTAAAGTTAAAACATATTAACTTTAAACTTATTTGGAGGGTATTTTAACTTTAATATGTTTGGACTGAACATTCCACTTATAGAAATGCAGTATTAAAAAAAAAAAAAGACCAGAATGTTTACCTTATCAACACTCACCATAATAAAACTAGAAATAAATGTTCACTACAAGTTAAAGAAATTATAATATCTTCACATAATGAAATACTGAACCCATCGAAAATATTGAAGCAGCTCAACATATAATCGAGAAAAATGTTCAACATTTCCTATTGAGCGAAAAAAGCAGAAAGGAAGTATGTACCATATAATTCTATTTTTTATTTTTAAAATAAAAAGTTTGTATATATTTATATAAATGTTTAATGTATATTTAAATATAGTATACATAAGTGATTTGGAAGGAGGGAAACAAGAAAGTAAAGATTGAGGACTTTTCACTTGCATAATGCATGTTTTTTAATTCAAATCTTTCTAACTAGCACATTTTACTTTTTTAATCAGAAATATACAATATTTTTTGAAAATCTAGTTATCTTCCATGTCTGCTCTCAAATGTATGCTTAATTGAGAAGTCTTTCCATACCCTCCACATGCACACGCACAAAATAATGGTGCTCTACTCAAAACTTTCACAAGCCCAGAGTAGAGCCCGCATGCTTTCTTCCCTTCCTTCTGCAAATGTTGCCAAATTCTCTAGTTGATCTGGCTTCTCCTCATCGATATATGCCAAAAGAAAGCTAGCTTGTTAACTTACCTATCCACATATATAAAGGCTAGTATCATATCTCTATCTTTCTTCAAAATAAGGGTCTGCCAGATGAAAAGGCTTACACAACTTCAGAAGACACCCATTTGAACATATACTAGTCAGGGCTTGCTTGAAGTGTACCAAGGACTGCCAAGAATTTGAGGAAAACAAACAACATAAAACAAAGAAAAATATGCACAAATGGAGCAACTAACCCTCTGGTAAACAAATAATTCAGAAAAAAGAAAACTTTAAAATTCTAATTAATATTCTTACAATGATTCGAGAGCTACTGTATAAAATATTCCCAGTTAGAGATGGCTGACTGAGCATATACTTTTTATCTTTTGTCCCACAGGAAACTATTAAAATGAGAATAAATAAGTAACAAATAAACAAACAAAGGCTATAATGAGAACGAGGGGATGCAAGAGCCAGTGAGGGGATGTGAGAGCCTATAAAGGGATGAACAAATTATTGCTGGGAAAATCTAAAGCAAACAGGTGAATCATAACCTGTGGAACTAGACAAAGAAAGACACAAGGTATCATAAGCATAGAAGAGGTTGCAGTTAAATGGATTATCAGGCTGCCCTGCAAAATCTCAGGTAAGTTCAGTACTCAGAAATGCAAAATACCTAAGAGAACTTAAAGTAAGACATAAGGCTGAAATCAGATTAACTGAAAAGCTAAAGTCAGAACAGCCAAACAATCATATTCACACACTGTACCACCCAGCAACCAGGCCACTACTTCATAGGATAGAAGTGATATAGCATCTCAGAGCAAAGCAATGAATTCTCATTGTCAGGTGCGCAAAAGAAAAAAGAGTTGATTCCGAAACAAAAGAAAACTTAAAAAAAAAAGTTTTTAATCCAAAAATCAAAACTCTATTTACTCACAGAGAATTAGAAGATAAACACATATTTAAAAGAAGAATCCCGCTGGCGACCAAATCAAAGTTATGACAGAAACAAGGAGCAGCAACAAGGAAAAATCACCTGGGATCTAGAGGAACAAGGCATACAACTAGGGAGAAGTCCAAGAAAACACCCTGCAATGGCAGAAGGTAAGATGGCGAGGACGCGGGGCTGCCTGGTCCTAGCAGCTGAGTGAGACAGAGGCTGCGGCAACGGCAGACTCCTCTTAAAGAGGCCGCATCCACGAGCAGATTGTCACAGTGATGGACCTCCTTGCTCTAAGTACCAGTGCCAATTTGGCTGCACACAGGGGCACCAGGGACTTACAGGGAGACATTGTCGAAGTGAGAGCCGAGGCAAGACTCATTGGGTACAGAAGTGCCGGCGATATCCTTTGTTTCCTGTTGAGCCCTCCTCCCTCCCAGTGTGCTGGACACAGAGCAGCCTTAACCCTGACGTTATCGAACTGGATAAAAGAGCTTGCTCCACCCAGAGGATTCCCTGAAACCCTGCCTCCCCCAGCTCGTGGCTCCAGCCTAGCCACATCCAGGTGTATCCTCAGCAAGTCAGGCGCTCCTTGCTGAGACTCACACTGGTGGAGGCAGCTGGCCTCGGTTTCTGGTGTGACCTTTTGAGGCAACTATAAGCACAGTATCTGTGGATTGCTTGCTGAGTCTTAACAGGTGGCCCCGGAGGGGCACAGGCTGGGGCTAAGTCTGACCTGCAGCTGCACCCCTCCTAGGACTGTGCCCCTGGACACCTACTTCACAAATCCACACTAGTAAGATCGGGAGACTTAGGAACTTTGCTTAGTACATAGAAACAGACACAGAAAGATAGCCAAAATGGGAAGACAAAGAAGCAGAAACCATGTAAGAGAACAGAACAGAGATCCAGATATAATGGAGTCAAGTAATCTAACAGATGCAGAGTTCAAAACACTGGTTATAAAGATGCTCAATGAAC
>NW_006441955.1:353635-360511 GCF_000325575.1 Pteropus alecto | reverse complement strand
GGTAAAGGAAATGGACATAAAACCCCAAGAAGCTCAGAGAATTTCAAAAATCAGGGATTCAAAGAGGCCTCCACCAAGACACATCAGAATTAAAATTCCAAAGTTTAAATACAAAGAAAGAATATTAAAAGCAACAAGAGAAAAACAAATAATTACCTACAAGGGAACACCCATAATACTGGCAGCCGATTTCTCAAAAGAAACTATGCAAGACAGAAAGGCTTGGTAAAAAATATTTAAAGAATGAAGACCCAGGATCTACAACCAAGCATAATTTATCCAGCAAAGCTATCATTTAGAGTTGAAGAACAAATAAAGAGATTCTCAGACAAAAATAAGCGGAAGGAATTTATCACCACCAAGCCTGTATTACAGGAAATGTTGGAGGGACTTTTTTAAGAAGAAAAAACATGTATCAAAAACAGGAATAAAGAATGGTAACAACTACATTCTTATCAATAAGTAACTCAAATGAAAAAGAATTAAGTGCTCCAACTAAAAGAGTGAATGAAAGGAAAGGAAAACAAGAGCCCTACATGTTGTCTGTAAGAGACTCACTTCAGATTAAAAGAAACAGACTAAATGGAAGGGGATGGAAAAACATATTGCTTTGATAGACCTAGAAGGTATTTAAGTCAGACAGAGAAAGATAAACACTATATGATTTAACTTATATGCAGAATCTAAGGAATAAAAAAAACAAACTAATCAAAAACAGACTCACAAATATAGTGGACAATTTGGTGACGGACAGAGGGGAGGGGAGTTTGGGGGGCTAGAAGAATGGGGTGAAGGCTAAAGAAGTACAAATTAGTAGCTGATGGATGGTCACAGGGATGGGGAGCACAGCCTAGGGTATGCAGTTAGCATTAATACGTTGGCTAGGTGAAGGGTCAGGGGGGAGGGTGCAATTGAGGGGATGGTTTTATAAACTATATAGATGTCTAACCAATATACTGTATACTTGAAACTAAATTTTAAAATTTTTTTTAAAAAAGAGCAAAATGCTTTGAAAAAAGATTTTTAAAAGAAATGGCTCTTTATGATTAAATATATTTCTCACAAAATAAAAATTTCCAAAAAATGAGAAGATAAAACCAAGGGAATAGCCCTGAAAAGGGACAAAAGTAAAACAAAAATGAAAATTGTTTAATATTAAGCAAAGGAGTATGGAAGGATCACATTTTCTTCTCTACTGATCTAATATGTTTAGCAGAGGTCAAATGGATTCTTTTTTTCATACTCTATTGATTGCTTAAAATTACACCATATTTTAATTTCTTCTTATTTGGACCATGACTTCCTTGTGTAATTTTTCCCTCCGAATTTTTTTAGATTTTTCTTTGGAGGAGATAGGGAGATACTATAGGCACTGGAATGGATTTTTGAAATGGGAGAAGAAAAAAAAAACAGAAAACCAAAAGAAGCAAAGGATGTGAAGTCTACAGAAGTAAGCAGAAAGCAAAAGTCAGATTGAAAGGGAATAACCAGTGACAGTGATTGACCAAGAAATATTAGCTGATTCAGGAGGTTAGCATTGCCACAAAGAAGGAGTAAAGAGTGGAAGACAGCCTTAGCTCTAAGGGTTCTATATAAAACCACCACAGAGAAGAAGCTGTCAAAATGCTTTTAAATATTGACAACACAGTCCCACATTTCTTAAAAAAACAAAATTAGATACTTACCTGACAAAGAACTGGCCAGGCTTCCTCTCCGTAACTTACAGTCATCCTGACTAAGTTGTCGTTGAAGTTTAGTTTTTCCAGTGGATGAAAATATGTCAGGATTACTGAGCTTCCTAAATAGCAGGGGACTAAGTCCACTTATCGCATCCTTTAAAGAGAAAATAATAAAAGTCTTTAACGTCTTTTCTGAAAGTGTATAAGAATTTTATACTAAATATCTCTACAACATTCATTACAGTTAAAAAGTGGCAACATTTTATATTTCTTACTCAATAGCCAGAAACGTATTTCTTAGTAGAAGCTGTTTGGGTATGCTATGAAAGATGAGGGACATTGATTATAAAATGCCAAAGGAAAAACAGGGAAGGAGGCTCACAAGATAACACAATAAGACATTTTGATAAAATGTATTCATAATGAGTACACATGTAGTTATCTTTATTTACTTTTCTACTTTTATTCATACTCTTCCTATATCCAGTAAAGAAAAACATATTTTAAAATTTAAATAATTTCTTCAATTAAGTAAATAAATGTTATGAAAACTTTAAAAAATAAAGTGCATATTTTAGTTTTTAAAAACTCACAAATAATACGCCTTCCTTTATCTGTTATACAAAGTTAGAAATACCTCTAACATTCAATTAATACTAAAATAAAGTTTAGAGCTTCCTTTATTTGTCTATAAGAGTTAAATACGTTTTCAATGAAAAAGTATAAAAGCACCATGAAAAAAATAGACAACATGAAACACTGACAGTGCCTTTCCTTTACCTTTTAGTCTAGCCCATCATATTCCAACACCTCTCCCTCCTCACTCAGTAAGGATGTCAACATATCAAGATTCAGATATTCTGAAGCAAATCCACCCAATTAACAGCATTAAATGAGAAACTATTTTGGAAAAAAAAAGACAAATGAGGCATACCTCTTATATTTCAATGATGGAAGCTACAATAAACAAGATAAGTAGCACATCAAACTGCTCTGGACAATACAAAGACAAATGAGAAACATAAGGAAAAATAACTGAAAACTATGTCACCAGCCATTTGAAAAACAAGACTCAAATAACTGCAACCATGGCAATACTAAAAGTAACAGGGGAAAAAAAATGGAAAAATGTCTACCTCTTGAGAAAAGATTTTTTAAAAACCTCTAAGGTCATATACTGTGATTGGTGAGTTTACAAACATAGTAAAGTACTAATATTGGTTGGTGCTGGCTATCTAGAATATAATTTACAAATACTCAGGCATAAAGAAAAGAGTGAAGTTGATGAAGAAAAATAACAAAAGAAAAAAGTATTTTTTTAATTTGGTAGTAAATGGATAAAAGGATAAAGGGGAATATTTAGGCACTGTATCATCAAAGCAATTGATGTGAGCTGGGAGAAAGGAGAATTGGAAGCAATAGTTAATGCAAAAAGAGAAGGCAGCAAGGGAGCAGTCTCTATTCCCACTATTTAGTGTGTCAAGGATGAAATAATATCTATGCATTAAGGAAGACACAATGGAAGCAGGGTTTGGGCACAATACTAGTAACCTACCAAAAAGGCCTATATGAAAGAAACATGGAGAGGAACAGTCCCATCCCAAAAATAACTTACAAATGAGCTACATGAGAGAGCCCAGCACTTGCCTGGATGCCTGCTACACTGTATGAATAATCTCAGCCAGAAAGGAACAACAAATAATAGAGGACTACATCAGCACCACTTAAAAGAAAGTCCTATCTTTTTCAATCTCTCTATTCTCTAACATAACATACCAAAGAAAAGAAGCCAGAAAACAGAGAGGAAAAACGAAAGCAGATCATGCTCCTTCTTATTCCAAGCTTTAATCCTGTCAAAACCTTGCAAGAGAAAGAAAATATTAATTAAATTAAATGTGAAATTTAATTTTTAAAGTAGGATGTCTTCTTTTACTGAAGTTCATTGCTTATTTCAAGGAAGTACACATACCTAAGCATATATAACTCAATGAATTTTCACAAGTTAAATATATCCACATAACCAGCATCAAGATTATTTAAAAGACATAACCAAGCACCCCAGAAAACTCCTCTGCTTCCTTCTAGTTACTATCCTCCAAGATAACCACTATCCAAGCTTCTAACAGAATAGATTATATAACATGAAAATCTTTATATGAATCATTTAGCATGAACTGCTAGATGTTTTGCTTCTTTTGCTCAACTAGACTGGACTTTTTTAAATAGCAGAACATTACTGAATTCACCCAAGAAGTCGTTAAGGAACAGAATAGAAGAATGAAGCAAATAAGACAGAACCACAAATAGACCGAGAGAAAAAGAAAAATGTTATGAGAAGTAAAACTTTCTTACTAACTTCTTGCAGTTTTCTAGTTCTCATTTCCAGTCACTTACAAGGCCCAGCCAAACTACATTTGCAAGTTCAGTGGGATACCTCTGTACCCTTATAAGTTCTTCCTTTCTGCTCAAACTAGATCAATTTGGTTTCTATTGTTTCTTTGATTAAATGATTCTTAAACAAAACAGAGAGTTAACCTTAAAAAAGTGGAAGGAGCCTACTATGACTTCCAAGTTTCTAACTTGGGTGGTATGCTTCTCAAGCCAAGAATACGGAAAGAAAAACAAGTTTACATTTAAAACATGGCTATGGCAATAGTAAATATTCGTATAACTAAAATTACAGCACTTTTCCAATAACTATTTGGGGAACTATAAATGTTTAACCTGAAAGAAAGAAGACAAAGGAGACATGAATAACTCTCTTCAACTACAAGAGGGCTATTTCCCACATTTTAAGAGAGTAAACTTTTTACTTCAGAAGCCAGAATTAGAACTACTGGATGAAAATAACAGAAGTTGGGTTAATTAGAAGGAAGAACTGTCTAACAGTGAATTTTTTTAAGGCCACCTTAAAAAAAAATGGATTATGCCAGTAGAAATATTGAAAAAGGTGAAAGTTGGCCTAAGGCAGATTTTCCCCAGACCAGCAGCAGCAGCCTCACCTGTGAACTTGGCAGAAATGCAAATTCTCAGGCCTCACCCCAGATCTACTAAATTAGAAATTCTTGGGGAAGGAACCAGCAATTTATGTTTTAACAAGCCCTCCAGGTGATCCTGAAGTATACTAACGTTTGAGAACCACCAGACTAGATCAAAAATTTCAATATGATGCCACCAACACACAGGTATGTTAATCAACCGTGAAGCTTGTGTTATAAATTATTTAAAATTGATAATAAAGTGCTCAAATTTGCAACATTTACTTTCTTAATTAAATGAAAGCAGGTTCTTGGTAAACACAATAAAGTCAATTGACTTATATTACAACATTCTTTCTTAAGTGAGATTTTTAAAAGGCAGAATGACAGGGAGCATGCCAGAAATTATGCATAACCTGTATTTATCTATTGTAGCAATACTGTAACAATAACGTATCTAACATATGCCACGTATATTTTAACTGTCAAATAAAATTTTTAAAAGGTTGAAAATTGCCCTACTATGTGCTCCTTCCAACTCTAAGAGAGTACCACTTTCTCTTTTAATTCAGAGTACTGAGTTGTAGCTATTTTGCCTCTGCCCTGGGAGTCTTCAGAGTCCTCCCTCTTTTGGCTCAGAACCATCTCCCTCCTCCATAACACCAAAGCAAATCTCAGTCTAACTTTACCCATAAGACTAATGCAGTGCTTATACTACTATGCTATTAAGGATAAGACTCAAAGTAGGCAATGGATTCACAGCTAAAAACAGCAATCTACACACTAAAAACTTGTCTATCAGGCTAAAAACCTGGGTTAACTCTCATTAGGAGTTGACTTATCCCATATGATTGGTAATCCAATAAGTAACTAGAATACCTTGTGGCAGATTCTTCCTACCTTGCCAAGAGTCAAATCCAGGTGCCACAGTAATCAAAGTCCGTTCTCTTAAACCCTATCGAAAAGCCTTGACTTGATCTCCATATGCAAAAAAAATGAACCTTAACCCATACTTCACGTATACAGAACACAACATATACAAAAAGTAACTCCCAATTGATCATGAATCCGGCTATAAAACCTAAAAGTATAAAACATCAGAAGAAAATACAAGAGTAAATTTTTGTAACTTTGAGTTAGGCGGAGTTCTTAGATAAAACACAAAGTACAAGTTTAAAAAAACCCAAATTCATAAATTAGATTTCATCAAATTTAAAAACTACTACTTACTGTTAAAAAGAAAGCAAATCACACACATAAAATGGCTATAAGACCTCATATTTCAATAATCGCCCTAAATGTAAATGGACCGAACCCACCAATAAAAAGGCACAGAGTTGCAGAATGGATCAAAAAACAAAACCCAACCATATGCTGCCTCCAGGAGACACATCTCAGTTCCAAAGACAAACACAGATTCAAAGTGAAAGGGTGGAAAATGATATTCCAAGCAAATGGCATTCAAAGAAAAGCGGGAGTATCAGTACTAATATCAAAAGAAATAGACTTCAAAATAAAAAAGGTAAAAAAAGATACTGAGGGACACTTCATAATGATAAAGGGAATCATGGACCAAGAAGACATAACACTTATTAAAATCTATGCTCCCAATCAGGGGGCCTAGAAATATGTAAAGCAATTACTAAAAGAACTAAAGGGAGAAACTGATCAAAACATTATCGTAGTAGGGGACCTAAATACTCCACTGTCGGTTATGGACAGATCATCCAAACAGAAAATCAATATGGAAATAACATCCTTAAATGACACAGTAGACCAACTGAACATAATTGACATTTGCAGAGCCTTCCATCCCAAAACACTGCTTAGACATTCTTCTCTAGAGCACATGGAACGTTCTCAAGAACCGACCACATACTGGGACACAGAGATAGCCTCAACAAATATAAGAGGGTTGAAATCATACCAACCATATTCTCTGATCATAATGCTTTGAAACTAGAGATCAACTGCAGAAGGAAATCAGAAAGAACCACAAATACATGGAGATTAAACAACATACTACTGAAGAAAAACTGAGTCAGAGAAGAAATAAAAAGAGAGATCAAGAGATACATAGAAACAAATGATATTGATAGTACAACATATCAAAACTTTTGGGACACAGCAAAAGTGGCCATAAGAGGAAAGTTCATATCATTGCAGTCCTATCTCCAAAAACAAGAACAAGCCCAAATACACCACCTAACACTTCATCT
>NW_006441955.1:334004-351524 GCF_000325575.1 Pteropus alecto | reverse complement strand
AGATACAAAAAACTCATACGACTCAATAACAACAAAAACAAACGATCCAATCAAAAAATGGGCAGAGGACCTGAACAGACACTTCCCCCTACAGGACATACCAACAGCCAACAAATATTTGAAAAGACGCTCAACATTGCTAGCTATTGGGGAAATGCAAATTAAAACCACAATGAGATACCATCTCACACCTGTTAGAATAGCTATAATCAATAAGACAAGTAATAACAAATGTTGGAGGGGATAAGGAGAAAAAGGAACCCTCATACACTTCTGGTGGGACTGCAAATTGCTATAGCCAGTATGGAAAACAGTATGGAGGTTCCTCAAAAAATTAAGAATTGATCTACCATATGATCCACCAATCCCTGGATCATATGGTAGATCAATTGAGTATTTACCTCAAAGACCTGAAGACCCATATCCGAAAAGGTATTTGCACACTGATGTTCATAGCAGCATTATTCACAGTGGCTGGGACATGGAAGCAACCAAAGTGTCCTACGATAAATGATTGGCTAAAGAAGCTGTGGTACATATATACAATGGAATATTACTCAGCCATAAGAAGAGATGAAATACTGCCATTTTTTTTTTGAGGAGAGTGGAGGTAGACAGGGTAAAGGGGGTCAAATATAGGTTTTAGGGGGAGGGTGAAGTGGGTAAAGGAGATCAAATATATGGTAGTGAAGGAATCTAGACTTTAGGTGGTAAACACACAATAGAATATACAGATGTCAAATGATGATGTACACCTGAAAATTGTATAATCGTATTAACCAATGTTACCCCAATAAACTTAATTTTTTCTTAAAAAATCAAAAATTCTGTAGTCTTTTGTGAGCATCGCTGTTAATTGACAAGGTAGTTTTATTTTATATATATCTCAACTATCCACTGAAAAGTTGTAGGAACAATGACCAATCTTATAGCAATGAGTATCCTTAGGCTCTAGATTCAGGTGGCCTAAAATATCATTTCCCATTTAAAGAAACCAGAAGTTCTTGGGAAAACAGCTAATTCCAGGTCTAAGCTTGTGACAGTTTGACATACAAGATAGCAAGAGAAACCTCAAAACTATTAGGATGGGGTCAAAAATACAAGGAACCAAACTGAAGAGGCTCTTCCTAAAAAGACCATTTGAGCTTCAATTAGTACAAGAAAACACAACAAATATGGGCTGAAACCTATCAAAAACATTTAAATGCATAACTACACACTGGTTAAAAAAAAAATAACTGGTAGGTGTACCGAAGATGACAAGAAACCAATTTATTATCTTAAAAACTAGGTAAATAAAAAGAAAGAATCAGGTATTTCATACATGAACTATACCAGTGGGAACCAAATAGTAGTTGAGGGAAAGCATCTCCTTAAAATGTTATTCCAGCTAATAAACGAAAATTAACTGATAGAATTAGATCACTATTTTGCAACCCCAATTAGTGAATCGCAGCACTGAGCATTAACAATTGCAATAATCGAAGATCAAAAAGTAGACATCATGTGTCTCCTGTTGAAGGAATACACTACCACATGTAATCTTGCCAAAGGAATTGAACCTGAGACCTATTAAGCTTCTGTATCCAGCTACAATTTGCAAGAAATACAAACGACACAGAAATATTTTGAAATACACTGTAAGTATGCATAGACTGTAGGAAACTCTACAGGTCAAATGCCCCAGGGTTTTTCAACATTTAAATTTTAAGGAAAAGAAAAAGATGGAAGAGAAACCTATAGAATAAAAGAGACTATCTAGTTCTTTTTTAATGGGCAAGATTAAATTGTAAATCTTAGATGCAAATTTACAAAGAAATGCAAGGAAATGACTTTTTAAGTCAGAATAGTAATTATTTTTGGAAGGAGGAAGGGTTTATAATTGAGATGGGGCACAAGGAGAGGAGTTTCTAGAATGGCTGGCAAAATTCTTTTTCTTGACCTGGGTAATGGTTATAAGGATGTTCACCTTATAATAATTCATTAAGCTATGCTTTTTTTTTTAGTGCTTTTCTGTACTTGTTACATTGTGCAATAAAAAGATTAAAAAGAAAAAAAGGAAAGGAAGAAGAAAAATCACAAAACAAGTAGCCTGTTACAAAAGGGAATATTCTGCTACACATATAGTTACAGTAGTGAAAAAAAAATGAGCACAATAAAAAACATAGAAACAAAACATTTAGTGAGACCCAATACAAACCAGGCATTTTAAATCTTGATTTAACCATAAAAACAGCACTGCAAAATAAACATTCTCATCTTCATTTCACATTTAAACCTACTAAGCTACTAAGAGAATTCAAACCTAGTCCAAAGTATGCTTTTCTCCATATTATATTTAAATGACATTAATAAAGATAAAAAGAAACAGTCCATAAGAAAAACAAGAAAGCACATTAATAAGAAAGTCAAAGAAGACAAAAAATACAAATAAACAACAAATATATGAAAAGATCCTCAACCTCACTAATAATCAGAAAATGCATTTAAAGCACCAAGATGCTATCTAAACCCAGCGAAAAGTAACAAAACCAAGGTTGGCAAGGACAGAGGGAAACATCACTGGTCAAAGTACAAATTGGTACAATCACTGTGGAAAGCAATTTGGCAATAACATCCACCAAGAGAAACTCTTGTACATGTTCACAAGGAGATAAGCACAAGAATATTTACTGCAGCACTATAAAAAGGAAAATGGAAATAACCTAAGGATCTGTTAATTCAAAAGAATGCTACGTAGTAGTTAGAAATTAATGAAACTGATCTAAATGTATTAAGGTAGATCCATGTTGGCAAACTTCGGCAGCAGGACAAATCTTAACCATAGCATATTTTATTCAGCCAAGAACCTAAAAATAGTTTTTACTTTGTAAACAGTTGAAAGACAAATCAAAGGAACAATACTTCATGAAATAGTCTCAATGTGAGGAATATAAAAATTATATAAAATTCCAATTTCAATGTCTATATATAAAGTTTTACTGAAACACAGCCAAGTTCATTCACTTACATATAGTTTTATGTTGTAGCTATTATGCTACAACATATAGTTGAGTAGTTGTAAGACTGTATGTCCACTCCTAAAACATTTATCATCTGGCCCATTGCAGAAAGAGTTTGCTGATCCATGATACATTTAATTCTCAAAAACAACATTGAGTGAAAAAAAGTGAAAGTAAAAGAATACATACAATAATACATAACTTATATAAAATTTTAAAACAAATACTGCTACATTTTGCTTATGAATAAATATACTGCATAATGGATTTTTTTTCCACTAATGCAACATTTTAATACACATCATCTTCAAGATAGTGTGGTTTCCTCCCGGGGTAGTGGCAGTGGGGAAAGGGATGCTAACAATTCCTATGCTATTTTACTTCTTTAAAATAAAATCTAAAGCAAAATGCAAACATCTGTGAAATCTAGGTAGATGCCTAATGTATTTTCCTGTAAATTTGTAATGTTTCATAATTAAACATTTTTTAAAACATAAAGTGAGAATTAAAATTGTGGGAAATGATTACTGAGTTGAAATTTAATTTTTTTATTGTGGCAACATTAAGACCTTTATATATAAGATCTTTATAAGACCTCTATATGATATAGACATATAGACATACAAGGTCAAATACTTTTTTCAAGATACTCAAAGCCTTCATTTAAAAAATACAACAAAAAAGAGGCACAAAAATTTTTTTTTTTTTGCTTTAATGTGTAGAAAATAAAATTTAGCAGAGAAAACTAAGGCAGAGATTTTACACGAAAATCACAAAGCCGATGACAGTACAGAAATATAAATCTAATCTTAATTTCAAATCTATAAATCCCATTTTATCTCTCTAAAATAATTTGATAGTTAAAATGAAAGCATCTTCAACTTTTTAAGAACATAGTGGAGTCAAGGCTCTAGCACTTGGAGATCCTTGAATAAGTTATTTAACCCCTCTGTACCTTAACTCTTTTATCTGTGATAGGAGGATAACACTACCTACCTGATAGGGCTGATAAGAGATTTAAAGAAATCAAGTGTTCAGCATGTTAGGGATATAAACTTAAGCAAAATAAAACCTCTATACTGATTATTTTTTCACATTACGGTGACTAAAGCAGTAATTCTCAAAGTGTGGTCTCCAGAGTAGCAACATCAGTTTCGTCATCATCTGAGGACTTGTTAAAAAATGTACTACTGAATAAGAAATTCTAGGCATGGGGCCCCAACCATCCTTGTCTTTAACAAGCCCTCAAGGTAATTCCATGAACTCTGAAGGCTAAGAATAACTGTCCTGAAGTTCACACCCATCCTCAAAAAGGAGTAAGGTTCTGACTGGAGTAGGCACATGTGACTTGGCTACAGTCTCAGGAATTAAAAAGTTGAAGCACCTAGGACAACTGGATAGCCAAATTCAAAGGAATAAAGGTAGACAGATCTTCACCTCATATCATATACAAAAATTAGCTCAAAATGGATCAAACACCTAAAGAGCTAAAACCATAAAACTCTTAGAAGAAAACACAGAGGTAAATCTTCATGACCTTGGATTTGGCAATGGTCTCTTGGATAGGACACTGAAATCACAGGCAAAATAAAAAGTAGATAAATTATATTTCATCAAAATTAATAACTTTTGTACATCAAATGACACCAGTAAGAAAGTGAAAGACAATCCACCAAATGAGAGAAAATATCTATACAAATCATATGTCTGTTAAGAGTATAGTATCCAAAATAAATATAGAACTCTCAAAACTCAACAACCCAACTTAAAAATAAACAAAGAACTTATATAGATATTTCTATGATGAAGACATACAAATGGTCAACAAGCACATAAAAAAGATGCTCGACATCACTAACTTACAGGGAAATGTAAATCAAAAGCACTATGAGATATCATTTATCATTTACACCTATAAGGATAACTATGATTTTTTTTAAATAGAAAATAATGTATTAACAAGGTCATAGACAAACTGTAATGCTTGTACACTGCTATTGAGATACAATCCCAGTGATATAATCATTGTGGAAAAGTTTGGCAGTTCCTCAAAAACTTAAACATAGAATTACCATATGATCCAGTAATTCTACACACACATACACACACACACACACACACACACACACACATAAACTGAAAAACAGACGTTCAAACAAAAACTTGTACACAAATATTCACAGCAGCGTATCCCAATCAACAAAAGATAGGAACACCCAAATGCCCATCGATTGATAACTGGATAAACAAAATGTGGTATATCCATACAACAGAATATTACTCAGCCATAAAATGACATGAAGTACTGATATATGCTACAATGTGGGTAAATCTCAAAAACATTACCCTAAGTGAAAGAAGCCATACATAAAAAGCCACATATTCTATGATTCCATTTATATAAGATGTTCAGAGTTCATTATAACAGAAAATAGTAGTGGTTGTCAGGAACGGGGGGAAGGAAAATATTTCCTTTTGGGGTGATGAAAATGTTCTGAAACTAGATAGTGGTGATGGTTGCACAACATTCAAATGTACTAAATGTCACTAATTGTAAACTTTATGTTAAGTGTATTTTACCATACTTTAAAAAGTCAAAGCACATGTGGAGGTGGGCTCTCTAAGCCAAGACTTCCTTCCAGGAGCCTATTCAAGTGAAAACAGCTGAGATAGTCACCTTTTCCTCAGGCATCTCTATGGCTTCCTTCTGGCTGTTCTCCTCTTCCACATGACTGGATTGACAAAGTGAGAAAGCCTGAGGACAGAGCTCACTAGTCACCAAGACCAGAAGGAGTGTGGGGGTTGCCAGAGACTAGCTCCGCCAGAGGCAGAGGAAAACAAGCTTTTCCAGATCTAGCTATTCTTAGGAAAAGGCCTTTCTTTACTTGCTTTCAAAATGGTTATTACCCAAAACTCTGTGGACTTACAAGGAATAAAAGAAGAATATGGTTCCAGGCTGTCTACACCCCCAAAAAAGAGGATTTCTACATAGTTCTAGCTGAAGACTATATTGGAGTTTAAGGCCTGTGACAGGGATTAGCTATATGTTGACCGAACATGATTCACCTTCCTCCTGGGCACCTTCCTCCATCTAGATAACATTTCCCAGCCTTCTAGCTGTTAGGCATGGCCCTGTGACTGAATTCTGGCAGTAAAATATGAGTGGAAGTGATAAAGTTACTTCTAGACCTGGCCCATCAAAACCTCCCACAAGATCCATTACTTGCCTCATGTGGCCTTGGAAGCCTTGTGTCGAAAATGGTAGAGCCTCCATTAGTCTGGGTTCTTTTGAATGTATCTGTTACAACTAATGTCCTTTAACATAAAAAAGACTACTAGCATTGCTCTTACTGGTCAAAGGCAGGACTTCTGAGTCACCTGAACAAAATCATCTTAGTATCACACCTTTAAAATAACTTAAAGAATTTTTTAAAATTAATACCAACTATTTCTAAACTCTGCTTTTTAAAACATTCCTGAGGGCCTCAAACAGTAATGAAAATCTGACAACCACAACCTAACATTCCTATGTTACCTCTGCTTTTCTGAAATATAGACAGAGAAACTATGTGGCTTGTTAATCTCCAACAAACAAAGAGTGAAAGGATCTGTGCATGTGCTACTCAGGTTCACAGGTAGAAAGAATTAAAGTTGGTACAACTAAAATACTACAGAATTTATAAATGTGGTCTCCTTGGCTTGAGTTTGTTCTTGATTACATTCTAAAACCTAAGGAGACTTCCAAGTTCTAAGCCACTTACTTAATAAGTAAATCCATAAAAGTTTCTCTAAAGGGAAAAATGCACAAATTAAAGCCTCCTTTTTAAGTTGAACAACATAAAAGAACAGTTTGATAACACCAACAAACCAAAGGTCAAGGCATATCTTTTTCTATCATATTTCTTTCTAAAACCAGATGAGAACACTAAAAATATATGAATTTTATTTTCACACATTCTGTGCATGTACCTTAAAAATATAATGATAATTAACCATATTGAACACTTCTTGGTATCAGGCTTTGTAATAAGTGTTTTATGGGGATTAATTTATTAAATACTCACAATGACACTATGAAATAGGTAATATTATCTCCACTTTCTATATATACATATATAATAATAACAATTAAGGCTTAGAAAACTTCAGTAAGTTGCCTCAGGTCATGGAATTGGAATTTGAAGTCAGAAAATGACTCAGTCTTAATCACAGTATAATTCACTTAGAAGTACTTATTTAGAAACTGCTATATATAATTCTAGAAGCTAAAGATATAGCAGTGAAAAAAGCAAACCCAAATTCCTCCCCTCATGAACCATATATTCTAATGCAGACAAATGGGAATAAACTACAAATATGTGACAATAACAGGTGAATAAAAGACATGACTAAAAAGCGAGAAAAAGATTAAGAGTATTACTTTTTAAAGGCTGGTCAAGGAAGGCCTCTTTGAGGAGGTGATAGCTGAGCGGAGACCTGAATAAAATGAGAAAGCCAGCGATACAGATATATCTGAAAAAAGGTAGAGAAAACTATCAAGTGTAGAAGTCCTCAAATAATAATTTTTAAAATGTCCTCAGGCAAGAATATACTTAATAAATTTGAAGGCCACCAAGGCAGCCAATATGACTAGAGTGGAAGGAAATGAGGATAGAGAAGGTAGACCATGTAGAATCTTAAAAGACAAACCAAGCACTTTGGATTCTGATCTAAATTGTGATGGATAGCCACTGTAGGGTTTTGCATAGAGGGGTGACAATCTCAGATTTAAGCTTTTAGAAGATGATGCCAATTTTGCTATATGCAAAACACTGCGAGGGACGGGGGTGGGCAACTAGAAGAATAGAACCAGTAAGACCAGTTAGGGGAGTTTTACAGTAATCCAGATTAAAGATAATAAAAGACTAAGATTAGGGTAGTGATGGAGCTAATGGGGAAGTCTCACTCAATCTGAATGTAGCATCAACCAGACCTGATGCGCTGAATGTGGAATAGGAGGTCAAGAAAAGAATCAAAGACAACTTCCAAGTTTTGGTCTGAGTAAATGGGAGCATGGTAGTGCCATTTATTGACATGGGAAAGGCTGGGAAAGAAGCGGACTGGGAAGAAAAAATCAAGAGTTCAGTTTTGGCATGTTAAGTCTATTAGCTATCCAAATGGAAATGTCACATAGACAACTGAATAGGAGTCTAGAGCTCAGAAGAAAGAAAGGAATCATCAGCATACACATGGAATGTAAAGCAATACCATCTGATGAAATCATATCAGGCAAGAGAATTGACTGTAGAAAAAGATTAAAAACTGAACCCTCTAAAGACTGAGATAGGAAGAAAACCAAGAGAGCATGGTCCCAAAAGTCAAATAATGGAATGATCAACCATGTCAAATACAACAGGTCAAGTGACATGAAGACTGCAAATTGGTCCCTGGATTTGGCCAATGATGACCTTGACATAGTGTTTCATAGAATGATGGAGACAAAAGCCTGACAAGTGGGTTCAAGAAAGATGAGGGGAGAGGAAATGAAAGCAAAAGATATGAACAATTCTTTCATGTAGTTTTGTTATAAAGAGGAGCATTTTCCTACTCATAGACAATTATTTCGTATCACTTGCTCTTCTACCTGAAGTATGCAAAGAGCCTCCTAACTAGTCTCTCTGCTTCCACATACTCTGTCTCAATAGAGTAGCCAAATGTATTGGATAAAATGTTAGCTCATGTGATTCCTCTGCTCAGAACTCTCCAAAGGCTTTCTATCTCATTCAACGTAAAAGCTAAAAACCTTACAACTGCCTATTAAGACCCTTCACAATCTGAAACTTTCCACAGTCCAGCCCTCCTCTCCTAATCTTTCCCTTCCAAGCTCATCTACCACTCTTCCTCTTATTAACTCCATCCCAGCCACACTGGCCTCCTTGCTGGACCTCAAACACAAATTTTGAAGGTGGTGGTATGTTTTTAGCCCAGGGTACTTCCTATTCCCCCTATCGAGAATGTCCTTTCCCTAGATAACCTAAATGCCTTTCTCTTACATCCTTCCGGTCTTTACTCAAATACCCCATTCCAAAGAGATACCTTTCCTGATAATGCTATTTAAAATCATAATCCTCTATCATTCTATATTCTGCTACCTTGCTTTATTTTCTTCATAGGTATTTATTATCATATAATATACATCATATATTATTTATTTTATTACCTGATTCCCTCTACTAGAATAGAAACTTCACGAAAGCAGGGTTTGTGGTCTGCCTTTTTCACTGCTGTAGACGCAAAAGTACTCAAAAAAATGTTAAATATTCAAAGAATGAATAAATAAGGTGGATTATAGGATTAATAAAGTTTATAAGGTGAAAAATATTATAGCATGTTTACATGTTGAGAATCATCAATAGAAAAGAAAAACTAATGACTCAGGAATATGAAGAAATAATTGGTAGAATAAAACTCTGAAACAGATGTAGAGGTTGGCCTTTATAGGATTAGGGACAGATTATCTATAGCAATACAGGGCAAATAATGTCAGTACAAATACAGGTAAGTTGGGCGATTAGTAATGGGAGCTTGTAGAAGTTCTCTTCTGATTATCTTTTTTCCCCTCAGTAAAACAGGAAGCAAGGACATCAACTGAGTGTTGGAGGTTTGAGGAGAAAGATTCAACTATCACTTAAAAGTAAATGGATGAGAGAAATGTCATATGATTGACTGTCAGTGCTAACAGACTCCTTGAAGTTCCTGATCACAAATTTTTATATCAATATGGTCATGTTTTTCTCCAGCCACATTCAGCTGCTTAAAAACAGGTGCAAATAGGTAGAGTTGGTTTAATTATGGCTGGAATCTTGTCAAGCACGTATGACAGAAGCGGGAAAAGACAAGGGAACTGAAGGTACATGCACAGGAATGGTTATGATGGGCCATGTTAAGTTGAATAAGAAGGAAAGTAGAGAAGGAGAGACATGAGGTGATTGACAATGAAAAGATGATTTAATAAAAAATATCAACAGGCTGGAGTTTACAAAGAGCTTGAACAATTTTTGGAGAGGAAATTCCAAAAGGAGTGTAAACTGGAGAGAGAGAGATGATGTGAAGGTCAGAGTGTGTGGCAAGCTCAAAACTATGCCTTTAGAGGTGAAACAATTATTGGTAAAAATGAAATACACCCATCCCTTGATTTACACGGATCATTCATTCCGTGCATCTTTTTTTACACAGAAGAAAACCAGGTAAAGAGTCCACCAGTACGAAAGAATATACTTAATAGGCCAACATAAGTCATAAAATATTTATTCTACATATTATCACAAAAAAATGCTAATGAAAATTCAGAAAAACCAAAAGAAATTTTATTCACTGTCAGTGTCTATATTGTAATCTAAAGTAATCAACCATCTCTTTTTAATTGGCACAAAGTCACTATATTGCTCGAAATATTTGGGAGTACTACTTCGATTTCATTATTTACGTTTATGTTTTGGATGCTCTTTTTCCAATCCCTTCTTTTGCTAAGTTTTCATAAATTCTTCGATATTCACTGAAACATTTTTAAAAATCTTTTCTATATTTTAAGGCTCATTGGATGTTTGGATCAATACCTAGAATTGCAGTTTCCAGTTTTGTGACCAATTGAAGAGCTTGTAAATATTTTCTGCAGTGAATGAAACTGGTTCAAGGTTACTGCTGTATTCGTCGACAGGATGGGCTTCATATATTAAGTGAATTAATTCATTATCAGTTAATTCATGACCAACCAGTAATTCATTAATATTATCTACATTCAAATTGTCAGAGCCTTCTTCTTGAAATTTATTTAATAAATCAATAATGCCAGTTAATCCTTCTTCAGTTGTTGGAACCATATTCCCTGGTACAATCACCTTTGGCCATATTGCTTTCTAGCAAGCATTTAGAGTTGTCGGCTTTATATCGCTCAAAGCTAAAGCAATATTCTTGATACAACTTAAAATTGTGTATTTATTCCAGGCGTCTGTAACTGTAAGTGATTCATTATCTTCAAGTTTATTAAAAATATCATTAAAACTCCATTTAATATAATTAATCTTAAAGGTGGAAATAATGCCTTGATCTAAAGGTTGGATCAAGGAAGTTGTATTTGGTGGCAAATATACTTTTATATTTGGATGTTCTAATTTGTGTGGATGACCAGGTGCGTTTTCTAAGACTAAAAGTATTTTAAAAGGAAGACATTTTTCCCTCACATAATTTTCAGCTTCTACAGCAAAATATTTGCAAAACCAATCCCAAAATGCATAAGTAGTCATCCATACTTTTTTATTTGCCATCCAATAAATAGGAAGATCACTAATAATTGTGTAAGTATTCTTTGTATGCTGCTGAGTTAAGCTATTGTTTTTTAGAGAGAGTAATCACCAATAAGAAAAATGAAAAAGAAAGAACTGCTTAAAATGAGACCACATAAATGGAAACTGTGTATAAAAAGTCTGTGTAAATGGGGGAGAGGGGATACTTACCGCATATTAAAAAACTCACATAAAAAAATACCATGTAAATCGAGGGACAGGTGTATACCTAATGAACATGCAAGTAGGAGGCTCAGGTTGATGTCAATTCTTCCTACCAATTTACTATACATCCAGTGTATACACGGCTGTAGCGCAGAGAAAAACAGTCTGGGAATTAACGATGAAGTACAATACTAAAACAAAAAGGCTGTCAACTATGTCTCACTAACAATGAGTTATGTGTAAGCCCTGACTCCCAATAAAGTCTAACCTCTGCTCTCCCTTAATAACTTTGTCCCCTTCCTCCAAATCTAGCTGTAGATCCAACAACCCCAGTTTTCAAACCCCTTTGGAACTCCAAGTATGTATATTATAATGAAAAGCAACTAACACCTACTGATGAAAGGTAATAATTACCAAGGTACCACGGGCATTTCACCAAGAAAGTACAAAGCTAGATGGCAAACTTAGCAAGGAACCATATAGCAACTGAGACCAGCAATAAAGGAAATATACTGATTGCAATATTCAGCTGCCTCTGGTAGTCCCGACTGTAGGTCACCATCAGTAACTGGTGAAAAACCTTTTAAGTTGATCTTTAGGCTAAGAAGCACCCAGAAGAAGATGGGAAAACTCTGGAATGAGATGTGTCCTACCCTCCTCTAGAGAATACTATCCAATCTGCTTCAACCGTCCCAGGTTCTCTGCTCCCAGTATCCTTGATAAAATCAAATCTTCCAAAGCTAACCGGTTTTCAGGAGCTGGCCCTTACCCATATTACTTCTGGATAAAGAGGGGGAAGGAAGACCAATAAATTTTTGTCTCAATCACCATATCCTACACTTTATCCTCCACACAGTTGACAGAATAATCCAGGTAAAACACAAGTAAGACCTTCCTGCTCCCCTACTTATTACCTTTTTCGATAGTACTGAAGACTTTCCACAATATAAACTCCTTTAGTCTCTTAACTTACCATTTATGCCTTTAACTTCAAGTTCCAGCAATACCAAACTGATTTTAGTTCCTTACACACAATATGCAGCTTCCCCTGTATGCGCTTTCTCCCTATACTTTTGCCAACACACTAACATTATAGTGTAGAGGAAGAAAACGGTGCTGATTTCCATGAAAATAATTTTGAAAATTTCTCAATGGTACTGAGGGAATCCTAGGAACTAAAATTGAACTCCATCTTTCTCCATCCTTAAAAATGTCTCATATCCTGTACTTGTCTATTTCTATCATACTACTATTAGTACTCAAATCATCCAAATTTAAAATATTTGAATCATTTTCTCTTCATTTAATAATTACTTAGCATCTATTGTAAACAAAGTCCTTGACTATGCAGTACAGTAGATGAAATGATGACACAGCTCCTACCCTCAATAACTTACAACTTAAAAGCAGAAATGAAATAATATAAAATGTAAACAGAAGGACAGAAGTGCTAAAATACTGATTGATTCATTCATTCATTCAGCAAATATTCAGAATCCACTATATACCTAGGAATGAGTAAAATAATGTGTTACAGAAACAAAATGAGATACGAATATCTATTAAACCTATCTACTATGTGCTTTCGAATCATTATTTCATTTACTCTCATAGAACACAAGATTTCATTTTTTGGATCATGGAATTCTGAGAATTGGAATTTCAGAAGATTCACAGATTTACTGAAGCCCAATCAAAGATCCTCTTCAGATCCCACATGAAAAACTCCACAGAACAGTTTCTTCAGCACTTGAGTTAGGCCTGCAAGCTTGAGTAGAATTTTAATGGGCAGAAGCAGTAAAGAAAAAGCTTTTCAGACAGATGATTAATTAAAATAAGTATATGAAAGTGCCTAGCAATAAGCAAATATTTATTGAATGCCTATTATGTACCAATTAAAACACTGAAGGCTGGGGATACAATAATGAATAAGACAGCCTCTGAGGAGTTTTTTCTCTGATGAGAGACTGACAACCAATTTAGAACAATGGGCGAGCAAATATCTATTTCAAGCACCAGCACATATCTATGTTTCTAATAAATATTCAGACTAAAAACTATGTTTCAAATACCACACTAGGCCTTAGGTATGCAACATTAAATAAAACAGTCTGGGCCTCAAAGAACTTGCTAAGGAAAGAGAGAGAAGAAAATTTCAGTAATGTATACAATGATAGAGACAAAGCTAAGTCTTGGGAACCAAGAAAAATATCTGATTTTTTTCAAGAAAAAAGTGTTAAGTATCAAGTAGACCTTAAATGCCAAGCTCTTCAGATTTTTTTCCTATGGGTAATAGAAGCCAACGAAGGTCTGAAGATAAAGAAATTAAATGAACATTTAACAAATATTTATCATTGGAACTCAGGAAATGAATTCTAATCTTTCTTTTAATAGAATGCAGAATAAATTAGAAGTTAAAAGACTAAAAGCAGAATAAATGCAGTTAAAGTATTACAACAGCCAAGACAAAAGTTTATAAATACTGAATTAAGGTAATGACTAAGAATAAAGATTAGAAAGATGTCTGAAGGGAGAATCAGCAGAACCTGGATAAGGGGTCAAGGGAGAAGAAGTCAAAGACCATGGATACAATTTCAAGTTTGATGAGGAAAGAAAGAAAGGGAGGAAAGGAGGGAGAGAGAGAGTCTGTGAGAGAAACAGAGAAGGAAAAGGGAGGGAGGGAGAGAGGAAAAAGGAAGAGAGAGAAAGAGAGAAAGAAAGGCAGGCAAAGACACAGGGAGAAGCACATTTCAAAAGAGAAATAATGGATTCTATTTTAACGATACAGTAAGCCACTGACCTTCTAAAGATCCAAGTCCTGCATCCTATTCAGAATCCATTCCTAAACAATAGCATAGTATAAAGCAGGGGTCCCCAACTCCTGGGCTACAAACTGGTACAGGTCCACAGCCTGTTAGGAACTGGGCCACACAGCAGGAGGTGAGCAGTGGGCAAGCAAGTAAAGCTTCATCTCTACTTGCAGCCACTCCCCAGCGCTAACATCACCACCTCTGCTCCACCTCAGATCATCAGACACTAGATTCTCATAGGAGCACTGGTCCCTGATGCCAAAAAGGTTGGGGACTGCTGGTATAAAGCATAACAAGCATTACTCCATGTCTTGAGGAATGGGAAACAAAGTCATTTGTGAGAGGTCGGTGCTTGTTAATAAATAGAATCTATTCAGCCTAGAACAGACACAACTGAAATTTTTACCTCTTCAAAATCAAACAATTATAAGTTATGGACTTTCACAGACATTACCAAATTATAAAAATCACAAATGTTAAGATCACAAATGCTGAAAGTCTGTGGTGGAAAAATTAAGCACAAAAATGGAAATGCACAGCTAAGAAATAAGGTCTGACATAGAGACTCAGATAACTCTACAAGAAGGTTCTGTGACACAATGCTATGAATAAAGAGGGCCACAGACCCTTGTTCCACCTCCTAAACGCTTGCCACAGATAGGGAAGCCCACTAAAAAACAGTATAATAAAGGAAATAGCTAAGAACAGAGAACATATCCTCAAGGAACATTTAGGGGACAGGAAAACAAAAAAAAGACACACAGGAAGCAGTCAGAGAAATAGGAGTGGAATGTACATTATGACAAAAGAGAAGAAAATATCAAGAAGAAACACATGGTCAATAGTGACAAATAGTTCACAGAGGTCAGAAAGGATGAGGACTGAGGGAAAGACTCTCAAATTTAATCATCTAAAGGTCCCTGGGACTGCTACATATCTCTCTGTGTAATTTTCTCACAATGAAAACTTTTCACAAGTAGCCATGCATCGTTTTTTAATTTGAAAAAGAAAGACGTTTTGGTACCCATCATGGCACATTTGCACAATGGAAAACTACACAGCAATGAAAAAGAACCAACTATTTCTACAAGCAACAACATAGATGAACCTCACAAACATGATTTGAATGAAAGACTAGTCACAAAAGAGTGCCAACTATATGATTCCATTTGTATGAAGCTCTTCCAAGAAGAGGCAAAATTAATCCATGGTGATGGAAGATGGGCAAGTGGTTACCTTTGGAGGAGGCCAGTATCTGGGAGAAAACACAAAGGAGTACTCTAGGGTACTGAAAATGTTCTACATCTCAAACTGAAACGTGGTCACTTGGGTGTAGTAGTCCTGTAAAAATTCATGGGTTGAATGAACCTTTGATTTGTACATGGTATTTAAGTTACATCTCAATCAAAAAGTCAATAAACAAACATGAAAGTTATTGGTGATCTTGAAGACATCAGTTTTGGGAGAGTTTAAGTGTAGAAGTCCATAATATGTGAAATGTAAGTAAACAAGGTAAGTAAACTGAGACGGTAAATATAGACTCATTTTTCAAG
This sequence comes from Pteropus alecto, assembly GCF_000325575.1. Taxonomy (NCBI): domain Eukaryota; kingdom Metazoa; phylum Chordata; class Mammalia; order Chiroptera; family Pteropodidae; genus Pteropus; species Pteropus alecto. The sequence goes on along the minus strand of NW_006441955.1, from coordinate 335,673 downwards.
AAGGTTACTGGTGAAGCAACAAAGAGATAACAAAGTAGCTTAGGTGGATAGCACAATTCAGGGACATTGTGTTGTTTTGTTTTTAAGACAAAGAGAAAATAATATACATAACAAGAGCAAATGAGATGGATGAAATGAAGAACATAAGTCCAAGAATAAGCCTCAGAGAGAAGGATGAATACTTATTTTTCTGAGATTGAAGGAAAAATGGAGTGACACAGAAATCCTAGTATAAAGAAGAGGGGGAAATCAAATAACCTTGAACTCTTTTAGTGAAGCATGCAATGAAGTCCATTGGACCAGGTAAATTGAGTTGGGAAAGTTTCTGAGCTTTAAATACATTTTTTAAGTTTCAAATAGGTACTGCAGAAAATATAAAAGGCAAGGATGAGGGGGGAAATTACAGCAGTAGGACAATCAATGCTCAGTGACCTGAAAGCAAGGGCAGAGATAGCCGATGGTACAGTCTACTCAGGGCTTAGGTGGAGAATAAAAGCTGAAAAAACAAAAAGGGAGAAAAAAATCCAAGTGCTAGCTAGCATGTGCATCACTGAAACTATATAATAAGGAATGATGTCTAAAGAAAATATTTAACTGATGAGAAAGTGGCAGGAGACCTAACAGAAGTCCTGAAAGCTTCAAAGACGAAGTCAGTAGGGTCTCAAGTGCAAAAGGAAAGCTGTCACTAGAGTTCATTACTACTGTAGAGTTCATTACATTCTTCTGCAAATCCCACAAGATCAAAGACCATACATTCTTTCACTGGACTTCCTACAGCTACTAATGGCAACTTCTCCTTGATAAAACTGACCTTTATCCCCTACTTCTAAATACTCCTACACTTGATTAATAAATTATATAAACACATCCTGTCCATCAAAAATTCCATTAATATTTCTACACTGCTTTCTGTGTTTTCCCGTCAAGGTGTTTTCAGTGGGAAACTCCTAGAAGGCTGAGTCTATATCTATGAATCCCTGTTCACAGTGTTGGGCTTTGAGATTGCACACCTGAAGATGTTTTAAAAAGTGCTTTCTCGTGAAATAGATGGTTACTGAAGAGAACCGTAAGAAAGATTCTGAACACACTCCTACAAGACTATGTATAATGACGGCTAAATCAGAGAATGCTTACTTAGGAATGACATCCGTTTTTATAACTGTCAAGACAACCTCCAGGAAATAGGATAACATTTACTATATCATATTACTTCCCCTCCCTTACACTGTTTACCCCTCTGGATAACTCCTCAATCAATACCCCTTTAGCGAGCCTATTCTTTGCAGTTCATTTACTCTTAGCCCACATTCTAGCGTCCCTTTTTCCCTGAACCCCTGACTACAAACGCCTATGGAACCATTTTTCACCCCCCCTACTGCCCCATTTCCCATTCGACCCCAGGTCATCACTTCCATTTCTCCACTCCCCATTTTTCCCTCTCCGGACCTCCCATTTCTTCTGCAGAACTATTCAGTCCCCTCCCCTCAAATGCCCTAACCCGTCTTCCCGCCTGAGATCCCCCTCCCCCACCGCTTCCATTCAGGCTCCCCGTCCATCCTTTCCCTCCCGGACCCCGGTCCGCCCTACCTGCTCCTTGACCTCGGGCCCCGCAGGCCCGGTCCGCTCCTCCAGTCGCTGCCTCCCGGGCGGCGCTCGCCGGCGCGGGGGC
>NW_006441955.1:254143-333516 GCF_000325575.1 Pteropus alecto | reverse complement strand
CTTGAGAGTAGCTCTGGAGAGGAGTTCTAGAAGCTGTGGAAAGAAAAGGGATTTCAGGACTATGGCTCCAGATAGCTTGCTTAACTTCACTCCCGCGCACGCGCCGGCGAACGGTCGCGAGAGACCCGTCTGTGGCCCCCTCTGTGTGGCGGGGAGAGCGGAAGGGGGCGGGGCTCCTGGCGCGCAGCTGCAGCTGCGGACACTCATTGATTCTTTCATTCATCCATTCATGAAATTGTGTGTCTGGCCAAGGTTAGTGGTAAGGATCCAAAAACGAATTAGAATTGATCAGTGTCCTCAAGGAATTACAGGAGAAGGGGCCAGGAACAGGAAAGAGTCAAAATATACAACAAATGAATAAAATACTGATGCACGCCTTTTTATTGCGCGCCTGCCAACTGTCGCCTAATCTTCACATCGCACTTTGGAGACAGGTCTGCTCATTTTCATGTTATAGATAAGAACACCAAGGTGAAGTGACATGCACTCAGCAAATAGTGAACAAACTAGACAAGACCCAAATTCTAGCTCTTCTGTAAACCCCTTCCACTGTTTCCTGATGCTTCCAAAAAGTAAGACAAGGTGTGGAAAGTCCTATTAAAGAGGAAGAACTGATGGATTCCTTCTAGGGGAAGAGGACAAAAAGACTTCTGGAACGATTCCCATGATCACCCACTGACAATGAAGTCATTATGTTATAACCCAGTCCAGCCGGCCACAGTCAGTCCTGTTGTGGCCTGGGCAGCCTAGCCTGTCACTCCCAGTGACTCATCTGCTCAGCAACGTGGCTGTAGCTCAGCACTGTCTAGCGTCCTCCTGGCTTCAGTTAGTCTGCCACAACATTGTATTTTTCCTTCTTTTGACTTAAACAGAGTTCTTTCCCTGAAGGCTTCCCCCATTTTTCCTGAGCCTCCTGGGCCATGAATCCTTTCTGAGAGTGCCTACTGGATACCAGATACAGTGCATTCAATTCACGCATATGCAAACAAGAGGTAAGTTGTGTTATTTCCAATTTACAGCTGAGGAAACTGAGGCTCAAGTTACATAACATGCTCAATATGATACAGCTAATAAGTGCAGGGACAGGACTCAAATCAAGGTCTGTCAGATACCAGAGCCTACACACACAACCAAAATACTCTATAGTCTATCACCAGCCTTTTCCAGTATCCTCTCTTTCAGTTCCTCACCGCCATTCATCCAGTTGCCTCAACCAGAAACTTGGAAGTCATCCTAGACTCTTTCCTTACCCTCCTACCCCCACATCCAATTAATGAACAAATCCTGTTGCTTCTGTAACCTTACTATCTCTCCAATCTGTCTCCTCTTTCCATCCCACCATCACCACCTCAGCTCAAGTCTTATCTTCTCTCACCTACTTGACTAGGTAACCTTTCTAACTGGTTCACCTGCAACCATCCTTTCTTCAAAATTATCCTCCAAAAAGCCTTTACAGGAATTATCATATAACATGTTACTCCTTTATTTAAAATAATTAAATGGATTTCCATGACCCTCAAGATGAGGTCTCTGCCTACTTCATGTTCTATTAATCCCTGCTGTACCAACTATTTACAGTTATACCAGCCATTCATAGCTCCCTGCATGTACAGAGTCTGCCACATTCTTGGTTACAAACAATAAAAACAAACTCTGGCCTTCCAAAGCCTAAGGAATTTATTGGAAGTCTATAAAAGGGACTCACAGAACTGAACAGAGATTGGAGATGCAGGCATACGAAATTGGCAGGAAACAAGAAATAAATCCACACCTATATGATGAATTAATCTATGACAAAGGAGGCAAGAATATACAATGGAGTGAAGATGATCTATTCAACAAACGGTGTTGAGAAAACTGGACAGATACATGCAAAAAAAAATGAAACTAAGCCACCTTCTTACACCCTATACAAAAATAAACCCAAAATGGATTAAGACTTTAATGTAAGATCAATACCATAAAACTCCAAAAAGGAAATATAGGCAGTAAACTCTCTGATATTGCTCTTAGTAAGATTTTTTTCTGACATATCTCCTTGGGCAAGGGAAACAAAGGAAAAAATAAATAAATGGGACTACATCAAACTAAAAAGTTTTTGCACAGCAAAGGAGACCATCAATACAAAACAAAAAGACAACCTACCAATTGGGAGAAGATGATCTCCAACGATACATTAATAAAGGGTTAATATCCAAAATTTATAAAGTACTCATACAACTCAACAACAACAACAAAAACAAAAACAATCCAATTAAAAAATGGGCAGAGGACCTGAATAGACATTTCTCTAAAGAGGACATACAGATGGCCAACAGACATACGAAAAGAGGCTAAACGTCACTAATCATCAGAGAAATGCAAATTAAAACCACAATATTACCTTACAACTGTCAGAATGGCTATCAATAAATCAAAAATCAACAAGTGTTGGCGAGGATGTGGAAGAAAGGGAACCCTTGTGCCTTATTAGTGGGTTGCGAAGTGGTGCAGCCACTATGGAAAACAGTATAGAGGTTCCTCAAAAAATTAAAAATAGAACTACCTTATGACCCAGCAATTGCACTTCTGGGTATTTATCTGAAGAAATCCAACACACTAATTTGAAAAGATATATGCACCCCTATGTTCACTGCAGCATTATTTACAATAGCCAAGGTATGGAAGCAACCTACGTACCCATCAATAGATGCCTGAATAAAGAAGTGGTACATATATACAATAGAATATTACCCAGCCATAAAAATAGAATGAAATCTTGCCATTTGTGACGACATGGATGGACCCAGAGGATATTATGCTAAGTGTAATAAATCAGACAGAGAAAGACAAATATCATATATTTCACTTACAGGTAGAAACTAAAGAACAAAACAAACAAATAAAACAGAAACAGATTCATAGACACAGAGAACAAATTGATGGTCGCCAGATGGGAGAGAGTTTGAAGGGCTGGGTGAAAAAGGTGAAAGGATTGAGAAGTACTAATTGGTAGTTACAAAATAGTCACAGAGACATAAACTACAGCATAGGAAATATAGTCAATAATAATTTAATAACTATATGTGGTGTCAGATGGGTACTAGACTAATCAGGGGGATTGCTTCATAAATTATATGAATGTCTAACCACTATGCTGTACACCTGAAATTAATATAAAATAATATTGAATAGCAATTATAAATTTAAAAAATAATTTTAAAAATAAGTCTCTACAGACTGCAAATCAGGGGCAATTTCAGGACATGGCTGTCACCACCACTCCCACACTACCACCAATGTGCTATGCTGCTGCCACCCACCTTTGTAAAGGGACTTTTGCCTTCTCTTCATAATTGCATCATCACTTCCGATTCAGTCTCTGGCCTGAGAATCCACTGATTCAACCTTGGTAACTTAGGGATCAGAACTCCATTCTAACTTCTCACCTTCCATCATAGGAACTGGGCAAGTCAGTGTGGCCCACACACCCTATGGTAGCAATTATGATCTTCCCTCTCTGCCGTGTTTTTGCCTTTGTGTGATCCCCTCTCTTTGAGTGTGCGTGGGGCCTATGACTTGCTTCTAACCAATAAAATGTAGTAAAGGTGATATGCTCTTACTTCCATAATTACATTACATTATATAAGATTCTGTCTTGCTAGCAAACTCACTCTCACTCTACTAATGGCCTTGAAGAAGCAAGGTACCATGTTCCAAACTGTCTGTCGAGAGGACCATGTGGCAGGAACTTGCAGACAACCTTTAGGAGCTAGGGGCAGCCTCTGGCCCAAGAGCCAACAACAACAACTACAAACCAAAGTGCTAAGTCCTACAACCATAAGGAAATTAATTCTGCCAACAACCTGAGTGAGCTTGGAAAGAGATTCCTCTCCAGGAGAGAACACAGCCCAGCCATACCTGGACTACTGGTCCACAGAAACTGTGAGATAAGTCATTACCATGACTAAGTTTCTCTCTTGATCTCTGCTTTAATGCATGTGTCTTTTTGCTTTTCCTCCCAGAAACAACCAGCTTACTTACCTTTTGTTCTACATTATTGCTTTATATCATCACTTCTGCCTACCAATATGATCATGGCCTCTTCTCTACTAATTAGCCTGTCTAGGCAATTAAAAAACTTCATTTCTTGCTTCATTTCTTGATTCATTCCCTACTTCCTAATTCATTTGCCTAAGGATGAGAAGCTAATTGGTCAAACTTTACCCGTCATGCTATTTTAACAGCTGCTGGATAACCTACACATTAGTCAAGAGTACCTTCTTGGTCCAATCAGCAATATCTAGAAATTTGAAAGATGGTGTCAAGTGGTACAAAATATGACTGCCTAGAACTGTCCTTAGGACTGTAGGGGAGGGATAATTTTCCATAATGGGGGATGGTATACTTCTCCAGAACTATAAGTAACATGTTTTGGGAAGCTATATTGGAGAGGAATAAAAGTGGAGACCAGAAACTACAGAAAAAGAAAAAGTAAAATGATCATGTACTTGTCAGATTTTTACAGTTGTAGGGCTAGAGACAAAGGGACAAATTGAATAAATATTAAAAATGTAGAATATACAGGACTTGATGATTAGTCAGACAGGGGAAATGAGCAAATGGGGTGAGTCAGGGATAATCTTCAGGATTCTGGCTTAAATAACCTGGTGGATGGTGATGTCTTTCAATGTCCTAGAGAATACTGAAGGAATTATAAGTTTCATAATTTCATTTTCTCATTTATTTTCATACTCAGCAATTATTCATTTAACCTTACATGGAAGAGAACATTGAATAAATGCATTCGCTGGACATTAGAAAGAAGTGCAATTTTGGGAAATGCTGATTTTATGGTGCCTAGAGATATACCGGATGGATATATGGGTCTAAAGTCCAAGAAATGCTCTCAGTTTGATATACATGTGACAGAATGAAAATTATTAACAAGCAAATGCTCACAATCTTTTCTCCCACCCTTGAGTCTTCCCCTGGCCAAGAGAGTTCTAGGAATGCCAGACTGCTTCTTTGGACTTTGAGAATACAGGATGAGGAGAATGAGAAATAGAAGGAATATAGGCATACCTTAGAGATATTGTGGGTTCAGTTCCAGACCAACACAATAAAGCAAATATTGCAATTGTTACATAAAATTTCTCGGGGCCAAAAGACCACAAAAGGGACTGATAACTCCAGCATTATATCATGAGTTTATTAAGGGAACTCACATTTGAAGCATGTCTTAGGTGGCAGCGAGAAAACATGGATATCCTCTGTGCCACATGGCAGACACTAAGGCGTTACATAGGACAGGGCAGGATGGATAGGACTACTGGGGCGTGACCAGTACATTTTCCCCAGATAAGGGGAAAATGCTTTACATGCTTACCCAGGGGCAGGACAACAGCCTGTTCCAGGAACGAACACAAACCAGCACACTGTGCGGCATAGAGGAAGGGTCAATCAGAGTCTCTGAGGGGATTTTTGGGAAGCAATATCTGTTCTGGCCAGAATCTAGCTGGCGGTTCTGGCAGCTGTCACATCATGAAACAATGTCTCTTCCACAGGAATAAAGCAAACCACACAATTTTTTTTCATTTCTCAGTGCATGTAAAAGTTGTGTTTACACTACATGCAGCCTATTAAGTATGCAAGAACATTATGTCAAAAAAGGTACATACCTTAATTTTATTTATTTTTTTGTTATTATTTATTATTATTATTTATGCCTAGAGCATCTAGTCTTTCTAGGTGGTCTCCCATCCAAGTACTAACCAGGCCCAACCCTGCTCAACTTCCAAGATCAGACATTAGGTTTGTTTAGGGTGGCATGGCCATAGACCATGGACTGTGGCTCCACTGGGGTGTGAACCTAGGACCTTCTGCATGTAAAGCAGATGTGCTAACCACTACACTATGGAACCACACTTCATACCTTAATTTTAAAATATTTTATTCCTAAAATATGCTAACCATCATCTGAGCCTTCAGCGAGTCATAATCTTTTTGCTGGTGAAGGGTTTTGCCTCTATGTTGATGGATGCTGAATGATCAGGATGGTGGTTGCTGAAAGTTGGGTGGCTGTGGCAATTTCTTAAAACAAGACAACAATGAAGTTTCCTGCATTGATTGACTTTCCTTTACAGAGAAATCTTACTAATTTCTCTGTAGCATGCAATGCTGTTTGATAACATTTTACCCACAGTAGAACTGTTTTCAAAATGTTGTGCCTGGTTTGATCTTCTATCCAGACCACTAAAACTTTCTCTATATCAGCAATAAGCCTGTTTTTACTTTCTTATCATTTGTGTGTTCACTGGAATAGCACCTTTAATTTCCTTCAAAAACTTTTCCTTTGCATTCACAACTTGGCTGTTTGATGCAAGAGGCCTAGCTTTTGGCCTTTCTCTGCTTTTGACGTGCCTTCTTCACTAAGCTTTATCATATCTACTTTTTGATTTAAAGTGAGAAATATGCAACTCTTCCTTTCACTTGAACACTTAGAGGCCATTTGTAGGGCTATTAATTAGCCTAATCTCAATATTGTTGTATCTCAGGGAATAGGGAGGCCCAAGGAGAGGAAGAGAGCTGGTGAAAAGCTAATCAGTGGAGCAGTCAGAACACACACAAAATTTATTAAGTTTTCCATCTAATATGGGCATGGTCCATGGTACCCCAGTGACATCAAAGATCACTAATCACAGATCACCATAACAAATACAATAAAAATGACAAAGTTTGAAATACTACATGAATTATAAAACGTGGTAGGGAGAGAAGAAAAGAAAGCTGTATGAATGGGTGGGTGTAGCTGTTTTGTGGTTTGTGAGGGAAGTGGTAGGAGAGGAAGAGAAGCTGTAATGAGTATTGCTACAAATCCTCTTCTCAGTTCCCAAGCAATGCCTGTGAAGGCCTTGTGTCATTTTGAAGCTACTTTTGGCTGCTGGCCCGTGTACTTCTCTAAATATGATTCCATGCAGAGACTGCACCATTAAGGGTTACGTATAAATTTGGAAACATATAAATAGAAATCAGAGTTGTAGTAATATATACATAATACTCAGGGTATGTCACTGAAGTAAAAAGATTAAGAGAGTCTAGCGCAGAGCCCAACATTTAAGGTAAGGATAGTGCCTGAAAAGTTGTTTTAGAAAAGTGAGGAAGCCTACAGCTTCTAAAAGCATCTTAAATTCACAGATGCTCCATCATTGCAATATATAGCACTTTGTGACCCAAATAACTGTGAGTATTATAATTTTAGAGCACAATACAAATATTATCATCTGTAGCAATGTAAAACAGTAAAATAACAAATAGATGTTGGAAAATAGGTAAGGAAAATGGATTGCTTCATCTTTCACTATTGGGAGGAGAAAAGATATTGTTCAAATCTAATAAAAAAATAGATATAAGCTTATTTAAAAGTTACTTAAAGATATATAGGTAAGCTTTAGAAGAATGTTTTTAAGAAATGTTTGTCTAACTAAAATTACATGTTAAAGGGGAAGAAAGGGAAGTAAGAAATGGAAGAATAGAAATTTTGTCATTGCTGAGAGTAGAGAGTTCTTAGATAGTTTCAAGAAACAAAAGAAAATGTTATAGTTATTAAGATAACCACCGGAAGAACTAAAAACTACAAACTTCCAAGTTAGCAGAAGGTACATGCACAAAATAAAACAAAGCAAATATAAATCATCTAATAAAGATTAAAAAACAAAAGTCATCATCATAAAACAAAACAAAAAAGTGCTTGACTCTTCAGGTCAAAAAGAAATTTAGGGATCATCTGGAGCAGAGCTACTCTAGATGTAGTCCCTGGACCTGAGCCAGTTAGCAAACTGTTTGTTACTGGTCTATAAAGTGATAAGTAAAGAAATTGAGAGTAACTTCTTGGAATTCATTTCTAGCAATTTGGCAGAGTAATTTTATATCAGTAAATCTAATCCTAAGAAATTCTGTATGTATGTATTATTTCATTTTTGTCTAGTTTCTTTTTCTTTATTTTTTATTAAGGTATAATTGACATAGAACATTATAGTTCTAGGTGTATAATGTAATGATTCTGTATTTGTACACATTGCAGAATGATCAACACCTTAAGTCTAGTTAGCTTCTGTCTCCATACATAGTTACAAAAATTTTTTCTTGCAATGAAAACATTTAAGATCTACTCTCAGCAATTTTCAGATATGCAGTATAGTATTACTAACTATAGTCACCATGCTGCACATTATGTCTCCGTGACTTATTTATTTTATAACTAGAAATTTGTGCCTTATGACCTCCTCAGCCATTTTGCCTACCCCCAACCTCTGAAAACCACAATTCTGTTCTTTGTCTCAATGAGCTCAATTTTTTTGGGGGGGAGGTTGTTTTTAGATTTCACATATAAGTGCGATCATATGGTATTTGTCTTTCTCTGCCTGACTTATTTCTAAAATGCCTTCAAGGTATTACTATATTGGCACAAATGGCAAGATTTCATTCTTTTTTATGGCTAAATAATATTCCACCTTGTGCGTGTGTGTGTGTGTGTGTGTGTGATGTTTTCTTTAACCATTCAACTAGCAATGGACACTTAGGTTGTTTCCATGTCTTGGCCACCGTAACCACATAATGCTTCAATAAACATAGGGATGCATTTATCTTTTCAAATCAGTGTTTCCATTTTCTTTGGATAACTATTCAGAAGTGGAATTGTTGGATCAAATGGTAGTTCTACTTTTAGTTTTTTTTTTGAGAAAACTGCATATTATTTTCCATAGTGGTTGTTTTTCTGGTAGCTCTTATTGTGTTTTACAAAAATATTAGCCTATGCTATCATAGGAAAAATTTTTTAAGTCTCAGATAGTTGAGAATCCCTGATGTAGAGCAGGAGCAACAGCAACATCACCTGGGAACTCATTATAAATGTAAATTTATTGAGTTTCTCTTATTTTAGGCATTGTACTGGGCATGACTCTGAAGAAATCACAATTAATCTAATCTAATGAGTGAGTAGGCATTAGTCTGGTGAATATCTCCAGAGCTCAGGTTCTTCATATTTTACTATATTACCTTCATCTATTCCTGAATTCATTCATTCAACAAAATTCAAAGAGTGACTACTATACTTCAGGACTTATTTCTGTTAAACAAACTGAGATAAACATAAACCTTGGCCCCACTAAAGTTATAATATAACAGGAACTTAAATTTTTATAGAGGTTTAAGCCTATGTCTTGAATTTCCAGGTTCTACTTTACATTTTTCCATTAGTAACACAGTACCAGACAGTTTTGATAACTGTTGCACTATAGAATATTTTAAGTTGAGTAGAGCTCTCTACCGGTGTCTGTTACGAACATCTTTCTATTTCCCTAGTTCTACATTTCTAAACATTTTACTAGAGCAGTCAGCAATTCTTGAAACAGTTGACTCTCACCTTCATAAGAAGCTACTTCTTTCTCTTGGCTTTCAGAACAACACCTCCTACCTCTCTGATTACCCCTTCTCAGTCTCTTTGAGATGTCTCCTCCTCTAACTAATTTTTAACTGTTCACATTCTTCAGAGCTCTACCTTGGATTTTCTACTCTTCTTACTCAATATATTTTCCTTAGGTAATCTTGTATATCCCTATAACAAAATACCATATAAATGCTGTTGACTTTCAAATTTATAACTTAAATTTAAATTTATTTCAGATTTCTTTTCTGAGCTCTTCACTACTTAATGTATTCTTGTTAAAGATCTTTAACAAACCATGTCCATGATGAACTTTCTTCTCTTCTTACTCAGCTTAAATTTCATGATCATTCATATTCATTCATTTTTATATACCATTGACTCCTTTGTCCTTCCCTCACTTGGTATACTCACTTGGCAAAACAAAAACTCTAGCTAAATCCAATTCTTTGCCTCTTCCTTGTATGTAATGCTGTAGCTGAACAGGGCTGGGGCAAATATACAACAATGTAGTATGGTCATGGCCATAAATCTTAAGTGAGTCTTATTGTTGCCTGACAATTACACTGTATGTCCCTACTCCACTCATTCTCCCCTCTACTAGATGAGTACATCATACCTTACTACCAAACCCCCAATATATTCTTTCCTGTCTTCACTCTCAGATAATGGCTTTGCTTTCTACTTCAGAAAACAACTTCCACAGGATCCCACCATCACATCTTCTTACTTGCCGGCATCCGAACCACACATTTTGTTTTTCTATCCATTATCATAGATGAAGTATCCAGGTTCCTATCTAAAGCCAATCCTCTACTTGTACAATAATTCCACCTTCAGTCATCTACTCAAGAATATCGCCCTAGCCATGGCTGCGAGCGGACTTTCGGCCGATGATGGACCTGCTTGCTCTGAGCACCAGGGCTGGTTTGGCTGCACAGGGGACACCAGGGATTTACAGGAGGACACTGAGTTGTCAGAGTGAGAGCCAAGGTGAGACTCGCTCCATACAGAAGTGCCGGCAGTATCCATTTTTTCTCTGTTGAGCCCTCTCCACTCCCAGTGTGCGGTCGCAGTGCTGCCATAGGGGAGAGGTCATCCAACTGGATATCAGAGGACACTCTGCCCAGAGGATTCAATGAAACTCCATCTCCCCCAACTCGGGGCCCCACTCAAGCCACATCCAGATGTGTCCTCGCTTAATTAGGTGCCCCTTGCTTAGCAGTGCCTAGACTCACACTGGTGGCAGCTGGCTTCAGTTTCTGGCCTTTTGAAGCAACTATAATCACAACATCTGTGGATCGCTTGCTGAATCTTAACGGGTAGCCCCAGAGGGGCACAGGTTGGGGCTAACTTTGGCCTGCAGCTGAACCCCTTTCAGGACTGTACCACTGGACATCTACTACACAAAGCCTCACGAATAAGACCAGGAGATTTAAGAGCTTTGCTTAGTACATAGAAACAAACACAGAAAGGCAGCCAAAATGGGAAGACAAAGAAGCAGAAACCATGTAAGAGAACAGAACAGAGATCCAGAAATAATGGAGTCAAGCAATCTAACAGATGCAGAGTTCAAGACATTGGTTATAAAGATGCTCAATGAGCTTATGTTCGGAAGTATAGATGAATTCAGTGAGAACTTTAACAAAGAGATAAAAAACATAAAGGTAGAAATAGAAATTATAAAAGGGAACCAGTTAGGAATGAAGTACACATTATCTGAGATGAAGAGTATATTAGATGGAATAAACAGAGTGGTTAAAGAAGAGAATTGAAGAACTGATGTAGAGGATAAGGAAGCCAAGGATACTCAATCAGAACGGCAAGAAAAAAGCCAAGACTAAAATTTAAGGAGCCTATAGGACACATTTAAATGTAAAATATCCATGTCACAGGGGTACCTGAAGAGGGAGAACAAGAAGTTGAATATATATTTGAAGAAATAATGATGGAAAATATCCCTAATCTGGTGAAGGAAATAGACATACAATCCCAGGAAGCTCAGAGAGTCCTAAAAACCAGGAACCCAAAGAGGCCCACATCAAGACACATCATAATTAAAATGCCAAAGATTAAATACAAAGAGAAAATCTTAAAAGTAGCAAGAGAAAAGCAGTTAGTTACCTACAAGGGAGCACCCATAAGACTAGCTGCTGATTTTTCAAAAGAAACTATGCAGGACAGAAAGGCTTGGCAAAAAATATTTGATGTGATGAAAACCCAGGATCTACAACCAAGTATACTTTATCTAGCAAAGCAATCATTTAGAGTTGAAAGACAGATAAAGAGCTTCCCAGAAAAAATAAGCTGAAGGAATTTATTATCGCCACACCATAGGAAATGTTGGAAGGACTTCTTTAAGAAGAAAAAATATGTATCAAAAACAGGAATAAAAAATGGTAACAACTACATTCCAATCAATAAGTATCTCAAACGGAAAAGAATTAAGTGCTCCAACCAAAAGATAGAGTGGCTGAATGGATACAAAAACAAGACCCCTACATATGCTGCCTACAAAAGACTCATATCAGATTAAAAGACACACACAGACTAAAAGGAAGGGATTGGAAAAAACTATTGCCTCGATGGACCTAGAGGGTATTGTGCTGAATGATGTAAGTCTGATAGAGAAAGACAAATATCCTATGATTTCACATACATGTGGAATCTAAAGAACAAAATCAACAACACCAAAAGCAGAAATAAACTCATAGATACAGAAAATATTTAGAGGGATACTAGACAGGAAGGGGGGTGGGGGGAACAAAAAAAAAAGCAAAAGGATTAAGAGGTACAAATGGATATTTGCAGAATAGACATGGAGACGTAGAGTGTAGCAAGGGGAAGATGGTTAATAATATTGTAATAAATATGTAAGAGAGAAGAGGAGTACTAGATTTAATGCGGTGATCGCTTTGCGAATTATGTGGATCTCTGATTACTATGCTCTATGGCTGAAACTGGTATATTATTGTATGCAAATTATAATTGAAAAAATTCATTGAATTATACAGTGTAAATACAAGCAACTAATTGTCTAATATTTCAATAAATATAAAAAATAAATAATTAATTGATTGATTAATTTTTTTAAAAAGAATATCACCCTAGAAATGCTGCCTTTTCTATCTTATATCATAAATTTCCCTCTCTGTCCTGAATCATTCCATCAATATATTTGAGGTTTCTCTTGTCTTTATTTCTCCCACCACCTACTCCTAATAATTTTTGCTCCTCTGTGTACCAAAAATTCTAAGAATATTTTCTTATATACACTATCTCTAACTCCTCTCTTCCATCCTAGTTTTAAAAATCTTTTTGTTATAAAATATACAAACATACACAAATATTGAGAAAAATATAGTAAATCCCTATGTATCCATTCCAAATGTTCTATAATTATGAACATTTTTGCTTTATTTGCCATTTTTGCTTTATTTATCTCTCATTTCTTTTTGTTGCTGTAGTATTTTAGAGTAAATTCCTGATAATATGTCATTTCAACTATAAATACTCATACACATTTCTACAAGACAAGAAAATTTTCTTACATAAATTATCACCTCTTACAAAATTAACAATTCCTTAAAAATAACTGATATCTGCTCCACATCCAATTTGCTCAAATTATGTCCAAAATGTCTTTATATAGCTGATTTATCCATTTTATCTTAAATACACTCCAATTAAGCTTCCCCTTACCATCACTCCATCAAAATTTTTCTGGTCAAAATCATTAATGTTACCATGTCATTAAACCCAATAATCAATTTTCATCTTACTTGGCTTTTCAGTTGCATTTTATATATTTGCTCACTCTTACTTCATTTGTTTTTAGAGAAAATTATATAACGAAACCCCATGTACTATTATTACACAGCTTGGATAATTATCAACATTTTTCCGTTCTTGTTTTATTAACGCACTGCACTTTTTTTCTATAGTATTTAGAGGAATTCTTAGACAGCATATAATTTCACTACATATCTCTTTAAAACATAACTATTATTGTATTATCACACCTAACAAAATTAATAATTTCTTAATATCATCAAATACCTAGTTAATATTCAACTTCCCCCTTTAGTCACACACACAAAAAAAATCGAAATTCTTTCCAAACAACATCCATTTGGCTAACATATCTTTCAAGTTTCCTTTAATCTAAAACAGTTTCCTCTCCCTGCTTTCATGCCATTTATTTGCTGAAGAAATTTAAATTTCCTACATTCTGCATTCAGCTAATCAGATCCTTGTAGTGTCATTTAACCTGTTCCCTATCTCTAGCATTTCCCTGTAACTTGGTAGTTATATCTGGAGGCTTGATGAGATTCAGATTCATTTCTCTTAGCAAGAATACTTCATATGTGGTGCTGTGTTTGTTTTTGTGCTGTACTTCTTATCACATCATATGAGGAGGCACATAATAACTGTGGTTCTACTTTCAGTGATGATAAGACTGATGAGTAGGTTCATACTGTCAACTTGATCCATCCATTATAGATTTTCTCATTAACCATTCACATAGTGGTTTTAGCAGAGAATGACGATCATTGCCTAAATTTGTTATTCACTATTATTTCATTAATGAATCTAATATCTAATTTTACAGAAAAGCCAAAAATGTGCTTGATTCTTTCTCTGTTTACCAATTTTCAGAATAACGAGTGCTCAGCCATCTCCAAAGGAGATTAGTGAGTTTTGGGTTTTCTTTAGGATTACTTATGGGTTCATGGTTTCAATCTATGTTAGTCATTATTCTTTGTTGTTCAAATTGCCCAATTTTTGGTTCCTATGTCTTTTCATCCTTTTGACAAATCCTAGTAGTCTTTGGTAGTTTCCTTGCTTTCTGGAAAAGGGGATGTCCAAGATTATCCTGTGTATTTCCTGCATCAAACTTAGGATCAATCCATTTTTACCTTTCTGATCTACTTTTTTACCTAACATTCAATAAATTATATTTCTATCTATCCAGTTGTTTGAGCCAGAAACCTAGAAGCCATCATTACTGATGCCACTGACTCCCTTTGCCCCTACATGTAGTCAATCATCAAATCCTCTTGGGTCTATTTATAGAGAAAAATCTCAATGTGACACTCTCTTAGCTCAGGCCACTATCATCTTTCATTCCTATAAGTGAAATAACCTTCTAATTGAATTCTCCATTTCTTTTTTTACTCCTTTTAATCCATTTGCCATCCAGCATTGGCTTTTAAAAATATGTAAGTCAAGAGGCTTTGTTTAATGTTAAAATGAACACATAGTTTTACAACCTCCCTTTCCAAAACTCACATTGAATTTGTACTAAATATAAAATAAATAAATAAATAAAATCCAGTTTGTAGCAAATTCCTACAAAACCAAAAGCAGACAGGTCCAATGGTCTTGATAATATTATAGTATTTAGTTAGGTGTTAGATTTATTTTATTATGCTGGTGTTTATTTTATTAGACTTCAAGCTTACATATATGTTACACATATTATTTTGTATGTCTCTACACATTTATTGCTCATTAAATACACATGTTATCCTCCACATTTCCCAGCATTCTTTGTAGTCAGGTAGGACCTCTTGACCAGGACTGACCAAAGGGCTATGAAAGGAAGGTTTGTCATTTCCAAACCAAAGTGAGAGCGTAAGTTTGCCATATTCTTCCTCCCTCTGCAGCTATAACTGTAGAGACTAGTTTTGAGATGGCAGAGCCATAATGGAAATAGATGGAAGTGCTGAGTCATCACATGGAGGACAGCTAACTGGTAGAGTCAGACTGGACTTATCAGCATGGACAAGAAATAAGCCTTTGTTGTTGTAAGTCATTAAGATTTTAGGGTTACTTTCTAGCCTAGCTTAGCCAAGCCTAGCCTAAAAAATTCAGTATTTAATACTATATAATTTTTAAAACCACATTTTTTATAGATAAGATCATACTGATAAGTAAACTATAGTTGAAAAAAAAAACAGCTTAAAACATGCACAGAAAACACTAAAATGAAGGTGGAAATAGATCTTCTGGGAGAGAGAATTTTTAAATTGGAGCAGAGGGCACCTCAAAAGGGAAGCAGAACTTAAGATATTAATTGAAACACTGTTTATGGAATAGCTGCACTACTTAGCATCCTTCTCTTTATTCATAGGCAGCCACTAGCTTCCCAGTTACTTCAAAAGACATCCTGAAAATAAATGGAAGAATCTGCCTCAAAGAGTTCATGCCTCATGCTCCTTGTTTTGGTATTTGAGTGGGGGAAGTTTTGCTAGCTAATCTCCACCCTATTTTAATTATATATTTACCTCAGTAAACAAGTTCTAATGTCAAACTTCTTATCACTTAAACTTTTATATATGTAATAATTTAGAAACTTTATCTTCCACATACTCTTCTTGAAAAAATACATATATGATTGAGTACAAGTGTGTATTCCAGCAAAAATATAAAGGAATCCTCTCAAAAGAAGAGGATATGAGAAGAAACAATTGAACATTTATATTATTAAAGGTACAATAAAAGTGAATATCAAGATTTAGTTATACGGTAGGTCTAAAATATAATTGTTCAAATTAGGATAAAAAGTCAAGAGTTAAAGTGGAATTAATTCTATTCAAATGATAATCTGTTTATCAAGATGAAAAATCCTATTGATATGATAAAGAAGAAAACAATTTCTTGACTTTAAAAGAAAAAAGAAAGACTATTAGAATCTCCGGGAAAACAACAACAACAATACTTAGAGCTATGGTCCAAAAATGAAGCAAATTAAAAATGTGGACTATTACAGCAATCAAAGGCAAATAAGAAAATCCACTTGACCATGACATTTCTATTATTATTGTTAAAGTTTTATAATTTTTAGATTAGATTTTAAAAAGTCCTAATAGACTTCGGAACATCTTTGTGAACTTCAACCATTATTAATTGTGCTAGTCTCCGAACCATGTCTTGCCCTTCCTCTATTTTGCTTTGTCTTGCAAGGGATTGGCTCATGCAGGTTATATTTCTAAAGTTTCCTAACCTGGTTACTTTGGGTTAATGGGAGGGATACTGAGGGAGCTCTACTTCAGGCAGCATCTCCAACACTGGCTGTGTCTTTTCTATGGTTTTAGGTCTCACATAGTCCCTCCCTTGCTATCTTAGCTCCCACAGTGCAGTTCTTTCCCCTGTGGTTTCAGTTCCTACTGAGCGATCCCAGCTCATGGTCTCTGTTAACACCACCTCCTCTGATTCTCCAGCATAGGGGTTATAGAAGCTTCCTGCTGTTGCTAATTTCTGAGTCGCTTCCCTATCTCCTGTTTCACTTCCAAACCATTTGTAACTAGTTCCCTGTATTAAATTAACTACTGGCATAGGCTGTGTTTCTCTGACTAGACTTTGACAGATATAATTAATCTAAACAGTGTGTATAAACTGTGAGAATTAATTCTACTCAATCATCCATCAAAGAACAAGAAAGGAAAGCACTGAGACTAAAGAGTTCTTGGAGCAGTTAGATAGGAATTTTTCCACACTGTTTTTCTATAGAATTCCAGAGGGTGGGCTATCTCCCCTAATGTGAATCATTCTCCCTCAGTATTCAATCCTAAATTCTCCAACTATCTGTTGAATGTCTGTTTGTGCTATATCCTGAGGGAGGCACAAAAATGAACTGGACATGATACTTGTCTAGGTTCAAGAATCCTAGACCCTAGTTTAAGAAATAAAATGTGGAAGTGCTCAGAAATAGGCAATCCTTGTTCTATGAGGATTCAAAAGAAGAAAGAATCAATTCTAGCTGGAGGTTCAGGAAGCATCTCAAGAAGGTGATGCCATTTGTACAGAAACTTGGACTATTTTGATAATGAGAGATCATGGATGGAACAGCATGAACAAAGGAGTGGACTTGGGAAAATGCAAGTGGTTTATAATAAATGGTAAGTATTTTAGTTTGACTAATGAAGTATCCAAAGAGAAGTAAGTAGTGAGAATTATAAGTGGAAAGGTAGTAAGTAAATCTTGGAAATTCTTTGAGTACCAAGCTTTAGAATACAGACTTTAGACATTGGGCTATGGGTTGACAAACTACAGACCACAGGCCAAATCTGGCTTGCTGCCTATTTTTGTTAGGCCTGTGTTACAAATCAACATTTGCATTCTATGTGATGATAGAAAACATTAATTTTGAACCCAAATTAAGCAAAATGTTATTTCTTTTCAAAAAAGAATTATATTCTCCTCATGAGTAGACTAGTATTTTTTTAAAAAGTATTAGTTATTATTATATTTTGAATTTTGTCAATAAAGAGTTTATAGAAATTTGTTTTCCCTGTTGTCAAATAAACATCTACATAATGTTCTTAACTTTTCCTCTTGGCCCACAAAATGTAAAATATCTACTATCTGATCCTTTAAAGAAAAAGTTTGCTGACCTCTGACCTAGGCGGTAGAGTAGCCAGGCTCAGAGATGTGTTTTAGGATGTCTGGTTGGATTTACATAGTCAGTCCAAGAAAATGGAAATCAGTGACAGAGAAATTAGTGAGGAACCCAACATAATAATCCAGGAGAGAGACAATGAGGACTGTATTCATTGAAACTTATCAGGTTGCAAGTGATCATTATCTAACTCAACCAGGTAAGCAAAAGTGAACATGGAACACATGGTTAGTTGCCTAGCCAATATCTATCTTCCATACTAAGAGAATTCTAATTTTGTATAGGCAACAGTGTACGTAGTAACTAAAATTTCTTACCTTTCTAGAGTGCAAATGGGAATAGTCTATACTTAGGGGTGGCCATGTGAACCAGTTCTGGCCAGTGAGAGAATAAAAGAAATTTTTAGAGTTAGGGTCCAGAGGTATGTTGCTGATATGCTTTCATCTTCAACCTTTTGTCCTTTGTCCTTTCCTTCTCTTTTTGATAAGAAAGTAGACTCTGCTTGTAAAGTATAGCCATTATCTTGCCTCATGTTAAGGACGGTGGAACAGGAAGACAGGGGAGCCTGGTCTTTTATGATGTTTTGTAACCTGAAACAGTTTCTCTGATCCTGAGATGCCTATCTCCAAGCATCTTTTTATGGTAGGAAAATAAATTCCTGTATGGTTAAGCCATTTTAATTACTTGCAACTGAACACATCCCTAACTGATAAAGAGATGTATTAGAAGGGTCCTAAAAAACTCACAGATTATACAAACTCAATTGGAGTTCAATGAACTGTTCTTGGAAGTAGCCAAAGAACTGTAGATCATCCCTCTTTATCTCATTACTTAATAAATAGTAAAGATTGGTTTAATATATTATGATATCCTCTTAAATGCAATATTATGTAACCATTATAATAATAGAAATTAAAAAGTATATAGCAGCATGGAAAATCCTTCTAACATAACCTTAATTATATTAGCAATGCTCCATGTATAAATTCAAATGAAACAAAAGTGTATGAAGTAAAAACTGAAAGCTTACCCCAGGGTAACTATTGTTAAAAATTTTGTGTGTTCACAAGCATTTTTCTATACACATAAAATTGTATATCCTTATACTTTTACTTATCATTGTCCATTGAACATTTTACATGTCATTATATAGTCCTTAAAAACACATTTAATGGCAGTTTGATAATCTACTTTTCAAATAATGTACAATTACCCCTTATCTGTAAAGCTATGATAAGCTTTTGGATGCAAGTAATGGAAACCCACTCGAGTTAGCTTAAGGGAAAAATATAAACTGTTATAAAGATAGTGGAGTGTTTCAAAGATGGAAGAGAAAGGAATGCCCAAAGCGACTAGAATGTGCAACGGAATGCTCACCGTATTATTTTGTTTCTGTCTCTTAGCTCTGCTTCTCTCTGCATCTCTGCCTCATTCTCCTCTCTCTGTTGACTGGCATTCTCTGCTTTTCAGTCCACCTGGAAGATTATAGCCTGACACAATTTGTGAATTTTTACACTACTTCCATTCAAGATATCAGCCCAAACTAAACCAAAATTCCAAGCTGAGAAAGACAATATAATTGACCGAGTTTGGTCAGGTGTCTACCCTTGTCCAATCAAGGGTGGCCAATGGATCAAGGTCCCACTTCTCAGGCTGGAGGAAGGAAAGTAATAACATGAATAGACCCTCTGTTCTCAGGGAAAGGTGAATCATTGTAAGTTAAGAAGATACTCCAAAAAATGTCTACTGTTGCCTCATTATGTCAATTTTCCTTCTTAGAATAGACAAGTAAGTGAAATCATCGCATCAAATGACATGGGCATTTTAAGGCTAATCGTTTTCCAGAAAGAGCACTGACCCACACTTTCACCTGTAGTGACTGGGAGTTCCTGTATCCCTTCACCTTTCTAACTCTAAGGAAATGGAGGCTCTGACATTTTCTTAATTTGAAAGGGAAAAAGTGGTATCTCGATGTGTTTTAATTTGTTTTTAGCACTAGTAGACTGAGCATTTTCTTAGATGTTCCTGAACTCCAATGCTTCTTCTGGACAAGACAAAGCTTCACGTGGTTTCTTCCCATCTCCTTGGTGAAGATCACGAAGATTCTTCCCTACAAGGCTGAGGAGTTAAACCTTCTGTTAGAACAGATGAATGACTACGGGCTCTAGAGCTGTTGTATAAATGTCTTCCAGGCTGCTTATACTTGCCCTCCAGTCACTATCATCTCTCGCCTGCTTCCCTTCCCTCCCACCACCAGTTCTCTACATCCATCCCTCCTCTCTAAGAGCCATAGCCATGTTTAGATAAAAGTTCTGGGCTGTCCAGGTCTCTCAGTTCTGTCTTCTAGAAAGTAAGAATTTGTAGAGGAAGTTCAGAAGTTCCCCATTAGCAAGAGTCAACACTGTAGCAGCTTGTATAGCAGCACAGAAGCTGGGTATATGTGGAGAATTTAGCTGTACTAACTTTTGGATGGAGCATGTGACTATGAAGACTGAAGTTTCATTCCCCTACTCTGCATCTCTCTGTGAGATTTCACCAACCCCACCCACAGCCTTCAGTGTAAAATTCTGTCATCGTATTTGGCATATTGTATTGTCATTGTCTATGCTAGTATCTTTTTTTTTCCCTGAAGTATCAACTCCTTGAGGACAGAGACTACATCTGTCTTGTTTATCTCCGTGTCCTCAGTTCAATGAAGCTCCTCTACTAGACTTGCTCTGCCAACCTTTCACCAGAGCTCCCTGGTTGGGGAGAATAAAAACTAGAGACTATAGGTAGAATAGAGACCCAAGAGGGACCATTTGTTATCCAAAAAGCTAAAGACCAAAAAATTTTTTGACTGAGGACTGAATTTACAAAGCTTTTGGTAAGGGGAAACTAACATTTTCTAAGTACCTACTAAGTGCTAGGCATTTGTATTATTCAGTACTCTTTCACTTACTTGGTTTCTTTCCTACAGCTATCAGGCTCCCTGCACTGTAGGAAAGATGGCAGCCAGCAGCTCTAGACTTACATTTTCAGGTAAGAACCTGCAAGCAAAAAAGGAGAGGGCCTCTCTGCCACAGTCTATAAATTAAGCCAAGAAAAGACTCTAATTAGCTATTCTTTGGTCATATGTCTCCTGTGCATGATTTCTTCCCATCTCCTTGGTGAAGATAATGAAGATTAATCACTGAGCCAGGGAGATGGCTTACTATGGTGGGCCATGGGTAAGTTATATGTCCGATGATAAGAGGAACAAGTTAGATCTTCAAACTCACTCCTCCTCTAGCCGTTTTTCTCCAATCACTTTTGAAAAGAGACTTGCTATTGAAATTCATTCATCCATTACTTCAAAAATAATTTATTAAACACCTTGCTATGTACCAGGACTTTGCTGGGCACCCAAAGAAGAGGAATAGAAAAGCTTGCTAGACAGCCAAGAGCTTTAGGTACCAGGGCAAAAAAGTACTGAAGCCATTGTCTGCCTTAGGACTCTCTCCTCTAACACTCTAACTACTATACTGTAAGGACTGCCTCCTTGTGCCCTGAGGGATGGAGTCAAAATTCTTAAGGGGTCTTTTCAGCTTTCTAATCAAGAAAGAACATGCTTTTTAAGCCAAGTGTTGAATACTGGGCCTGGTTTGAAATAACCCAGAGGACTAGATATAGATAGTTAGCACATCTGGGTGGATCTGCTCCCACTACTAGGTCTTCAGATAAGAAATTTCAGATCCAGGCAGAATCCATATCAGTCCCCAAGCAACTGGGGTTGTTTTGAGACCAAAGCACAGTCACACCCCTTTTTTTTGACTTACTTCCTTCTTAGTCCTCCTTCATTAAATGATGACTTGACCTTCAAACTCACTCCTCCTCTAGCTGTTTTTCTCCAAGAAACTTGCTATTGAAATTCATTCATCCATTCCTTCTAAAATAATTTATTCAACATCCTGCTATGTACCAAGACTATGCTGGGCACCTTAAAAACTTAAGAATAGAAGGCCTGCAGGGGTTGAAGCAGCAGAGGTCAGCCTGACCAATTGAAGCCTTCAGTTGAGTCCTTTCCAACTCTTCCTGACTCCCAGGTCTGCAGAACACTGAGCAAAGCAGGTGTGACTTACCAGATGTGGTTTCCAGGTGTCCTAACCTATCCCCTTTCCGATTCATTCACAAAAAAATACAAGATGCCTTTTTCAATCAAACAAATAAATAGATCTATCTAAATAATCAAGGGCTCAGAAAATATATGGTTGTGTTGTTGTTGTTGTTGTTATTGTTGTTGTTGTTGTTGTTCTGGACTTGGAGTATAACCGACTTCACAGATGTACACATATGTGCACAACTTGCACCTTGGACCAAAACTGGATGGTCTGACCTCACCAGCTATCCAAGCAGTTGGCAACTATCTTTCTCTATTAATTTAGTAACAGCAGCAGTAGGAAAGTAGCCCAAAAGCAAGGTCATCTGCTCAAGGGTATCTCTAGAACTATATGGTTTTTTCATAAAGCCAAAGAAGTAGTTCCTCTGGGCTTCCTCATCTTTACTCTGTTCTGTTGTCAGGAAAAGTGACAAACTCAATTTCCTCAGGCTAGAACAAGCCACTCCTCAGCCACAATACATTCTAAGCAATAATAGCTGATGAAAGCTAAGAGGTCTCAGGTACTTTTAAATGGGTTGTATGGCATTTTCTGGTATCTCTCAAGAACTCAGTGTGAACTCTCGAGCCTATTCTTGCTGTGTGACAGTAGTACAAATGACACTAGTTGACCAGCCATGTCTCCTACGGTGAAACTTCAACCCGTGAAAACCTTATAAATATAGAAAAAATTACTCTTTAATTTTCATGTGCTGTAAGACAAAATCTTCCCAAAAGCCTGATGAAACAAAGGCAGAATCAGCAGAAATAGTGAGCCAATTGCAGTTTGCTTACAAAATCCAGGCATGTGGTCAGTGATAGTGAAGGGAAACTGAGACAAACCTTCAGGTAAGGCAAAGGAAGTAGCCAGAGTAACCTCTTAGATAAACCGTGGCCACTGTATGCAGGCTGGCAAAGTTATTTATTGAGATCTCATCTTTTGTAAGAAATCTCTATTGCTTATAGATGAATTAGAATTATATGCTGTATTGATTCAATAGACATTTTGATAGAGACAGAAAGTCATAAAGTAATAACCACTCCAACGTCCAGGGGTCAGGAGGAAACAGATTTTGCCCAGCACACCACATGGAGGTAGCTCAGAGTTAAAATGAGAATAGATGTCCTTGGATGAAGAGAAAAGACTATTATTTGTGAGACAGGTGGTCTAATATCATGTTACTCTCTGTGTTTATTTCCCATGTCACCTTCAAGCCTTTAGTAAAGTCTTTTTGAAAGCCCCAGCCTCCTGTCACCATGCTGCTGGGATTAAGGGCAGCATTGTGATGTAGCAACCTATCTAAGTCAGGAACAGCTATAAATAGTTCCTTAGCTCTGCACCAAGCCCAGATAAGCCAAACCTCAGCATAGACACAGCCAGAAGGAAGCGTGTCACATTCCTTCTTTGACCCTCAGTTCTCTCCTCTTACAGGTGTAATATGATATCCCAGCTAAATCCAAACTGAATTCAGAGTCTGGATTGTAGTAGAACTAGTGGGCTAGTGTATGCAGGAGTTAACACACATGAGGAGGTTCCTAGGGAGATGAATGGAAGGACTGTCTTTGCATATGCCAGAGAGACTGATGTTTCCTTGAAGAAGGCCTTAATTTAAATTCCCCTAGAAACAGGCACTGAGACAAGGATTCAAGAGCAAGAAGTTTATTAAATGATATAGGAAACACTAGTAGGGAAGTGAGGAGTGAGAAAAAGGAAGTAAAGGAGGTCAACAAAGAACAAGTTATCACACCAGTTATCACTGTAGGTGACTAGAGCTTAATCCTACAAAGAAATCGTGAAAAATTGTGTAGAATACAGGACTAAGAGTTATTGCATGTCAAGAGTGAAGAACTTGGGTATATATACAGCAACTCTCATCAGTCATTGGTTGAGAACTGCTTCAAGATGTATTAATTCCCTCCACTACCACCGCTGTCACTGCACATCTGGGCTGCCATATGTAGGGACTGAGTGACCTTCAGGCAAAGAGATGGCAGATACAGGCAGATGGAAATTTGTTAGTGAGTACTTAAGTGATAAGGCCCAAAGAGTAAAAGTAGGGTACCAATAGCATCTGCTACAAAAGGGCTGGAGCACGGTGTGCATCAAATCTTTGTGAGACTTGGGGCAAATTTAGGGAAGCTTTAGGGCCCTGGCCAGAGCCTAAAGAGCATATCTATGAGTATGAGTAGGGGAAGCAGAGATAGGAAACAGAGAAAGCAGAGAGAGGTGAGGATATAAGTGGGATGGGGCAGCTCAAAAACTGGAGCCAAGAGACAAGAACTGAGAACTTTTCTATGATATGCAGGATCAAGATAATGATTTTCCCAACCCCTTATCTCAGGAGGCCTAGATATGGTAGGCAGAATTTCCTAGATAATCCCTGTTCAATGCCAGCCCAAGCTGAAGCAGGGCCAGATTACAAAATAAACTATTTAGATGAAGGCAGAAATTCAGCTTGGTTTCTCTGGGACCCAGCACAGCAGCCAGAGTCTGAGCAGATGCACACTCCCTGAGCAGGAAATCCACTGGCCACTTTGGCCATACAGGAAGCAATCGTCTTCACAATAACAATGGAGTGTTTGCACAGGGACAAATAGTTTATGAGGCCCTTTAACTGTATTATCTCATTTGAGCCTTGTTTGGGCCCTTTGGGGACACTGTCATATCCATTTTATAGATAAAGTGATGTAGCTTAGAGGTTAAGTGATTTTCCCGTGGTCACATAATTGGTTAGTGACATCTATAGACCTGAAATTCAGGTTTGTCTGTCTCCAAAGCCAGAAAATCCTGTCTTTTCTGTTTCCTTTCCTAAATTGGTCTCCTTGGTGCTCCCTTCCTGAAGACATATATTGTAGAGGACCCTAGGAAAAATAAAGATCTACTTCATTGGGCCCTATAAAGCCCAGAACCTGTTTGTCCTCAAGCAGATAAGGTCCTCAGCTCAGCGACATGATGCTTTTCCTGCCAATTTACCCAAGGAAACTTGCAAGAACTGGGATAGAGGGAACTCGGGAGCTGAACGTCTCAGGCAGTGTCCAAATGTGTTAGAAATCCTGCCCAGTGTGTGCAGCTGAGCCTGGTTGAGCTCAGACAGAGAAAGAAGGCAGAAATGCCTCAGGGCTCTTCCATCAAAATCAGGGTATAAGTTCCTCGGCCCCAGAAAGAGGTCTTGATGCCCTTAATTCTTGAGTAAAAAAAAAAATGGCAATTTTCTTCTAGGAAATTCCTGAATTACTAAAAAGATTAATCTTAATTTGTGGGAAAATAAATGAATTGCAACTGTTCCTTCTACCCTCTGTTCTACCATTCAGTGAATTTACTACTTCACCGACTACCTCTGGGAAAAAATGACAGCAGACTAAAAAGTTGTTTTTTGGCTTTTTAAAATCTTAGGCTGCAAGTGAACATGATAAATAGTAAGCTTCTTATAGCTGAGACTAGCTTGGGGATATGCTGAGGTGAAGGAAAAGCAAAGAGGATGGAGAAGGAGTTCAGCCTGGATTTGACTGGTGAGGCAGGGTTATGACAAATTAGCCTATTCTGGACATTTTGTATAATATGTGGTCTTTTGTGACTAGCTTCTTTCACTAAACACAATATTTTTAAGGTTTATCCATATTGTGACATATATCAGTACTTTATTTCTTTTTATAGTTGAATAATAGTCCATTATATAGCAATACTACATTTTGTTTATCCTCACATCACATGATGGACATTTTGGTTGTTTTCTCTTTGAGGCTATTATGATTAATGCTGCTATGAACATTTGTGTGTAAAAGTTTTGTGTGGACATATGTTTTCACTTCCATTGGAGTGGAATTCTTTGGTCATATGGTAACTCTATTTTTAACATTTGATGAACTGCCAAACAGTTTTCAAAATGACTACACCATTTTACAATCCCACAATCAGTGAATCAAGGTTCTAATTTCTCTGCATCCTCACCAACACTTGCTATTGTATGTCTTTTTCGTTTTGGTCATCCCATGAATGTGAAGTGATATTTCATTGTACTTTCGATTTTCATTTTCTTAACGACTTTTCATGCACTATTGACCATTTGTATGATATCTTCTTTGGAGAAATGTCTATTCAAATCTTTTGCTCATTTTAAATTGGATTATTTGCCTCTTTATTATTGATTTGTAAGAGTTCTTTATATATTCTGAACACAACCAGGGGGTTATATTCTAAGGATGATAAAATTCAAAGAAATCTTAAATGCTATTCAATAATTTTATTGTTGGATCATTATTTGAGACATTTCCTCTTTCTATGATACACATTTAGTGCTATAAACATCCCCATATAGACTGCTTTTGCTGTAACTCAAACATGTTGAAGTGTTGTGTTTTCATTTTCATTAGGTCTAAATTATTTTTCAATTTCCCTTTTGAGTTCTTTAAACCATGTATTATTTATAACTTTCATTGTTAGTTAACAAATAGGAGATAATTTTCTAGAAGTCTATTAGTTTCTAATTTAATCTTATTTGTGGTCAGAGAATATATTTTATATAAAGTATCCTTTTACATTTGTGACTTGTTTGAAAGTCCAGAATATAGTCCATCTTGGTAAATGTTCTATGTGCATTTGAAAACAATACCTATTATGCTGATGTTGAATATAGAGTTCTATAAATGTCAATTAGTTCAAGTTTGCTGATAGTATTATTCAAGGCTTCTGCAGGATACGCATACAATCACTGTCAGAGATGATGAGAACTGACATGGTGGGTTTCAGTTCATCCTTATGAGCTCCAACTTGTGTTTCTGGCCATTATTTTTCTAGCCTTTTCTCTCTCTGTTTCATTTTGGCTAGCTTCTATTGCTGTGTCTTCAGGTTAACTTTTCTATAGTATCTAATTTTTTGTTGTTATTCCCATCTAAGGTATTTTCCATTTCATTCTTTTTTTTTTCTTCTAGAAGTTTTATTTGGGACTTTTTCTTATATTGTCAGTGTCTCTGTTTAACAGGCTCATGCATGCTTCCTTCTACCTTCATGTAACTACATGAAATGTAGTTACAGTTGTAATGTCCCTGTCTATTAATTCTATCATCTGTGTCATTTCTGGATCAGTTGTCTACTGATTGATTTTTCTTCTCATTTTAGGTTATATTCTTTGCTTCTTTGCATGACTGATATTTTTTATTAGATAAGCCTTACTTTGTCAATTGTTGGGTGCTGCATATTTACATTCCTATGAATATTCTTGGGCCTTGTTCTGAAAAAGTTTATTTCAAGACTTGCTTTTAAGCTTGAGGTGGGACCAGAACAGCTTTTAATCCAGAAATAATTTTGCTACATAATTGAAGCAATACTCTACCAGATGACCTGCTCTGGCTTTTGGGAACATGAAATGTTTCCAGCCTATGTTAATTAGGATTTTCCACTTATTTTCCCAAGACTTGGAGAATTTTCTTACACACACTGATCAGCACCCAGATGAAGATGTGAGGGGAATCTTCTGAAGATCTCCAAAGTGCTCTCTCTTCTCTTTACCCTGCAAATTCTATACAACTTGGCTTCCTCAAATTCTCAACTTTGTCTCCTCAACTTGGAGAATGCTGGACTCTGAGTTTGTCCTCCTTGTATTGTGGCAGGAAATTCTCCATGAAGTAAACTGGGGCAATTATAGGGCTCACCTCGTTTGTTTCCCTTCCCTCAAGGATCACTCTCTTGTTCTGCCTGTTTTCCAACATCTAAAAAGTATTATTTCAAATATTTTGTTCAAATTTTTAGATGTTTTATGCTGAAGGGTAAATTATGGTTGTGAACAAAAGTCTATGAGGAGACTTTGAGATTATGTAAATATCCTGCTCTCCAACATATTTTTATTCAATGGTTGTAGCATCCATTGATTATTCTATTTTTATTGCCATGATGGTTAAAAATAGTGATTTCCTGATTATCATTCCTTTTACATTTATTAGTTGGCCTATTACCATGAAAAATACATTTCATTTTTCCCTCTTTCACTTATGTATTTAGGTATTTAGTTAGTGTGGTGGACAACCTCTAAGGTGGTCTCCATGATCCCTGCCACCTGGTGTTCACTACCTTATGTGGCCCCTTTTCTTTAAATCTGTGAGACTTGTTACTTGCTTCTAATGAACAGAATACAGCAAAGGTGCCTAGGTATTTGGTTATCTGTATGTGATATTACACAATATTATAATTGTGTTGCTAGGAGGCTCTGTCTCTCCTTTGCTGGATTGGAAGAAATAAGCTGCCATGTTGTGAGCTACCATATGGAGGGGGACATCTTGCAGAGCTGAGGGTGGTCTCCTGTTGACATCCAGCAAGAAACAGAGGCCCTCAATCCAGCTGCCTACAAGGACTGAATACTGCCAACAACCACATGAGCCTGGAAGCAAAATGTTAGCCAGACTCAGATGAGATGGCAGTTCTGATAAACTAGCTGGTTATGACTCTGGAAAACCCTGAAGCAGAGGATCCAACTAAGCCATGCCCAGATTCCCGATTCTCTGAGGCTGTGAGATAATAAATGTGTGTTGTCTAAAGCCACGAAGTTCATGCTATTATTGCTATATAGCAATAGCTAGGTAATACATTTACTTAGTTATCCACATCTTTTAGTGTCAAGACTGAAAGGACTCATAGATCCTTTTTTGAATTATATTTTCAGACTACACATTAAAATCAAGTATAGAAATGAATTAAACTTAGAATTAGATCTTCAAATTACTGTTTCACAAGATATTTAAAAAGAATAAAGCCTATTCTGTCTCTTTGTTCTCAATAGAAAGAGTTCTTGATATCATTAAAAGTAAAATAAAAACTATTTTAGAAATGTTGTTTGTCATATTTATATCATCTTTTAATTTTATAGCTTGTGTTATATGTAATTTACACAAAAATAAATATACATATATTTGGAAGGCACTTAAAATATTTTACTTATCATCAAACAGTTTGGAATATAATATTCTCTATGTATACCTTTTTTGCCCTTTTATCTAAAGCCACCTTTTTATTTTGAACCCAGAAGCCTTCAGGTTTTTCACTCTATTTAGAACATTGTTTCTCATTCTTAGCAGCATATTAGAATCACCTAGTGACTGTTTGGAACAGAAGACTGTGCCCCACCCCAAACCAACTTAATCAGCATCTCAGGGGGTTAGGCAAGGTATTGTTTTAAAAACTCTTCAGGTGATTCCAATGGGCAGCCAAGGTTGAGAACTATTGCCTTTGAAATAAGCAATTGTCTTTGAAAAGTGCTTTGTGAAAAAATACCTAGTTGGAAAAAACATCCAGTTTGAGGTGTGATTCTCTGGCAAAACTCAGCTTCTGGAAGCCCTGAAACTGATACCTGGAGGAAATTTAATCTAGATCACAAGGTGTCCAGCCAGCATTCACCTCACTTCTCTTAACCAAAATTAAGTCATGAGTATTAGGTAAAGGTCAAAACCAACAGTTTTAGATGCAAAGTGGTCCTCAACTGAGATTAAAGAAGTTTTAAGTTTTGAGAGAAGTAAGGACAATAGTGAACTGTGAACTTTGGAGTTAGTTCTCTTCTAGTGCGTAAATAAACTACTTATCTTTTGATTCTCTGTTGACTTGCTTGCCAAATTGTAAATACAACGACTGCAGAATAACTAAGAACTTCTGAGCTGGGCACCAAAAAGAAACAGTAGGTACATCATCCATATTCCTTTCCTTCCATACCCTCTTCCTGAAGGAACCACTGCATTGTTTTCGATCTCCTCTGCATTTCGGGATTACATAGTTCTTTGGCTAATATGAGAAATTCTGTTTTGTCTCTGCCTCTGTTAATTCTACAGCAAATTTTCTGTTCAAACCAAAAAGCCGGCTCTTTTTTCAAACTCTTTCTTCCCCACTCCTTATTTCCAGCCCAAACTATTATTTCTCAAAAGAAATGAAGAAAAGAAAAAACACAAATAATAGTGAGCTTCCGATAAATAAATTTAATCTATTTAATCATGAAACTGATTGCTTAATTGCAAAGTCTTCATTCTCCAGTCTTTAACATAACTTTCCAAGGAAAACAATGATGTATATTACCCAAACTGTATACTAACAGCTCAGAATCTTTTTTAAATGATGTATGCTCTAATAGAGTAGTGATTAGCTTCCTCTGGTGTACAGATTGTGGTCTCTAAATACCATTTTCCATTAAAAAGTATCTAGAGCTCCCTGGAGAAATGGCTGATTCTGACCTGGGAAAAATGTCAAGATGAGCCTGAAATATCTTGCACCTGAAAGCAAAGAAGTTATCAAAGACTACTGGTGTGTCAAAATGATACCGGAGTCAACTAGAAAGGGATTCCCACTAGACAAAGATGGGATAATTTGAGTATCAAAAAGAATAATGACTGCAATGAGTTGAACTAAATCAAATATTTAAAAATCTATGATTTCATAATGATGCCAAAATGTACTTTTGAAGGTTGTTAGGGCATTGAACCATTACTCTGAAAATTGATAAATGGCAGTAAGCATCAATCTTCTATCATGTCTTTAGTATATAAAATATAATTTAAGGTAACCAAAGAGATGATGTAGGAAAGTTCTTCATAGAAGGATCATTGCTAATAAGTAAATGACAAAGAAGTGGCAGAATTTTAAAAATCAACATTTTGCAATCTCTAAAGAAATAACTGATCTGGCAATTATCTAGGCAACAATACATGTGTAAAATTATTTAATCACTACAACTCTAAGAGATAGGCACTATAATTATTTCTATTCTACTGATATAATTAAATAACTTGCCCTAAGGCACTTTACCAATAAGTTTTATAGTAAGATTTGAATGTGACACTAGTTTCTCCTCTTAAATACTTCACTATATTTCTTCCTGAAAATAATAAGAAACTACTGAAGGATTTTAAGCCAAGGTCTGGTATAATCCTACATGTAGAAAGATCACTCTGACTTGTAGGTGGAGGATAGATTAGAGCAGGGATAAACTTGAGGCAGAAAGAGTAAAATGTTATTCATCCATTCATTGACGAATCTAGTAAATATTGAGCATCTTCCATATGCTAGCTTCTGTTCTAGGTACTGAAAATACAGCAATGACAAAACAGAAAATACCTGCTTTCATATAGTTTACATTTGGATGCGGAAAGACAGCCAATAAATACATAAATCAGTAATATTTATAGTATGTCAAATGTAAATAAGTGCTGTGGAGAAAAATATAGATTGAACTGGGAGAGTTCTGGGAAAGGTATTATAATTTAAAGTAGAGAAGTCAGGATGGCTTCGTTGAGATGGTAAAATTTGAAAAAAGACCTGAAGAAATGAGACATGAAGACACACTGAGGAGGAATGATCCAGGCAATTGAAAGCCCCCAAACAGGAGTGTGCCTATAGTTGGAGAACAGCAAGGCAGCCAGAGAGGCTAAAGCAGAATGAATGCAGGGGAGAGCCGTAGATGAGATCAGATCCTGTAAAGTCTTTTGGCCAAATGAAGACTTTGACTTACTAAGTGAAATGGAAAGCCAATGGAGAGTTCTGAGCATAGGAGTGATATAATCCTTTTCTTATACGAGAGCTTTATTGAGACATAATTTATATATCATAAAATTTACCATTTTATAATATACAATTCAATGGTTTTTAGTGTATTTACATAGTTGTGCAACCATCACCATTGCCTAATTTTAGAATATTTTTATTATCCTCAACAGAAACCCTGTACCCATTAGCAGTCACTCCCTTCTAACTAATTCTCCTCAGCTCCTGGTAATCACAAATCTAATTTCTATCTCTACAGATTTGCCTATTCTGGCTATTTCACATAAATAGAATCAGCAATATGTGGTCTCTTGTGACTAGTTTCTTTCACTTAGCATAATGTTTTCATGATTCATCCGTGTTGTAGCATATACTGGTACTTAATTTTCTTTTACTGCCAAATCATATTCCATTATATGGATATATCACATCTTGTTTATCCGTTCATCGGTAGATGGCCATTGGGTTGTTTCCACTTGGTGGATACTTAAATAATACTGCTATAACCATTCCTGTCCAAGGTTTTGTGTGGACACATGTTTTCATTTCTCTTGAGCATATTTCTGGTAGTGGAATTGTTAGGTCATATGGTAACTCTATGTTTAAACTTTAGAGAAACACCAAACTATTTTCCACAGTGGTGGCACTATCTTACAATTCCACCAGTGATGAATAAGGGGTTCAATTCCTTTACATTCTCACCAACACTTGCTATTGTCTGTCTTTTTTTATTTTGGCCATCTTAGTGGGTGTGAAATAGTATCTTCTTGTGGTTTTGATTAACATTTTCCCAATGACTAATAATGCTGAGTATCTTGTCTTATGCTTATTGGCCATTTGTATATCTTCTTTAGGGGATGTAAAATCAAATCCTTTGCTCATTAAAAAATAGATTATATTTTTAGAACAGATTTAGAATTACACAAAAAATGAGAAGACAGAACAGAGAGTTCCCATATATCTGGCACTCAGTTTTCCCTATTATCAACAACTTACATTAACATGGTACATTTTTTACAATTAATGAACCAATATCAATATATCATTAATTAAATTCCACAGTTTTGTCAACTTTTCTTAATGTTTACCTAATGTCCTTTTTTTCTATTCTAGGATATCATCCAGGATACCCTGTTACATTTAATAGTCATGTTTTCTTAGGCTGTGACAGTTGCTCAGACTTTCCTTTTTTTTAATGACCTTGACAATTTTGAGGAATATTGGTCAGTTATTTTGTAGGATGCCCCTCTATTGGAATTTGTCTGATGTGGTTTTCATAATTAGACTGGATTTGTGGGTTTGGGGAAGAAGATCACAGAGGTAAAGTGCCATTATCAAGGGTATGTACTATTGACATGATTTATGATTGTTGACCTTTGCCTATTTTTAAATTGGGTTATTTGTCTTCTTATTTTTGAGTTGTAAGTGTTCTTTATATATTCTGGATACAAGTCCCTTATCAGATGTATTATTGGCACAATTTTCTTCCTTTGGTTGTCTTTTCACTTTCTTAATGGTATCCTTTGAAGCATAAAAGTTTTTAATTTTGATGAGGTCCAATTTATTTTTTTTCTTTTGTCACTTTTTCTTTTGGTGTTGTATCTAAGAAGCCATTACCTAACTCAAATTCATGAAAATTTATGCCTATATTTTCTTCAAAGATGTTATAGTTTTTGGCTCTTATATTTATGTCTTTGATCTGTCTACATAAGAAATATCCAAACCTGTAGAGAATTTTTATGAGTTTATTTGAGCCCAAACTGACAATGCCAGGAAGTAAAATCTTAAATGCTCTCTTGAGGGTGCAGTGCCTCCTTGGTGTCATACTCTGGGATTTCAAAGATGTGTTACCTTAAATACATAAGAACAATGGATAGGGCTTGCTTAAGGCAAAGATAACCTTTTAGTAGGAAAGTTTTAGACCTAAGATAGGACTACCCACCATTACCTGCCCAGTTAGGAATTTATGATCAGATCACTCTGTGAGGTTACTTTCAGTTACATTTATTACAGTACCCTTTTTTACACCCACCAAAAACATGGTTGAAAGAGTTGGAGGGTTAAATAAATGGAAAGATATCCTGTGTTCATGGATCAAAAAACTTAATATTATGCAATGGAATATTACTCATCTATTAAAAAAATGAAAATCTACCATTTGCAACGAAGTGGATGGACCTAGAGGTTATTATGCTGAGTGAAATAAGTCAGACAAAGATAAATACCATATGATTTCACTTATATGAAGAATCTAAGGAACAAAAAGAACAAAATTATCAAAAACAAACTCACAAATATAGTGGACAATTTGGTGATGGACAGAGGGGAGGGGGGTTGGGGGGCTAGGAGAATGGGGTGAAGGGTTAAAGAAGTACAAATTAGTAGTTGATAGACAGTCACAGGGAATGGGAGCATAGCATAGGGCATGTAGTTAGCATTAATATATTGGCTAGGTAGAAAACCAGAGGAGAGAAGGAGCAATTAGGGGGATTGTTTTGTAAACCATATAAATATCTAACCAATGTACTGTATACTGATTAAAATAAATAAATAAAAAGTTTTTTAAAAACTTAATATTGTTAAGATGACAATACTCATTATGTAAGAAATGTAATCTTCCTTACATTCCTTCCTTAATTTCAAATGTATAAATAAAACTGCAAAACTGTTATTATCCAGAGCATTTAAGATCTTGCTTCCTGACATTGTTGTCAGTTTGGCTCGGATAAATTCTTATAAAAATTCTCTACAGGCTTGGACATTCTTACATCAACATTTTGTAGTTTTCATTTAAAACACTTGTATTTCTTTTGTTAAATTTATTTCTAAATATTTTATTATTTTTGATGCTATTATAAATGGAATTATTTTCTTAATTTTATTTTCAGATTATTCATTTTTAGTGTATGATTTTTGGATACTGATTTGTATCCATAACCTTGCTGAATTCAGTTATTCTAATAGTTTTTTGCATATATGATTCTGTAGGATTTTCTATACAAGATCATGTCGTCTGCAAATAGAACTGTTTTACTTCTTCCTTTCCAATCTGAATGCCTTTTATTTCTTTTTCTTTCTTAATTTCCCTGACAAAACCTCTAGTACAATGTTGAATAGAAGTGGTGAGAGCAGACATTTTCATCTTGTTCCTTAAGGAGAAAGTATTCAGTCTTTCACTATCAAGTATGAAGTTAGCTGTGGGTTGTTTTGTTTTGTTTTTGTTTTTGTTTTGTAGATCCCCTATATCAGATAGGTGGATTTCCCTTCTATTCCTAGTTTGTTGTGTGTTTTTATCATGAAAGGGTAACATATTTTAAATGTATCATTTTGCTTGCTCTGTAGAGAATGGATTGGAGTGGACAAGGTCTAAAACAAGGAGACCAGTTAAGATGCTATTGTGATAGCTAGGTGAGAGATGATGATAACTTGCAGTTTTCTAGGCAAGATATAATGAAAGAGAGTAGGAACTAACCCAGGGGTAATCGGAATAACCGGAAATATTAAGATAATAGAATTGATAGAGCTTTGTGACAACTGAATGTGATACTGGGCATAGCAGATAATGTTGCTGTCTTGCCCAGATCTTCTTTACTAGGCTGGTACAATCATACCTCAGCTGCTGCGGGTGTTGGCTGATAATAGCTCATATGTGTACTTCTCTTAACAAGTGACATTAGCTAACTCATTCAGAGATATCTGGAAGGTTAAATGACTCCCATCTCCGTGGAAGCCTTGACTAACAGATGTGAGGGTTATGAAAGGTTAGCCACCTTACCTCATGTGACTATATATTACAAGGATTGTCATCCTTGACCTACCCATTAGGAGTGAAAAGCCATCTCTTTGGCATGATAAATTCAGTTACTAATGAAAGCCATATATTAAGCTGTTGAGATTGACTGTAATAATTGGTCTCAGAAGTTTACCAACCACTTTGCAGAAGGACTTTGGAGATAATATAAGTATTTATGGTTAGAAAATAAAGAAAAACAAGTCTTCAAAAGTTATGTTAGTTTATGGGGTGATGAAAATAATTTATATCCTGACTGTGGTAGGCTGGCTACATGACTTTATGCTTATGATGGCTGCATGAATGTGCTTCACAGAGTTTCAACTACAGGGAGCATAACTGACCAAGGGCCCTAGCTGCTGAGTCCAGAAATTCATTACCACATTTGAACCAAATGCACATTTCAATGGCTATTCTCAGACAAAAACTGGGCACAGCTAGGATACCAAGGTAAGTCCATTGTGAAAGTTCCTAAAATCAGTTTATCTCAGACTCCCAAAAGCCTTACCTGCTATTCTTTCCTTAGACTTCCTAGCATTCGAGGACACTCCCAACTTTTTTTTTTTCCTTCTCTTTTTCACATGGCTCAGGCTTGCATTGTGATCAGATGGCTCTCTCAGCCTTTTCTGGCTTCCTCTTCACTTCTATTACAAGCATTGCCCTAAAAAAATATCCTTGTATGTTTGATTTCACATTGACATCTGCTTTAAGGATAACACAGTACATTTGTCAAAACTCAGAACAGTACATTCAAAATCAGTGAATTTTACTGTATGTAAAATATACCTTGATAAACTTGACTTAAAAAAATGTTAATTTTAAATGTTTATCAATAGCAGGTGAGTCATGCCTGTTTTTTCTCTACTCTACTTCCAAAGCTATATCCTAAAACAAGCCACCACTTAGAACTACTATAATTCTGCCTCTCACAATGACTATATCCACCTAGCCTTGCAACTTGCTTGCGCAGTTACTCCCCAAATCTGTCTGTCCTGGTCTCTCAGGGTTACTTGGAGATACAAATAACATAAGGACTGAAGTTTACAACCAACATAAAAGGAAAGAAAAGGTAAGGGAGAAGAGTACCTAGGCTAGGCAGGAAAACTGGCCTTAGCATCCCTCTGTTTGCTAAACAATCAGATGTCTGGGGCATACTTTTTTTTTTTTTTCAATTCACGAATTATCACTTCTTTATTTCTTTCTCTTTTTTTTATTTATTATTCTTTTTATGGTGACATTGGTTAACGAAATCCAGTAAACTTCATCTGTACATTTTAACAGTAAGGCGTATAACCACAACAGTGCCAGGAATAGCCAAGATGTGCTGAAGAAGAACAAGATGGGAAAACTTGTCCTACCAGATATCAAGAGTTATTACAAAACTAAAGTGGGGCATGGAGAATAGACCAATGGAACTGAATGGAGAATTAATCTGAATGGAGAATTAATCCCAGCCCAAAAGGAAACACGTTATAGGAGAGACCTAGCATTGCATATCAGTGGGGAAAAATGAACTATTCTATAAATAGTGTTGTGATAACTGATTACACAAACAGAAAAACAAAAAATAAATTAGATCCCTATCCTAACCCATTCACAAAAATTGATTCCTAGTGACTTAATGAATTAAATGTGAAAAGTGAAATTATAATACTTTCAGAAGAAAATAAAAGATAATGTCTTACGACATTGGGAAGGGAAAGAATTTCTTAAGAAACACGTCAAATGTGCAAAACATAAATAGGCTGATATATTGATAAAATTATGAACTTTTGTTCATCAAAAAAGATGATAAAATATATAGACAAACCATAAATTGGAAGAAAATGCTGACAACATATATAATCAAAAACCTAAAATCAATGAAAAAAAACAACAATTCAAAAGAAAAATAGGCAAAAGACATGAATAGCCATTTTACAGAGAAGAAATTTAATTGGCTTATGTATTATTCTGCTTGACCTACCATGACAAAATACCATAAAGTAGGTTGTTTAAACAACAGTAAATTTTTTCTCACAGTTCTGGAGGTTGAGAAGTCCAAGATTAAGGTGTCAGCAAGACAAGTTTCATTTCTGAGACTTCTCTCTTGGTTTGTAATAGTCACCATCTCCCTGTGTGCTCACATGACCTCTTCTTTGTGGGCATGGTGGGGGACAGGGAGAGAGGAAGCAGAAAAGAGAGAAGGGGAGGAGGGCGGAGAGAGCAAGCTCTCAGAGGTTTCTTCTTATAAGGGCACTAATCCCATCATAAAGGCCCCATCCTTATTAATTCATCTAAATCTAATTACCTCCCCAATTCCAAACACCATCGCACCAGGAGTTAGGGCTTCAACATACAAATTTTTGGGGGACACGATTCAATCCGTAGCAACTTATAAACATCTTTTTACTGTCTGATCTCATTAATAATCAGGAATGTAAATTATTTAAAAAATGAAATACTATTTTATGCTCACCACTTATAGAAAATTAAAACATCTGGTGATATTAAGTGTTGGCAAAGACGTGGAACAAGGGAACGCTCATTCACTGCTGGTGGGAATATAAACTAGAACAAAGAGTTTGGAAAAGAGGTACTTTCTAGTAAAATTGAAGATGCACATACAGTATGTTCCGGTAATTCTGCTCCTATGTATATACTCTAGCACTAGTTTTCAGATTGTTGGGTGCAATTCAATAGTAAATTGTAAAATCAATTTTAGTGGTGCTGAAGTATAATTTTCTGAAAGGTAAAATCATGACTCTCATAGAAATATAAAATAAACATGTCAAAATGTTATTTATCTTATTAATGAGAAAGCCAGAAAATGTTACAAGAATGTTGTACAAATTTGCAAAAAAAAATCAGGAATGTTGAAATGAATTTGCTGAGAGAGGCAGAAGTGGTTTAATATCCTCTAGATCAATATAATGTAATGTTTTGAAGTATCTTCTACAGCGTGGACAAGAATTATTTTTAATACCAATTTCTCATAAAGTAGCTTAGTCAATAGGAAGTCAGAGGTCCCTATGGATTCAAATCTTTCCAGAATCTGCTAGACAACGTCTAGCCTTACACTGAGAGGGCATCCAGTTACCCTCTTTCAGTCATTTCCAAGTCTTCGACAATTCTTTCTGACAGTGGGTCCCTTTTTGCATTTTCTGGTAATGAAATCGAAAAAAAGAAATAGAAATTTAGTGTAATTTAGTAAGTAGAAACCATTTTGTGAAGCTTTTGTTTCAAGTATATTCATCTATATACACACATACATGGTATTATTGGCTTTGATGTAGAATGTTTTTGTTCACTGTGGGCTGGGGTCAAAAAGTTTCAAAGCCACTAACGTGACAGGATTGAGGTTCTACAGTGAAAAGAACTGCCCGTTTTTGCTTTCTCCCTTTCCTCAAAGTAGACATCCATTCACAGTGCCCGACCCAGTCAGGCAGAGACTCAGAAAACATTTCAGTGAATGGTAAAGAATAGAGAAAGGCTACAAATATGAAATTATCATGTTGTACACCTGAAACTAATACAATGTTATATGTCCATTACATCTGAATTTTTAAAAAAAAAAATTGAAAAAAAAGACTAGAAGCACCTGACCAGGTGTTCGTCTCTGTCTTTCCTTGACACTGAGGTTCGCTGGCTGCCCGGGACGCTGCAAGAACGCAGAGAGCGACGGTAGTGGAAGCGAGCGGGCCAATCGCCTACAGCCAGAAGCTCGGTCTTGCTGCCAGGCGGTTCGCGGGAGGGAAACAAGCATTACCCGGGGGCGGCAGCAGTGTCGCTCTGAGAGCGTCCGCTACCCCACAGCGGAAAAGCACTGCGCACGCGCAGACCGGCCCGCCCCAGAGGCACCCTTGGGTAGGCCCGGCCTCGCCTCCAGCCCTCCGCTGACCCCGCTGCTCGGTCATTCCCGCCTTGTCAACCCCGCCAGGTTTCCCGCGCCTTCTTCGCGCCGGTGCGGGTCGCGACTACCCGCGCAGAGCCTGAGCGGGCGCCGGCGGGAAGGGGAAGCGGCGGGTAAGAAGGGCCTGCGTCCGGGGTGCGTCTGTGACGGGTTGGGAATTTCCTCCGGCTTCCACCGGCTCTCAGGACCCCTGAGGAGGGGAGAGGAGCCTCTGGAACCAGGTTCCTTCTGCCGCTCAGGCGTGCGCTGCTAGTCGAATTGTTTTCGCCCTCTCCGGAGCTTCGTCCGGTCCGGTCCGCTCCCCGTCCCCACTGGAGAATCCGAAGGCCCAGACCCCGGCTAGTCAGCTGACCCCAAACCTGTCTGAGATTCCTTCCCCGCCAATTGGTAGCGCCTTAATGTTTATCCGCCGTCAGTGTCGCAGCAGCATAGGGGTAACTCCAGGTCCAGCCCCAATTCAAGCACAAAGAGCATCGGGTTGTTTTTTGTTTTTTGGGTTTTTTTTTGAGACGCTCTCGTCCTGGGATTCTTTCTGACCAAACAGTTTCCAAATGCTAAAGGCCACCAAACAGGGTTTTTTGTTGTTTTTTTTTTTACTTTCCTTTGAAGTCTCCACCGTTTCCTAATAATGTCTTTAAAGTTTGTGTCTCTTGAGGCACGTCTTTTACATCCCTGTGCAATGTCCCGTAATTATGCTTTTTCCCTTTAGAAATACCGTCACTCCATGTGCCGCCTTTTGGAATGAAGTAAACCACTGGCAGTGTGATATCAGCAGTTATTAAGAAGCGTGGTAACAAATTAGGATTTCTGTTCTCTGCCCCTAGAGTGGATGGATATTCAGTGAACTCTTTTGTAGTAGGAGGCAGTATTTTAGCCCAGTGGCTGTGCTTTATACCTTAAGGTTAGGGACAGAGGAGGTAACTTATAATTAAACCACTGGGGTCCAAAATCTGCCAACAGGAAGAAATATAAAATAAAAAAAAGTTTGATAGCCAGGTCATGTTTAATGATATCTGCAGGTCAAATTTCTGTGTAGAGACAAATACAGTTTGCTTTTACATGCCAGTTAAATGTAACATTCTGTAGATGCTAATGTGAAGTTTTAGCAGCCACCTTGGAACTTCTCAATCAAATTTCTCAAGTTAATCATGATAATCAGCTTAGTTATTTTTACGGTTTAAGTTTGACTGAATGCTATAAACTTAATCACGTTTTTCTAACACCAGACCACACCATTTCTGTCAGTCTTATTACCAATTCTCCTTGATGACTAAATTACAAAATTTTAGTCATCTTAGATTCCCCCTGTGCATCATCTCCATATCTCTTAAATAACTGAATTTATGGTTTCTTTATTCAATAGTAACTTGGATTTATCCTTCTGATTCTCATTGTTGAAACTGTAAGGCTGTTTTTAGGACTTTGCTACCTTTAGCTCATCCCCCTGAAGGCTCAAATAACAATGCTGAAACATGACTATGCCACGTTTACTTTTGATGAACCTGTAAAAGCTCAGGTCCAAATTTCTGTGCTTGGGTCAAAGCCCTCTCTAGAACCTGGTGTAATAATTCCTATGCATATGATATAGTGGGAAAAGCCCATTTAGAGTAAGAAGACCTGGATTCAAATACCAAGACTCTCATACTAACACTTTATCTTTGGGAATCTTTGATCTTGTTTCCTTGTCTCTCATTTCAAATAATATGTGAGAATTACAGTTGGCTTAATGTATGGAAAAGCTATCAAAGTTAAAAACAAGCTATTACTGTTATTTCTTATTGTACTCATTTATTTTATAAACATTTGAAAATGTAATATATGTTAGATTCTTGTGCTATAGCTATGAAAGTTAGTCCCGCCCTTAAGGATCTGTCTTTCAAGGTGTGTTTGTGTGTGTGTGTGTGTAGGGAGTAGAGTGATAGAGTGACAAGACAGAGTGTGATATAGGCTGTAAAATAGGTAAGCTTAAGGTGAGCGCCAAACCCAGAAAAGAAAGGAATAGGGACAGGTTCCTGAAGGAAATTATATTTGAACAGTGTCTTGAATTAAAACAATGATGCAGAAGGAAAGGGTGGATAAGAGTGCCATGAAAGAGTCACTTTAAGAAAACTGCAAATTGTTAGGTTTTGTCGGAGTATTAAGTTCAAAGAGGAATATGGGAGATAGGACTGGATAGGTGAACAGAGGTAAGATTTGAAGGGCTTTGTGTGCTAAGGGGTGTGCAAATTGAAAGATTTTAAACAGACAGATGCCTTGATGCTTTTTGAAAGTTCATTCTGGCTGCAATGTGTTCTTCCTTACTGTACAAAAACTTCTTTCTGCCTTTGTGCCTTGCCTTCTTTTCTTTACTCCACCAAGATGGGCTAATACCCTCTCCTCATACCTTAATTCTTTCTATCTTTCAATATCCACTTCGGGTCCCATTTCTGCTGTGAAGTGTCCTCCAATTATTTTAGGCCTCATTACTTATTCTCTTCTCTGAAACCCTATTACGAACAGTACCACCCAGTTTAGTCCTTATTTGCTTCCTGTGTGTTTTATGTACTTAAGTAGATCGGAAGCTCCTTGAAGATAAGGAACGTTTCATATGTGTATGAAAAGACATGTTAAACACAAAAATATGTTGTTTGGTCTCTATATTTTGTTTTTCAGGGTGGGACCAGATTAATGGGCAACAGCCCTTTTAATTAATTTATCATTATCATGGCTAATGAGGGTTGTCCCAAGGCTGGTGATAGTCCTTTTTCATCAGATAAACATGCCCAACTCATCTTGGCCCAGATCAGTAAAATGAGGAATGGACAGCATTTCTGTGATGTGCAGCTGCAAGTTGAAAAGGAAAGTTTTAAAGTTCACCGGCTGGTTTTGGCTGCTAGTAGTCCTTACTTTGCAGCTTTGTTCACTGGAGGAATGAAAGAGTCCTCAAAAG
Source organism: Pteropus alecto (assembly GCF_000325575.1). NCBI lineage: Eukaryota > Metazoa > Chordata > Mammalia > Chiroptera > Pteropodidae > Pteropus > Pteropus alecto. The sequence goes on along the minus strand of NW_006441955.1, from coordinate 291,452 downwards.
ATGTTGTACAGATTCTAGGAATTGAAGCTGGAATATTTCGAATACTTCTAGATTTCATTTACACAGGTATGTTAAGTGAGCCTGTAGATTTGAGTGAAGAATGATGCAATCTCTCATAGGGACATAAATTAATCTAACTTACATGGAAAGTAATTTGACAGTATGTTATTATGAGTCTGAAAAGTTCATATCTTTTGACCCCATGTTTATTTTCTAGGAATCCTAAGGAATTAATTAGTGATACAGGCAAATATTTCTGTACCAAATGTTTATTGTAACATTATTTATAATACTATATAATTGAATATAATTGTCTCAACAGGTCGTATAATTATGGTACATGTATATATAATGGAATATTTTTTAAATCTCAATTCATTTAAATATATACTATCATGGAAGAATGTTTACAATATATTAAATGAAGAAAATCTGGATAAATATCACCCCAATTTTGTTTTAAAAAAATCATTTGTTTGTATTTGTGCACAAAGACCAGAATGTTGGTGTTTACCTTTAGATGATGGAAAAGTCTTATTTTTCCCTTTTTTCCTGTTTTTCCATCAAAATGTTTATAATCAACATGTGTTATTTTAATCAGAACTTTTATTTTTAAAATGTTTTTGAAGAGTTTTAATAACAGAAAATACACACAAAATTATATGTGAGGTATGTCTTATATGTAACATAAATATACATGAAAAAACAAAGAAATATACTAAAGTGTTAATACAGTGTATATGTATGGGAAAATGTGTGATTTTCATATTAATTTTTATATTTTTCTGCCTTAAAGTTTTTTTTTCTGTAGTGAATACATATTAGTCTTATAATCAGGAAAAAAATGTTTGAAAACAAAAACCATGTTTGATTGGTCTAGTTTGGATAACACACCATGCTCTCCTTAAAGGACTACTAGGTGGGAGATAATTATGTGGCCTGAAAAAGTGTTTATTTAATGAATGGTATTTAAACCTAGAAAATGACAAAAGGTGATTTTTCTTTGTGTTATATAATATTCTCTTTTGGAAATTTTCAGACAATAGCTTACTTAATTTTGGGATGTAAAAATGTCTACTGAAAGCAATGCAGCTCTGCCTATTGGCTAATGCACAAATTAACATTGAGGGGTTCTTGATCTCACTTTTCTAAATGACTTGTGTGAGCTGAAAACTGCTTCATAAATACCCCTGCTTCTCTTATTTGCAAAGTAGAAATTTACACAGATTAATCCAATGGAATTAGTGTTTGAACTACATAAAAACAAGAAATGCCACAAGTTGTGTATTCTGCCTCCGCTGTCTGACAGTAACAAGAAAAGATATTTAGTGACAGAATATTCATGACATCAGTACCATATTGCTTGGCACTTCCGTTAAAGAAATAAAAAGTGGTAAAACCCAGAGACATAAAAGCTACTGAGCGTATCAGGGGAAAATAACATGTAGAATATTGATATTTAAGGCTAAAATTGGTATAACAGTTAAGAACAGCATTTGGCTCCTCGTAAAAGATATTAAAAGTTTGTTTTTCCACAAAATTAATCCATAGTAGGCATTCCAGGGCTGGTATGGTGACTTCATGATGTCATTATCGTCCCATTATTCTTCCAACATTTTGCTTCAGGATCTATAGTTTGTAGGTTTTAATATCATGATTACCAAACTCCAGCCAGTGGAAGGAAGATGGGCCTGCTAGCAGAGTCTACTTTTTAAACTTTTCTGGTAGCCCTACCCAGTAACTGCTGTGTATATCCGATTCGCCAAACTCAAAAATTCGCCCCTATCTGCAAGGGAGGCTAAGAAATGTAATTTTCTGTAGAGCAAAATTGCCACCCAAAGCAAAATCAAAGTTCTGTTAGTAAGGATTTGAAAGTGAATATTGGATATTTATTGGAGAGAGAATTTTGTAGTCTTTGATACAATTAGTTCTTAAAAAACATGTTCTTTGATTTTCATTGTAATAGCATTTCTCCTTTGAGGGATGTGGAGGCAGCAAAACCTGTTACTCTGTTGATCTCTCCTTTGGACTTGGCTATACATTCTGTTAACAATTCACAATTCTAATAGATTTTAACATATTTCACACCTCAGATTTTTATTCACTTCACTTTGAATCAGATGACCTGGGTTTTTGATCTAGCTCTGCCACTAATTATGTGATACAAGGCATTTCATTTAACTTTAGTCAATTATTCATTCTTTCAACAGATATTTATGAATATGATTTTTGAACTAGGTACTAGGGATCTGAGGTAAACAAGACAAGCATGACCTCTGCCTTCACAGAATTTTATAGTAATGCAGATTAGGTATTTTACAAAATAGAAATGAACTCGTGAGAGCCTCATTTTCCTGGTGGTACAGTGGGGATAGTAGCACTTTATAATTTATGTGAGGTTAAATGAAATAAATTTTAATAAATGTAAAAGTACTTTTTGTAATCTATAAAGCCTTATTAAGCCAGAGGGAATTCTTTTTATTACTATCAAGTAATTCTTGGCTTTATCTGGTAGCAGTCAGTCATTCAATGCCCTTAGATCACCACCCATGATCTTATCTTCTCCAAGTTTGTGGTGAATTCTCATTCAAGTCAGTTTTATCTCAGTTTTCTTTGAATCCACTGCTATTGTGGATTCTATTTCTTATACTTTAAGAAAACTCCCTGTTTGCATTCAACAAGCCATATTCTTCCTCTCACCATAATATCTTTGGCCAATCATTCATTTAAGATAAAACTTTTGAGCACCTAGTCTAGGCTAGGCATTGAGAATACAGAAGGGACAAGCCTTGCTCCAACAGACTTTATAAATCTAATTGGGAATACAAACTTTAGACAAATAGTTTAGTGGAGTGAATGTTGTTAAAATGATAAAGAGAAAGTAAGACTGAGTGGAGAATTTATCCTTATTAGGTAGAAGAATTACAATTTTTTTCCTTCTAAATGTAATTGACTATTCGATGTCCTCTCAAAGTCATTCTATAAATATGTGAAATCGAAGCCCTCTGGAAAGAGAATAGTATATATAATTTCTTAAATGTTAAGTATTTAATGACTCTTCATATATTATAGACTCTTGGTTTATACCTAATATTAAAATTAACATCTGTGTGGCACTTGATTATCATAATTAAAGATAGGGACTCTGTCTCACCCTCCCAAGTGCCTAAGTAAATGTTTGTTAGATGCAAATAGCCTTATGTTAAAAGTATGGACTTTGATGTCAGTCCCTACCCTCAACTCACTTAACCATGTAACTTGGAGGCAAGTTACTTAAACTTTCTGATTCTGTTTTCTTAATACAAAAATAAGGGGGGAAAAACATACTAATGGGGTTGTAGTCAGGGTTAAACAAATGTATAAAGCAATTACTGCTATGGTTCATTGTAAGTGTTCCATAAATGTTAGGTATCATCATTAAAGTTTTGTGCTCTTTGTACAAATTGTTTGTTGCCTTTTTACTTAGCTATCGGTGGAATCAAGTATAATGCTTTTTGAGAATAAGTCAATGTTTGTTTTTAATTTTCTGGTTATTCTGTCGCCCTATTTCCTTAGGTATAGTGAACATAGCTGTGAATAATGTTCAGGAGTTGATTGTTGCAGCAGACATGCTACAGTTGACTGAAGTTGTTAATCTTTGCTGTGAATTTCTGAAAGGACAAATTGATCCACTGAACTGCATTGGGATCTTTCAGTTCTCTGAGCAAATTGCCTGTCATGATCTTTTGGAATTCACAGAAAACTACATTCATGTCCATTTCTTGGAAGTTCAGAGTGGGGAAGAGTTCCTGGCCCTTACAAGAGATCAGCTGATCAAAATTTTACGAAGTGAAGAGCTTAGCATTGAGGATGAATACCAAGTCTTCTTAGCTGCAATGCAATGGATTCTCAAAGATCTGGGAAAAAGAAGAAAACATGTGGTGGAAGTACTAGACCCAATTCGATTCCCTTTATTACCTCCTCAGAGGCTTTTAAAGTATATAGAAGGTAATTTTTTTGTTGCATATCAAATTAGTCAATTATCCAGTGGCTTTTTTTCTGTTTAAAATGTGATAGTGTTTTTATTTTTCAATTCAATAGCAGACATTTATTGAACAATGACTATATGCAAGATACAGACTTTTTATGTTTTGTGAGTAGACAGTAGTAGTTCAGTACTTCTACCCTTTAATTTTAATCAAATCCTTATGTACCTTTTTTGAGATTAAATACTAACAGATGAAAGTTTTAGATAAAATTAGTGACAGAACTAAAATACTGCTGTTTCTGGCAGTACTAATTATTTCAGTGTAAAATTTCTTATCACTCTGAAAAAGTCAGCAAAACCTAACATTTGAGGAAAATGCATATGCTAAAAACAAAACCAAAACTCAGTAAATCCTGCAAGTGCTCTCATTATAAATTTTCTATTGATGTAATATCATAGCTCCTAAGTAGCCTTTGAATCATCTTTAAATTCTAAACTTTGAAAATACTTTTCACCATAGTATAAAATAGTTTATATCTTTTTATTAGAAAATAATAATATTTAAATTTATTTTTAAAAACTACTTTAGACCTAGTTTCAAGATTTGAAGCTTGTTTTCTTGTCATACACTGAAACTTTAGGATACGGCTGACTTAGAAATGATCTTCTTATGAATTAAATATACTGTTAGCATTAAAGGTATAATTCTGTGAAGGAATTGTATTTAATGAGGCTGTTTGGTTTTTCTCCACTGTAATTTAATAGTGTTAACAGAATTTTGTAGGTTTTTCTGAGTTTAAATGCATATATAGTCAATTCTTGATGTTCACAGTAGTTATGGTCTATAAAGTTACCATGAACACCAAATTGGCAAATACTAAGCCATTGTTCATAAGAGAAACATGGGGTAAGTTCTTAGAACCCTTTGGTCAAGACATTTTTCTAATTTGATCAATGCAAACCTTGTTTTTTTGTGTGTTTCTGTCAAAACACCTTATTTAATATATTCATTAACATCGATTCATTAACATTGACCTCATGGCCAATAGTATAATAACTCATGCCTGAATGAAGCCTAACATCACATCATAAGTGCCTTCGTGCACTTATGAACACCTCATAGTATACTTCACTTAGTATAGAGCACCTACATACTATACTTGACATAGTATACAGCACTTCGGCAGTGTACTTGGAGGTCATTTTAAACAGTGAAATCACCAAAAAAAAAGTGAAAAACATGGCACTAACTAGACTGTGAAAAGGACACTTGTTTACAGTATGAGAGCTGAAATAGGAAGGCAGAGCATCACCTTGTTTGGTCTTGCTGGAGAACATGCTTGTCAGGATGATGCAGATTTTTTGCCACTCTGTGGCATGTTCATGAATGACTGGAAAGCACCATAAGTATTCATTTGGGTTACAAATACATTTTGGTGAGTAGATGTGCTCACAAGTAAGGGATCCACAAATAATGAAGACTGACTGTATTTAAATGCTAGAACAAGAAGAGAAATTATCCAGACATATTTTTGTATGAATCGTGAGAATTTAGGAGTGGGACAAAAGCTTTAATGGTTGAATTGGTTTTTCCCAAGTGCCACAGAAACAGAATACTAAAGGAAAGTTCCTCTGCTAGGAACAAGGGAAGGTTTCCTGGAATCAGGGCATATTTTCCTACAGCTTTTAGTATTATAGTATTCCAGTCTTGCACTGCTTATTAAGCATGCCAGATAGTTATCACCTAAAGGTATTTCACTGAACTAAACCTGCAAAGAGTCAAGAGAGAACTAATGGAAGATTTTTTTAAAGGGAACCTTAATATTTTTCAATTTTGAATGTTTCTTCTTTTTGATCTTATTAAAGAAAAGATGGACAATTTATATAGGAAAGTAATGAGAATTTTCGTGATTTTGTTAGTTGACCTGCTTTCCTCAATATTGCCTTTGGGATGTGGGTACAAGGCCTGGAGACAGTCCCGTGCTAGCATATATGGTACTTTTGTGCAAATTAGAAAATAGTGCTTTTCTTAGGGGATCCAGGTCTTAGAGTTTGCCAGGTAGGACACATGTTGACTTTCATTCCCAATTCACCTCCTCAGCTAAGCAGCCTTGAGCAGGAATAACCTACCCAATCATGCTCAGAATCTTTTTAGGAAATATACCCTCGATTGAAGGAAAATATATCTTTATCAGCAATGAGAAAAATAATATTGGATATTGTAGGAAACAAACACCATTGTTTGATGATAAGTTTTTACTTTGTGATTGTTAAATGGGCTTTTACTTTGTGGAAACATGTCTTTTCAATGTTATTTAAAAGTTGATTAAAATGTAATCTTTTTAAACATTGCTTTAGGAGTATCTGATTTTAATCTTCGTGTTGCATTGCAAACACTTTTGAAAGAGTACTGTGAGGTGTGCAAATCTCCCAAAGAGAACAAGTTTTGTAGTTTTCTGCAAACATCTAAGGTCCGACCTCGGAAGAAAGCAAGAAAGTACCTGTATGCAGTAGGTGAGAACCTTTTAAAAAGTAATAGAAATTATCTTTATTTTCAGAATCAAACCTTTTAATATTTTATTATTATACATGTCAGAATATTCAGGTGCATCAAATAGACATTTAATTTCACATACAGGCTACAGATTTATAAATTGTGTTTATATAATACAGTAGACACATTGCTACTCACTTGACATCTATTCTGTGATCTAAGTCTTTGAGTTCTTAGATTACCCAATTATTATCAATAGCTGACTAAAGAAATACGGCTTTAAAAGTTGAAAATTTGAATTATAATGAAAAATAAAGTCAACCTCAAAAATTTTAATTATTTACAGTTTCTTAGGTGGTCATTATAGATATTAGGAACCAGTGGTCCCCAAAGTGGGGATGTGCGCAGTAATCTATGGCTGTATCAGATCAACATATTAAAACTTCTTTTCATTTTTATTTTTAAAAGCATTAAACCATATCAGTGTTTGATATATATGACAGATTGCCCAGGTTTATATACATAACATAATTTATATATAAATACTTTTTATAAAATAATATTGACTATCAACTGTAATTGAAAATTTTTAAAAAATAAAAAAAATAGACTCATGGACATGGACTATAGACTAGTGGTTACCAGAGGGTGGGGGGAGAGGGGAGGTAAATGAGGTAAAGGGGGTCAAATATGTGGTGACAGAAAGAAATCTAATTATGGGAGGTGAACACACAGTGTAAATATATATATATATGCCTTGCTATTAAAGTGTACAGCTAAAACTTATTGGATTTCGTTAGTCAATGTCACTCTTAAAATAAATAAATTTTTTTAAAAATTAAAATATTATAAGTAAAAGAATAAATAAATATAAAATAAATAAAAATACTTGCTATGTAATTTATAATATTTATATAATTATATACATAATTTTATATATGCTATGATCTATTATGTAATTTTTGAGTACATGCTAAACTTTTTTTAATGATGGGATGTGCAAACTAGAATTTCAACTCACTATTTTTAATTGCAACAGACACTAATAGAAGTCATAATGAAACTTCCTAACAACCAGCTCCTTGATTTATGTTTTATCCAATATTCTATTATAACCAAGACCAGGTAGTAGAACACTATGGTTAACTCATTGCATTTAAGCCATAATCTTTCAGGACTTGTCACATTTAAAAAAAAATACACATATATGGCAGGCTCTAAAGCATTTATTCCTTGCTATGAAATAGTTATACTGAATGTCTAGATGTAGAGAGCCAGATTTTCTCCTTACTACCATCCCATGTTTAGCAATAGGGAATTTGTTGTGTTCCTCCTTTTCTTCCTTTGTTCAGGTGGATATACTCGGTTACAGGGAGGTCGTTGGAGTGATAGCAGAGCCCTCAGCTGTGTAGAACGCTTTGACACCTTTAGCCAGTACTGGACCACTGTGTCTTCACTTCATCAGGCTCGATGCGGGCTAGGAGTAGCAGTTCTAGGAGGGATGGTCTATGCTATTGGAGGTAATAATGAAAACAACTTATTTCCCTTGTTAGTCTTTAGCTATAAGTTGGCTGCCTTATATGCCTTATATATTGCTAGGTACTATGGAATATATGTAGATATAATTGTGCTCAGTATATATTTATTGAATGAATAAATGAAAGAAAGAAAAAGGACACACAAGATGTTGAATCATAAGGCAGAATACTTAGGTTTGGTTTTAACGAAAAGTTGTTTGTAAAATGTGGCACCAGAATTTAGGTCAACATTTATGATATAATTTAAAAAATTTTGAAAGCTGCATTGCGAATCATTTTTACTTAATGAAGTTATCTGGAGAGTAGGATATATAAAAAAGTCATTTAGACATTGGGATATATTTCATGATTGAAATCTTTTTTAAAACAATTATGAATTATAAAATAATTAATGAATAAAATTAAAGGAGGTTTAAATGTTGGAGGAAAATAATTATCAGAGAAGTATCTAAAGAGAAATAAATGCTTACTTATAATACCAATATTTCCCAGCATAAAAGAATTGTTTCCCCACTGCTCTGCAGTCAAACTCTGTCATATGTCAAGTAATCATACATGCATGAATCTGTTTCTAGATTCTTTTCTGTTCCACTGGTCTCTTTGTCTATCCTTTCTTAATTACTATAGCTTTAATTTTAAGTCTGATAAGCTTATTTGATAGGGTAGTTTCTCCTTCTGTTCTGGGAGTGCTTGGCTATTCTAAGCCCTTTGTATTTCCTATAAATTTTAGAATCAGTTTGTCAAATTTGTTTTTAAAAATACTGTATGGTTCCTGTTATATGAAGTACTTAGAGTAGTCACAGTCATAAAGACAGAAAGTATAATGATTGCCAGAGGCTGGTGGAGGGGAGAATGGGAAATTACTGTTTAATATAGAGTTTCAGTTTGACAATATGAGAAGAATTATGGAGATAGATGATTGTGATGGCTTCACAACAGTGCGAATGTTTTTAACATCACTGAACTGTACACTTAAAAACAGTTAAGATAATCTATGGCCATGAACAAGCCCGATCGGGCCTGAACAAGCCCGATCCCATCTGATCTCAGAAGTTAAGAAAGGTCGGGCCTGGTTAGTACTTGGATAGGAGACCACCTAGGAAGACCAGGTGCTGTAAGCTTAAAAAATAAGAGATTGTAAACTGACAAGGTCCTTGTAATCTGTGAGGTCAACCAAGGGTTGCCTCACCTAAAAAAAAATGGTTAAGGTAATAAATTTTATGTTATGTACATTTTAACACAAAAAAAGAGTTTTTAAAAATTGGGATATTATATCTAAATCAGTTGACTCTTCTAATTCATGAATGTGATACATCTCTTCATTCATTTAGCTATTCCTTAATTTAAAATTTTACCTAGATAAAGTTTGTAAATTTTAACAATGGAGGTCTTATACAATCTTTGTTTAGATTTATTCCTAGGTATAGTATATTTTAAAATTCTGTTTTAAGTGATATCTTTAAATTATTTTTATTTTGTTTTTTGCTAGATAAGGATTGCATTAAAAACTTAAATTATATAAGTTTTAAAATGCAAATCATATCCTCAAAAAGTACATGGATTGTTTGGATGGTAGAATTAGAAATAGATAATAGGAAAATTGTATCATTGCTTCATTAAATGGGCTTTAATAAATGACAGTGCTACAGATTCAAAATAATACTTGCTGGACATATAAATTTTAATGAATAGTATAAAGTCAGACATAATAGTTGAATTTCCGACACTGTGGAATGCTACTTAATATTGTATCATGGTTCTAGGCTATTAGCATTACCAAACCTTCTCATGTGTCTCTTTTATTTAACTCAGGTGAAAAGGATTCCATGATTTTTGATTGTACTGAATGCTATGATCCAGTTACTAAACAGTGGACAACTGTAGCTTCAATGAATCACCCCCGCTGTGGCTTGGGAGTATGTGTGTGTTATGGAGCTATCTATGCTTTGGGTAATGATGCTGTTCAATTTAAGGATATCTAGTATTATTTAAATTCTTAGTTCCTGATTACTTCAGAAATTTCTTCTCCTCCCATAGGAAACTTGTACCCTTTTAGCTTTATGTATTCTTATCAAAATATTATTACTTGAAAGTGTGAAGTGCTTAGAATGAGATGGAGATGAAATATAGATGAATGTCCAATGAAGCACTTTAGCTAAGATTAAGATAACCATTCTGGGGAGGGGGGAAAAAGATAGCCATTCTGAATATGCAGAAGTTGTTTCAAAGGTAGTTTTGAAAAATACCATATTTCCTATGCAGTATGCTGAAGTTTTTGTTTTTGTTTTGTTTTAAATCTCTAGTGAAACCAGGCAGAGTTAAAAGATCTGAGTTCTGATAACAAATTCTAACTTTTCATGTGATCTTGAACAAATAATCTCTCTGTTCCATGTGGTAATCATCCATAATATGAAGTTGTCGGATTAGATATTTTGTAAAGTGTTTGTCATAAATAAGATTCCTTTATCCCAAACATAAATTTTTTATTTGGTTACAGGTGGGTGGATTGGAGCTGAGATAGGGAACACCATTGAACGATTTGATCCTGATGAAAATAAATGGGAAGTAGTTGGCAACATGGCTGTGTCACGCTACTACTTTGGGTGTTGTGAAATGCAAGGTAATTACTTTATAAAATATTTTTTCTGAAAATATACTTCTTAAAAAACTGAGCTTGAGGCTTCATTTTCACAAAAGTATATTTTATGTCTGTTAATATTGAATGATTAAACACTAACAGTATGGAAGTTCTGCTTCTAACTTCTTATGTTTTTTAACCTCTTATTTCTTTATTTCTGTATTGCCAAAATAATCAATTTTTTTTTCCAAAATAAAGCTAGAATTAAAAATTCCAGATAAGCAAAAATACCTGACTAGGAAAATAAGCAGGCCTTAGTAAGTATTTCTAGGTAGGGATTGAATATCAAAAACAATCTTCAGTCTTTTCTTGGCTTCAGTGTTTTTTTTACAGTCCACACAGAATGTAATGCTATGATAGATTTGAAAAATGTACTGCATATTTAAATGGTTTACAGACACTATTTTAATTGTGTACTACAGGAGAGGGAGGTAGTAAGCACTGTCAAATAAAACCTGATTCTCTGTCCAGAACTGGAGAGCAGATTTATATGTACCTGCAGAGTAGGAAGCAGTCTGCTCATTGTTGTATGACAACTCATCCTGCTTTGTTCTCAGCTCAGGTTCTGCTTTGTACCTTCTCAGATTTCCACTAGCATTTAAATGTTCAAATTACATGATATAGACATATTCTATTGTTTACTATTATAAAGTTCTCTAGTTTTTTATTATTCACATCTAAAATCATAGAGCTAGAGAGGCATTTTGGAGATTATCTGTTACAACCCCTTTATTTATAAATGAGGAAGCTGAAGATTTGGAAGGTTGTGAGATATCTTTTTTCATAGCTGGTTACTGGCAAAGCTGGAGCTAGACCCCAAGTTTACTAACATTTAATTCATATTTCTTAAAATTCCATTCTTCATAATTTATAACTACTCACTTTAGAACATGGGAAACAACGCTAGAGACTCAAAAATAATTGTAGATTGTCAGAACCATTAGTTTCAATCAAATTTAAAACAGAACTCTCTGAATTACATCCTACTGTATGTACTCTAGTGAGTGATCCTGATACTTTAATCTAGCCATATAACTCTTCTAATTTAAATGTAATTCTCTTTTTTATGCCCATCTGAACAAAGGCTGTCACCAAACAGGGCCATGACATTTTTTAGAGGGGAAAAAAAATCTCTCTCCCTTTTTTACCTAGACATGGTAACAGTGGATCTGGAACTTAAGATCATCAGGCAGACAATAAGATGGGAAATCTTTATCTGAAAAATTGTTTTGTTATAACATCATTAAGTTATTTGAAAAGTCAATGCCACTTTAAGTTATACCCCTAATTCTTTGTAATATGCTTAAATGTGAGCTGCGATAAACTAGACAGAAGTCAATTTCTCTCAAAGAATATAAGCCCAACATTAAATAGAGCACCAGCATGGCAAACTGAAATCACAACTATTACCTTTGATATAATTATTTACATCCAATTTTCTATTGCATCTAAGCAAAAATATTCCATTTTCAGGTTTAATTTATGTAATTGGGGGCATCAGCAATGAAGGAATAGAGCTTCGTTCTTTTGAAGTTTATGATCCACTTTCCAAGCGTTGGTCTCCACTACCTCCAATGGGAACCAGGAGAGCATATCTTGGGGTGGCTGCCCTCAATGACTGCATATATTCTATTGGAGGGTGGAATGAGACACAAGATGCTCTTCATACTGTAGAAAAATATTCTTTTGAAGAGGTAGGTTGGATGATTTCAAATGTTTAGTGTCCTGTTATCCTTTTAATGTCTGTAAGATCTGTAGTGATATGTGTTCTTTCATTCATGATATTGATCGTTTGTAGGTTTTTTTTCTCTTTTCAAAGAACTAACTTTTGATGTCATTGATTTTTTTCTACTGATTACTCATCTTCTATTTCATTCATTTCTGTTCCTATTTTTTTCCCTTCTATTTGTTTTGGGTTTAATTTGCTCTTCTTTTTCTAGATTCTTAAAGTGGAAGCTTAAATGATTGATTTTAGACCTTTTTCTATAATGTAAACCCTTAAAGTTATAAATTGTTTTCAAGAACTTCTTTAACTATATCCTTCCTGTACATTTTGATATGTTTTGTTTTAATTAGCATTTATCTCAAAATATCTTTTAATTTTTCCCTGGTAATTTCTTCTTTGACCAGTAGGTTGTTAAAAGTATGTTATGTAATTTCCAAATATTTGGGGATTTTCCAGATATTTTTGTATTATTTATTTCTAATTTAAATCCATTGTGATCAAAGAGCATACTTTGATTTCTATCTTGGTAGATAGTTCATGTACACCTGAAAAGAATTTTAATAATGCTGTTGTTGAGTGTAGTGTTATATAAATATCAGTTAGGTCAAGTTGATTATTGTTCATGTCTTCCTGAGCCTTTCCAGAAAATTTCAGATTCTTTCATGCCTTCTCTCTTTGCATGTTTGTAAGTACCTTCTCTGTCTGTTAAAAACTTGGCTCCCATTATTCTTAATATTTATTTATTTGTGCATTCTATTTACTTGTTAAATGAAACAAATCTCCCTGTCATACCAGCTGTCTTCTCTACCTGCCACCTCTGCACATTACCTATCCTGTCACTGCACATATGACTCCACAATGTTCTCTCAGTCCCTCAGTTACTGGGTTGATTCAGTTATGGTAGGAAAAGAAGAGAAGAAAAAGATCAAGAAAGGTAGATTATATCTTCATTGAGTCACTGTTCTGTCATGCATTTGTTCATTAGTCTATTTATTCATTCAGAAATACTTATAGACTTTTTAGTATGTAAGTATGGATTAGGCATTATGCCTGGGGAACTAAAAGCAAACTAAACATACAAGGCCCAGCTCTCAAGGAGCCTAAATTCTATTGGGGAATATAGAGAAAGAAACAAACAATTGCATTACAATTTGTTAGGTCCTGGGATAATGAAGTACAAGGTGTATTATGCCATGGACTTGCCGGTTAGACCATTTTTTCCCAAGTAAATTTACATGGAATACTAATATTTTGTGTTCTTAATGGGAATTAGGTAACATGAGTTTCCCTGGCCCATTATATTTAGGGAAAGTTGGGTTAAACAAAGTTAAACTTCTTTACCACAGGACTTCTTTGCACAATGTAATACAATAATATACTTTGTGAATCTTTATGCTAAGCCTCTCAAATTTAATTGACCACACAATTAAATTTGTTTGTGGATGTTTGTGAAACATCTGAGGAATAAAGTATTTCAGGAAACATATTTTCATAAATGTGGATTAGTGTTATATTTGAATTTTGTGGTTCTTAAACTGCTTATGGTTTATTAAAATCATCAAAAATAAAGGTTGGTTTTTTTTTATTTCCCTTCATTAAGTAGAAAGATTTTTGTTAATAGCTTTATTGAGATATAATTCACACACCAAACATTTGAGTTATTTTAACTTTTTGGCAATTATAAACCATGCGCTATGAACAGGTGTGTGGACATTTTTGTGTGTATATATGATTTTCTTTTTCTTGGCTATCTATATACCTACCTAGGTGTAGAATTGATGGATCATATGGTAATTCTATGTTTAACCTTATTCGAGACTGCTAGATTATTTTCCAAAGCAGCTACACCATTTTATATAACCAACAACACTGTATAAAGGTTCTAATTTCTCCACATCCGATGCTTGTTATTTATCTTTTTGATTATTTTGATTATAGATGTCATAGTAAGTGTGAACTTGTATCTCATTTCTGACAAGTTTTTAACTTTAGTGATATTTCAAATTCCTTTCACCTTCTATATGACTTTATTTGTTAATATAGAAAAAGAACTTTTTGAGGGCACTTTCTCTTCCTAATTTTTCTGTATGACTGGAAATGAATAGATTTTTGTCCCAAAGTGTCTATTAGTAATGCGTTATCTTGTTTTTCATGCATAAATTTGAAATGTTATTGTTATTTAGTACCTACTAAAGTCCCACATTATAGATCCAAATCCTAAAGATAATGTAAAACATGTTTCTGGTTTTACGGAGTTTATTTTGGGGCTACTCAGGATAAAAAGAAAACTGTAGTTCTAATACACTGATTGAAAGGAAAGTTTAGCATTAGAGGATGAGCCCCATGGTTCCCTTATTCTTGTCAAGAGCCATTTTTTGGGGAGGCAAAGGTTAGTTCTCCCTTAATGATAAACATAACCTCAACATCCTAATTTCTCTGTAGATATTTTTGTGAATATATGTGTCTTTTAAAATATGAATGTTTTTTCAGCTATGCTAACTTTGTGATGTTCTGTAATTTCAGATAATCAAGTAGCCTTCAAATTTATTATTTTCAATTTCAAAGCATTGTCACTGATTCTAGTATTTCAGAATTTCATTTAAGTTCAGATCAGCAAACATACATTGACTCTATAATGTACTGGTGCTATTCTCGTTACTAGGATGTGAAGCTCATCTTTAAAAAGTTCACTTTCTAGCATTGATAAATAATCATTGTTCACTTTTCGTAATTTTATAAATTTTGTTTATCATATATATGTGTTATTTCTAGGTTCATTTTATTTTTTAACATGGCTATTTGCTCTTTTCTCTTGTGATTATTTCCCAGGACCTTTATTAGCTTTCTTATTTTCTGAATATAGACATTTTCCTTGGAGTAGGACATTTTGGCTGTAGCAGCTTATTGAAATTCCTTTAGGGAACACTGTATACCAGGAGTTAGCAAACTTTTCGTTAAAAGGACACATCTCTTTTTTAGCATATTCTTTTTTTTTTTTTTGGCATATTCTTTTTTTAAAAATAACTTTTGAATTTAGAAGATCATTCTTAGTTTATAGGCTTATAAAAAATGGGCTATAGTTTCCAACCCCTGATGTATACTACCTTTCTGAAAATATGTTTTACAGATCACTAACTCCCCTAGGTGGTCCTTAAAAAAAGGATTCCATGGTCAAATACATTTGGCAAGTGTTTTTTTGCTATACTGTTCTGGAGATTTATAAAGCTATTAGCATCTCAAAGATTTTTTTTCCTTTTTTGAACATCTTTTCTCACTTGATTGCTCTTCCAAATAAACTTTAAAATCACATTGTGAAATACATGCACATGCACACAAAACACACATATACACACTCAGTTTCTTTTGGGATGTTATCAGATTTACCCAACTATATGTGTTATTTTGAAGACACATAACATTTTTAAAATAATTGAGTTTTCTTATTAAAAAGGAAGCTATAGCAGTCACCTTAAATTTGTCTTAAGATTACATGCCTTAAATTTGTCTTAAGATTATATTACATATATTGATATTTTATATTTGTGTGGCTATTGGAATTAGAATATTCTATAGGGTTATTGCTGGTATGAAGAAAAACTTGTGTTTTATCTAAAGTGAAAGCCCTTTCATCCAAAGCAATTAGGGCCAGTGTTTGATCAGTTATAAGGAAATTGATTTTAAACTGTGTTCAAAGACTATTAAAAGCCCTTCTGCATACTGTATGTTTTCTTCTTTGAGCTTTGTAGGTTTGTGTTGTGTGTGTATATATATATATATATGCATTACCTACTAGTTTCTCAGATTGCCTGCCTATATACAATTTCTAGATTATCTCCTGATCATAATTATAATTACAGTCATGTTTTTCAATTATTTCCCTCTAAATTCACTACTTTGTCTACATCTACTCAAAAGTTTATTTAAAAATGTTCTATATACTAATGTGACTAGATTGTGATTTGAAATTTAAACGTGTAAAAAGAGCTAGAGTATCTGACTTCTCAACAGTTTTCTCTCATCATTTTGTGACACTGCTAATCTTTTTTTTCTCTTAACCAGGAAAAGTGGGTTGAAGTTGCCTCAATGAAAGTGCCTAGAGCAGGCATGTGTGTTGTGGCAGTCAATGGGCTTTTGTATGTTTCTGGAGGGCGATCTTCCAGCCATGATTTCTTGGCCCCAGGTACCTTGGACTCAGTTGAAGTTTATAACCCTCATTCAGATACATGGACAGAAATTGGTAACATGATCACCAGTCGTTGTGAAGGAGGTATTGCTGTACTTTGAAATATAAACCACAAGAGAGCACAAGAAAGACTTTGAAAATATCAGATCTGACCTTTTGCAAATCACACATGTATTTGGTGATAGGATCCTCTGATTCCTTTAAGTTTTCTGTGTATTTGGTAGATAGGTGTCTGCAGACTGATTTTTCTAAGAATCTAAATAAAAAGGCATATGGAATATATCGCAAATTAATAAAGAGCTCACAAAGATAATGTCAAGCTTATCAATAGAAATGCTATTTATGCTCTAGAACTGTCCAATTAGGAGAAGAATCCTATTTGTAAAAATGATTTGCTAGAAGCTTCTTGGCAAATAACGGCTTCTCCAGTTCAATTCAAGCTGTAACTTGACCCTTATGTGATGTAAGAATACCAGTGAGACAGTTTAAAGATGTCTGTACATTCATGATTCAATCCAGAGCAGAATTTTCCATGGCCATAGTTTAACCAACAGAGAAAAGCCAATGAAACAACTTCCTACTTTTATTTAATGCTAGGAGTTTTCACTAGCCCCAAACTTTTTAATGGCAGCAGACATACTGGGAGGGACATGTAGGAAATATCTAGCTATTAATATAGAGAGGTAAGTTTGAACCTGTTCATAACAGCATAAAAAAAGCTTTTGCTCACTTAGGTTTTTTTGTCTTGATGCTGAGAATACAAGTGAGTAATTAATAGGTTCTTAGTGACAGTGCTTTATAGGATATAATAGGATGTCGTAATGGGAGATAGAGCCTAGCAAGTGGTATGCACCTAGTAAACTTCTTCCCTATTTTCTAAATAGTCACCAAAAATATCTGGCTTTGGGAAGAGGGAATTTTATTAGATTATCGAGCTTTTTTTTTTTTTTTTGTGAAGCTTACTTGTACTTGGGCAAGCCTTAATATGAGCTTACTATGAGGCTAATGCCTGCCTTGAAGGTGGAATTATAGATACTTGTGAAACTTCTTATAGATGCTGATTCATAAGATGGAAAGGCTTCTTCTCATCCAAAACTGCTTCTCAAAACCTCTTATTTTCCTCAAGAAGTATTCTAAAGAATTGTTCTGAAAGGAAGATTCTTCATATACATGATCATGACTTTTAAGTTATTTCTGCTAGTCAGTTGAAGCCATTTAAATTCAAGGTCTTGCATACATTTAGGTTTACCTAGCTGATTCCAGGATTTGATTTCTATATTCCTGATTTCCCCTCTTCTTTACTAAAGTCCTTCAGTATATTGTTATAGGTATCAGTAGCTTATTTAGATAGAAAACTTTTGGTAAACCTCAGGTAGCATTCCTATCCAAAATATTTGGATTGGCCCACAAGGATACTTTTCTTCATAACTTAATCATATGTTTATATTAAGAAAAGCTTATGTAGTACAAACAGAAAGCTCTGAAAGTCTGAAGGGTCACAGATACCTGGTTGGAATCTATAAAATGTCAACGAATGAAGTGTCAAAGTAATTTGTAGACTATTTGAGCTCATGTGCCTAAATATTTCCAGTTATAAAGAATCTGCATTCTGGTTCAAAAGAAATTTACAAAATGCTCCTATTATTTAATTCTCATTATTGCCTGGCAACCTAAAGTGGCACTGTTAAGGGAGGCATTTTGTAATGCTGTGGCAGAAATGTAATGTCAAAACAATCAATGTTTGGGCTTAATAGGTCCAGATGATCCCTGAAAATAGGTCATTGTAAATATGCTTGTTACTTCTAAGGTAATGACATTGTTTTACAAAGAATATACTAATAAAGTATTTTCATTTTTGCTTTTCTGGGATTTTGCTTTTCCTTCTGAGAAAGATCTTCTGAGGAGTATGAGCTTTCTTTCCCTTATTAGGCTCTAGTAAACTATTCTCTACATTCATAAAGGATTGTGTGGTGGTTTCAGCCACAGACTTTAACTGGTAAGCTTTTCAATGATCAAAACAAAGTCTAGCTCCATGGTGTTGTGTTTGTTTGCCTAAGGCTGCTATGACAAAGTACCATAGAAATTTAAACAACAGAATTTATTGTGTCACAGTTTTAGAGGCTGGAAATCTAAAGGTGTTGGTAGAATTGGTTCCTTCAGAGAGCTAAGAGGGAAGGATCTGTTCCAGGCTTTTCTCATTGGAAGGTAGCCATATTCATGTTCACATGGCATTCTCCCTGTATGTGTGTTGGTCTCTACATTTTCCCATTATAAGAACACCAGTAATATTAACATTATAGTCTTTCCTTATGACCTCATGTTAACACTATTAGTTCTGTAAAGACCCTATTTCCAAATAAGGTCAAATTCTTAGATATTGGGAATTAGGACTTAATTAACATATAGTTCAGCCCTTAACAGTCATGTAGTAAACAAGTTACCACTCCAGACTGATCTCCCCACAGCAAGAATACTAGAGTGGAAATCATATGTATATAATTTACTTTTGAAATTTAGTATTTGAATACTTATACAAAGATAACACATACCAGGTGATATCTCCTGATTTGTATTCTTACACTATTTAAATGTTTTTTCCTTTTCTATGAGGCTAAGAATCTCAAGAGATGAGGTTTTCAAGTTAGAATCCCAAGGTGATGCTTTTGCTGTTTTAAAACTTCTCTGTGAGCTAACATGTAAAACTAGATAGCACCAATCATTAGAACATCAAATGGCTCCAGCTTGACCTCTCCTCTCTCTCAACTTGTATGTACTAGTGGCTTTATTCTTTTAAATATGTTTGGCCAGCTAGTGTTCTGTTTGGTGATAAGTTGTGTCTATACCCTACCAAATAGCCTGATAAAAACTGGAAAATGTGTCCAGCTTTTCTTTAAGCATGAATTCCCTTCGTGATACTACTCGCAAATGACTTTAGAGCCACAGATTCTTTCAGCTCATAACTAGGATATACCAGGTAAAATGAGCTTGGAAATACAATTTCCGTGGGCAAATGCAATGAAAACACCCTGGAACCACCTATTATTTCCAGACATTCATGGATATGAAGTTTTACTCTTGAAATGGGAGAATGTGTGTTTTCAGTCATCATAAGGCTCTAGCAAAAGGGATTTTTCATTTTTTTAATTTACATTTTTCAAAATAAAACATTGAAATACTTGAGTGGACGTCTACATAACAAAAAAATTGAATGAGAACTATAACCTAATGACATGAAAAGGACTTGTTAGTGATTTTCAAGCTGTCGATCACATGATTCCTATGAAATAAGGATTTCTTGAATGAAAAGTAATGTGAAGAATTACTATTGGTGGGAAACAGAACTAAACAATAGAAGTAGAAAAAAGAGATGCAAAACAATCTTACAAGGCTTGTAGCCAACATGCTAACATCATCTACAGAGTAATTTTATATTTATTCTACTTGACCAGGTCTCTTAGGTCCCTTCTCTAGATAAATACCTTTAGCTAGTAAAGTGATTATAAATGATAAAAAGGCCACTAAAGTGACTACTATCCTCATGGCTTTGAACCAATTGGGATAATGTGGCAAGAGAAAAAGTTCGATATGTAATGCTATCCCCAAACCTATTATTACTGTTACTATAGCTTCACTGAGCCTTTCAGAAATGAGGAAAGCAAACCATGAAAACACAACAGGAACTGTACTATTAGCTAAATTGAGGAAGTCTGGTTTAGCTGGGCTACCTTCTGGCAGAGCAAAACCCCATCTGATACCTCCCAAGAAAGATAGGAAGCTGGCTCCATAAGCCATCTGAGTAAAAGCTAATATGGGGATATAAGTCTTTGTCATCACCATGATCAGTGGTGGAGCAACAAAGGGGATTAATCCTGCCACAGTTACATATAATGCTGGCTTTGGGCTGTCAGGCAAGTAAGTGATGGTTTTTGGTGGCCTGGCTGGAATTACTTCTTGCTTCCGCTTAAAGCTGCATGGAGAAGTATGATAGTATTGTGTCTTGCTCATATACACTGGAAATGATGAGAAAGGCCAAGACCTTAGAAACAAAGGTGAAAAGTTCTGCTGGAGACACATCTTTAGAGAAAGTATTTCTATTCTCCTACTGGCTCCTACTCCGATTGTGAAAGGGTACTTCAGCATCTATAGAGAAAATAGAACCAGAATACAAAAACATTTAAATATATATATATGTTTATTTTCAAATATATATATCACCAAACATCTCAGTTAATCCCAACCTAGAATGATATAAAAACAAACTATCTGGTTTGTGTTAGCATATAGAACTTTACAGAAAGGTTGGACTACAGGATGATGTTACTGCTGGCAAAGACAAGTAGCTACACAACATGAAAAAGAAACTAAATAGAAACCAGTGATGTTTTGGCCCACACTAATCTTATTCCATAAAAGAAACATCTCAAACAGGAACAGATAAAGACTAGGTCTTTAGTATTTGGCATTCTAAACTGCTTTTTCTATTAATAAATTGTAAAAGCAGCTGCACTAATTACTGTGAGAATGCTATTTTATATAGGGAAAAGCAATCTATCTTCTAATTTAGTTTTATGGGCAGTGCATATTTTTCATAGCTCCATGCCTTTCTACATGTCTGTGCCTAGAATTCTAGCTTACTACTTTTCTATCTAGGGAACTTATCTTTCAAAATTCAGCTTGAAACTTTCTCCAATCTGATTTAATGCTCCTATAAATAAGTACCTTGTACATACTTCCATTATAATTCTCACAGTGAATTAAAAAGACTCAGGAGCCAGGACCATATTTTTTCCTTTGCCTTAAAGAAAAATAAAATTCCTAGTGCCTTTCATGGTATGTGGCCAAAGTAAACCACTCCTGCTGATACTATGTTTTAGTGAGCAGATTCCAGACTTCAACTAGTAAGTAGATCATCAGTAACTCAAAAAGTGTTAGATAAAAGAAAAAGAGTTTTTTAAGAATCTTGGTGTTTCTTCAAAATGCTAGGCATGATTCCACCTTGAGGCCTTTTTTTCTGAAAACCTTTTGTCTAGAATGTTCCCTGAGCTACTTACATGGCCCATTCCCTCACTTTTGACCAATCCCAACTCTTGTTGACACTCCTTTATAAATGCAATCCCAGCTCTTGTTGACACTCTTTATTCCCTTTCCCTGCTTTATAGTTCAACACAGCACTTACCACTTGAAATAGTAAAGATTTTACTTATTTGTATTTTAACCCCTCCCCCTTTTGAATATGAAAATAAGGATTTTTTTTTTGTCTTTTTTTTTTTTTGCCATCGGTGTTGCCTAGCCAAGCCATGCCTGGCAAGTAGTGCTCAAATATTTGCTGAATAAACTAACCTTTGAAGATGCTCGAGAAAACTTTTTGATGAAGTGAAGCATACTGGGCCCTAATGAAGTCTTGCTCAGGAAGATGCCAGGCAGTTCTGATCAATGTATTTTTACAGCTAAGTGGAGGAGCTGAATCACAAGCATGTTGCTGTCTACAAAACAAGATATCACTTAATTGTCTTCATTTTATACATAATTTTATTTTTTTTTTAATTTTATTTTTTTCTTTGGCAAGGCTACCCTTAGTTGACCTTACAGATTGCAAGGACCTTGTCAGCTTACAATCCCTTATTTTTTAAGCCTACAGCACCTGGTCTTCCTAGGTGGTCTCCCATCCAAGTACTAACAAGGCCCAACCCTGCTTAGCTTCCGAGATCAGATGGCATCTGGCTTTTTCAGGGTGGCATGGCCATAGATCATAATTTCTTAAAGTAGTAACTCATGTGAATTTCTTTCACATAACAGTTTCCATAAGACTGAAGGTCATAGCCTCTGTTCTTTTTTTCCCCTTCGTTACCTACTTTGAGGCTTAGGAGTTAACAGCTCAAAATGATAGTCACAATCCATACAATTTAGCTATGAACCATACACTATAACTGTGTTTTATATGCATTAACTCATTTAATACAGTAACATCATCAAATCAACTTGGTGCTGAGAGACTGTACGTAGCCTGTTAGAGTGCAAACTTGAGTCAATCTGGGTTGGAATCCAGGGGCCAACACTTACTACCTTTGTGATTTTGGACAAGTTACTTAATTTTGCTATGGACAGTTTACACTTGAAAATAAACATAATTACATAGAGTCGTAAAAATTAAATGAGTTAATACATGTAAAGACCTGAGAACAGTTCCTGACACAAAGTAAACACTCAAAAATGTTAACTATTATTCCTTGCTTACACAAGAGAGAATAGTTAAGAACCCTGTCTAATATATGTAACCAGTAAGTGGCTGAGTGAAAATATGAATCCAGATCTGTCTTACACAAGTCCCATTTCTAACCAGGAAAATGAGGTGTCAAATCTAAAACCCACAGTTACCGCTTAATTAAAATTTTTAATGAACTAATTTCTTGATCACAGATATTAGGCTTGGGTGGAGAAATCCTGTATACAAGTCCATGTCTTCATTCTACATGTAAGGAAGCAAGTAGGGAGTTGTTGTCCTGGGCCTCTGAGGTCTTAAATGACACCCACCACACACACTCCCTGACTCCCAAGCAGATATATACGGGGGCCGCACACCTTGGCTCAAAATCATCTGCCCAAGGGGCTTCCTGGCCACCCCACTTAAAATCTAAGCGCTCCTTCCACCTTTGGAACTCCCCTGTGCACTGACGTGTCTTCTAACTCATGGGTATCAAAGCGAAAAAATGA
Organism: Pteropus alecto; assembly: GCF_000325575.1. Taxonomy (NCBI): domain Eukaryota; kingdom Metazoa; phylum Chordata; class Mammalia; order Chiroptera; family Pteropodidae; genus Pteropus; species Pteropus alecto. Next base: position 268,195 of record NW_006441955.1, on the reverse strand, counting down.
TAGCCTAAAGCTCGGGGCCTGCCAACTGGAGAGGAAATTAAGGATAAAGATCCAAGGGTTAATCCGCTCAATTTAGGCGAAAACGCTCAAGTATTTCCACTGCCCCAAGAGAAAAAGTTACAAACTGTAAGCCTCAGAGACATGAGAAAAGGGGGTGGAGTCTGGACGCAAGCATCCTCGGGAAACTTTGCCCAACAGAGCCCGCGGCTTCGGTTTACTCCTAACCCTTAGTGCTCACCTTCCCAACCTGCGCCACTGGCAGCTGCCCTGCTATTTACTTGCCAGCGTCGCGCCGGGAGATGGAAAGCTGAGCTGCAGGAAAATTCAGGTTCTCGTGAAAAGACACTTCCGGCAAGTGGGGTTAGACAGTCCCCCACTTCCTGACAACGGGAAAAAATGAGTCCGGGTGGGGACTTGACTAGCGTTAAAGTGGTTCCCAGGCAGTGCTTTCCGTCTTGGGCCACTCCTAATTCTAGTGAAAGTCGGCTTTTGAAGTCTGTAGAGTACCCACCCGAACGATCCTTGCCTCTCTATTCACAGGTTTCCCAGCCAGCAGAATCTAACCCGCAGAATTCGGGAGGGTAGAGTGCAACTACTGAAACAATCTCAGTGATGGTGGTGGAGGAAGGTAGGAGAGATTTGGAGACCAGGCCAAATGTGGCTTGGTCAAACTGCTTGTGCTCTGGAACTCATCTTTTATTTTGCGTAACGGCAGCCTTTCTAGAATCGTCGGGACACATCTCACTGCGCATTAGAGTCCTGAACTAATACCATTTGTGGGGGAGGGATCTTTCTACTTCCATTCTCTTTCCTGGGACACGGAAACTTCATTAAGAAATAAAGAGCACAAGGGACGGGCTTTCATGAAAGATGTGGTGATAAGAGCCGGGGGGCGATTCGTAAAGTTAGATCATTCCCTCTGTCACCTTTTGCTTTAACTTTAACTTGTCGGCTATGTGACCTTGGGTAAGTCTGTTCCCTTCTTTGGGCCTCCATTTTACTATCAAAGGGAACAGCACCAAGCAATTGGAGTGACCTTCTGGAAACACATAATAGAACAGCTCAAGGTGCCCACGCTGGCCAGCTTCTCCATTCCTCTGGATTCTAGGTGGCCTAGCTTCCTTGTTACCAGCCATCATATAAGGTTTGGCTTTCCATGCAGTATGAGCTCACAGCTAATTTTTTGTAATAGTAACCGTTTCTGGTCGCGATAGGCTTTCACTTTTATTTCCTTCTCTATCACGGCAGTGCTGTCTCTTCCCGTCATGCGATACCCAATGAGACTATGGGTCGGAGAACAGCTTCTCCGCCATGGCACTGCGGACAGAAATCCGCCCTGCGCTGGGCGGGGGGCGGGACGCCAGCCATCAGGCGGAACTACCACTCCCAGCGGGTAGCGCGTCAGCTCCAGCCACGCAGACCTCCACAGCCTTGCCGAGTGGCCCGCTGGGGGCTGGAGTCTTGACATGCGCACCTGAAGGAGCGGAAGGTGGGAAGGGGTCGGAAAACATGCTTCTACTAAACTGGTTTGCTAGTACTTGTAGAGGTAGTTTGGGGACGGGTGCTTACCCAAAGGTGGGGTATGGGAAAGTAAAGAAGGGACAGGGAAAAATGGGTACACATATACACACCACCCTACTCATTGACACGCGTCCAGGCCCGAGTGTTGGGCACCAGGATAAGAGGGGAGTGCCAAACTAGGCTAGCCGGGGTCGGAGTCGCTGGGGGCGGGGCAGGGAATAACCGCCGTTCACGCGCTCCAACGGTGGCGGTGTACGGCGCGGGCAGGGTCATCCAAACAGGGTGCGTGCGCCCTTGTGGACTGTGCGAATTAGTGGGCGTGTAGGAGGCGGGGTCGGGTGGGAGAGGGCTGGGCTGGTCGTCGCTCCTCCCCCCTCGTCCGATCTGCCCCTCCTGGGCCTTGTGGGCCGGGCAGCCATTTTGGGAAGAGCTTTGTTATGGTTGTGGGTTCTCCACCTCTGCGGGATCAGGAAGCTGGGGACGCTCCCTTAGACGCCGCGTCCGGTTTCTGGTTGTAGTCCGGCCGCTGCCCGGTGAGTGGGAGTTCCGGACAATGGGTAATAGGAGATCTAGAGTTTTCCTGGCGTGGGACTCCGCCCGGTGCTTGACCGGCCGGCTGATAAAACAAGTTGAAGGAGGCTCTCACACAGGTGGTTGGGTGTAGGTCGGCCCCGAAAGGGGGAGCGGAGCCCACGGGTCCCGTATTTCGTACCGGGCACCTAGCCCCGAGCGTGGCGCTTTGAGCGCAAGCGTCGCTGCGCCTCTGCCAGAGTGCTCCTACTTCAACTTTGGTCTCCGGGTCGGAACGCTCACCTGCGGCTCTCTGGCTCCTCTCCAGGAGTTTCGGCTTGTTGGTGTTTGAGTGACTTGGTTTACGGGTTTTTTCTTTCCTTCTTAAGTTAGAGCCAGCGCCTTTTTTCCAATGAAGGAAAACCTAAGGAGGAAATAATCGTGTAAGTCAAATGTGGAGTATCTGAAAGGAAAAGAACTTTAACCCCTAGCGTTCCGGTTTTCCTTGGTAGCGAAGTGTTTTCGTTGATTTAGTCTATCCAGCACCTACCAACCCCGCCCCCGAAAAGAAGCCGGTTGATCTTAAAGTGTTACAACGAGAAATTTTTGTTGTTGTTGTTTTAAATCTACCTCTCGCCCCACCCCACCCCACCTCGTGAAATTCAAAAGAAAGGCTGAATCTAAAATGGCTGTAGCTTAGGGAAGTGCCTCGAGCTTCAGTAACTTAAATACTTTAAGTTATCTTAAATTTTTAGTTGTTTCTCTTACGGAGACAACTGAATCTCTTTGATCTTTTGGTCTTCTTGCAATTGATGTCTTATCTTGAAGAGTCCTTGCTAGACGAAAACAAAGGTGAGGCTAAAGAAGTTTGCTTACTCCAAAAGTTTACATAAGGGTGGGTGCGGGGTTTGTTTGTTGTAGTTGCTTATAGTTTTGAAATTGTGCTGTGGTGTTAATTTTATCAGCCAGTTTTGTGCTCCGAGGTGAGTTTGTCATATTTGTTGAAATACTTGCTCTTAACTTTGGTACTTATTTATTAGGGAAAACGAAGTTAATGGTGGTCCGTGTTTTAATTTAGGAACAGAAGTCACGTTCCTGTGTAAATGACATCCAAAAGTAAAGTGATTGGTTGTCTTCAGTAGACTTAGATTTGTAGTTTAGTGGACTGTTGGCCTTTTCTAAAATTTTTTCTAAGGTCTTTTATGTGTAATACTTGAAAGGGAATCAGAATACTGTTAAGTTTGTAGCAATTATTAGAAGAGTGTAAGACAAGTGAAAACAAACTTTAGAAGTGGAGTGTCTGATCGTTGTGCTCTTTTAAACAAAAGGGCGGCCTTTTTGTTTGCCTTTTTTTAAGAATAAGATCTTTCTTTTTTTTTTTTTTTTTTTTTTTTTTTTTTTTTTTTTTTTTAACCATAAGATCCAGAAGTTTAACTGAAAACAAAAAGGCATAGAATGGAAACCAGAAGCAGTTAAATCAGTGTTTGGGAAGGTGCTTGAGTTTCAAGTTGCAATCTTTCTGAAAGGTAAAATAATAAAATGCTAATTCTGAATGAGAACTTTAGAATTAATAGTAAAATAAGCTGTCATCTTCCCTAAGGAGTCAGTTTCGATTTACTTTCCTACATTCTTTCAATACAAAAGTTTATTTTCGTCAGTTCCCCTAGAATTTTTTGTTCTTATTTTGGTGGTTTTACAAGAGAAGAAGAACATTTAAAGTGCTTTTTAGAAATTACAAGTCAGTTTCTTTGTATTTTGCCATCATTGCCTACTGGACTCATAAACTTGGGTGAGATCTTTTTTTTTTTTCTCTCAAGGTGCTCAGAGTGGTTTGCACATATTGATATAAATATTCTTTCAATTGATTCTGGATAGTGTCTTATCAGGGCTCTTGAATTTTGGGGCGGAAGTGTTAGGAAGACTTTTATTTTGAATGAATTCATTCAGTTTTCTCCATCAGTGTCTGTTTAAAGGCTTGGGTGAGGAGGGCACATGCAACTGTTTCACTATGTTTGGGATAATAGGAAATCTGGGCACATTTCTGCTTATAATTCATTTTTAAATGCTCAGTTACAGGGAAAACGCAATTCTGAATGAGACCAGCAGATTGCATATCTTTGTTTTATACACTTAAATTGTATAAGAATGACACTGATAACTCTAATATGCCAGGGACTGTTACTTAAAATGCTTTATCTTTATTATTCCTATGAGGTAGATATTGTTTTATCCCCATATTTTAGTTGAGGAAAATAAGTCCAGAGATTTATCCAGTTGGTAGCAGAGCCTGTATTCAGCCTAAGCAGTCTAAGTTGTTATGATTAACCATATGGCTGCTGCCCTGAAACATGAAAAAATGAGAGGTACAAAAAATTTTAAAGGCTCCCAACTAAAAAAGTAGTTAATGGAAAATTTTAAAGGCTCCCAACTAAAAAAATAGTTAATGGAAAAGATAAATTTTGGTGTGTGTATTTATAGTTTTTCAAATAGATGGAAAATCTAGGTGGTGCATGCTACCTCGTAAATAACTATTAGTGCCATTGTCTGGAATTTAATATGTGGTTGTGCTGCCCAAGTCACTTCTAAATCAGACCCTGGTTTTTATTTTCCATTGAAGTCTGCCCAATACAAAACTGACTACAATCAAACTTGAAAAATAGTTCAGTAAGCAGAACTGAACTTTTGTCCAAAAGTACATCTTAACTAATGAGGTAAAATATTGCTAATGTCATGTAAATTGAATTTGTATAGGTGATTTCGGATATATTAGGTAAAGATTTAAAGGATTCTAATTGTTATTTTCCTTTACTGAAGCAAATAATCAGCCTTTAATTGACCTGTTGGGCAAATCATTTTTCATTTTTCAGACAAAACAGGTCAGTCATTTTAAGAAATGCTAGAGGCTGTGCTATGGTGCCAGTTTTGGTGTGGTAATACAAGGGCTGGTAATACAAGATGACCATAAAACATTCTTGCCACCAGAGAACTTAGTTTAACAAGTAAGTGCAAAAATATTCAGAAGATAACAACATAGAAAGCTGTCTTTCTTTAAGGAGTTGGTTTTTAACATACTCATTAAATGTATCTTCCTTTCCTGTGACAAAACTACTTTGTTTTATGTTAAACAGACATTAGGTTAGGGAATCACCAGCATAAACACATTTTTAGTACACTTTCCGAGCAGTAGGTCTACTTGTTTGGAATAAGTTCTATTTTCAGAAACAAAATTGAGTTCATATAAGTTGGGCTATACTTTAAATTTAGATTGCAAACTCTTGTTTCTGTTCATTATAAGTTTAAATTTCATTATATAAAAATTCTTAATTATTGCTATCTTTGAAGTTTATAAGTATGTTGAAAACTTGATTTGGTGGCTCTTTAGTTAATTAAAAAGTAGAACCATTTCAGTGTTCCTGCTATGCATTTATGAATTACTAACTCTACACTTTATAATTAGTCTTACCAAGTATGATGAGAAGGGTAATGAGAACCATTTATTGTGGGCTTCATAAATTAGAAGCTATAATAGAGTCCAATATATATAATCCCATTCCTTAAAACACTTTAAAATATATATTAACTCTTCTAAGTGAGTATACAGAGGTTCCAAGAAGTTAAGTAATATGTATAACTTAAGGAGATGGGGATTCAGGCAGCTTTATCTGATTTTAAAACACTTGTTTCTGCCACATCACATAAAAAGTATGGTATGGTAATTAAGGGCACCAGCTTTATAGCCTGATTTTGAATCTCAGCATTGCCACTTACAGCTTTATGACCTCAGGAGAATGTTAGGTGAGGTTTCTGTGCCTGTTCTTTCCTCTCTTAAATGGGGACAGTAGTACCTTCTCATAGGTTTATCGTGGTTAATAAATGAAATAATCTGTAAAGTTCTTAAAACGATGCCGACAATAAGAAGCACTTAATACTTGTTAAATAAATTGTATGAAGTTATTTTAATGAACATCTTTTCACTGATCCTTAGTGAAATTTGAACAGATCATTGCACGTGGAGATTTTTGTTTTGATTTTCTTTCTTAGTACAGTTCTATTGGAATCAGAATCCAAGTCCCACACACTGTAATTGACTGGCATTCTTTCAGGTCTCTTAAATTGTATGTTTCTTCTGGTTTTTTCCTTGCACTTTTTTTATGGGGGAAAAAAGGTCATTTGTCCTGCATTTCCCACATTGTAGATTTTCCTGATTTCCTGTAAGTCGGTAGTTGGATATAGAGGCTTAGACTGAGTTCTGATTTGCGGGGAGGGAGAAGTGAGGAGAAGACTTTCATAGGTGAGTCTGCTTTTAGGGATTTTTTTTTTTCCTGGTTTGTTCACTGGTTCTCATCTATATCATTTTCTTATAATTTCTCTATTGAGCAGCATAGAGTAATTTTATGAGTTATTTGCCCTCCTTTCATATGCTTGTGAAATGGAGAATTTGGTTTGCTTCTGGGCCATATTCAGTATTAACTTTTACGGCAGTTTGTTTCTTGTTCTTTTTTTCTTGTATATATTTATTGTATTATGAAATTGAGCTAAGTATGCTGAGTTTGCAAGTTTTATTTTCTGTTTTTGTTTACTAGTGAGTAGTTTTATCTGCTTATTTGGTCTGAAATTTTCTCAAAACACCTATTAAAAAAATCATTCTTAACACTTATTGAGTACTCACTTTTTGCCTCTAGGGGAAAATAGCCTGACACTGTTCTTAACACTTTATATATATTCACTTATTTAATCATCAGCTTTCTAACAATCTTCAGATTACAGATAAGGCCTTATTTGAAGCAAAAAAAAACCCAAAACAAACAAACAAACAAAAAAAACGGTCAAGTGACTTGCCCAAGGTCGCAGAGCCAACTAGCTCCAGAGTCTGCTCTTCTAACTTAAAAGTAATGTTTGGATGAGAAAAAAAATTTATTCTTAAGAGAGTTTTAGAAATGCTTGTAAGCAAAATGAACTTGAAGTAAAAACGTGTTTTGTGATAACAGTAGTCACTACTATTAAACCTCAATTATAAAAATTTAGTTTTTAAAAGGTGACAAATAGCCTATTTACTTATATTCATAGGAAATTGGTCCAAAATATGTTTATTACAGGTAGCTATCTATGCAGGCTAATATCTGACCCCAACCTTGTATTTAATAACACTTTGTTTAATTTTTCAAGATCTCTTTAATTTAGCATTGTCCTTATTTTTCAGTGACACTGACTATTAGGGTCAGTGTAGCTGCAAATATTTGATAAAAGTTATCACTACTGAATAGCTTGTTTGTAGTAGAATTGTTAACAACGGCTTTTGGAGCAAATGTTATAAAAACGTTTTTGCTGGTTCTAAAACCTTTGTTTCAAATACTTGCATGAATCTAATCCACTTATCTGAATCTTGCCAGAATTTAACGTGTCAGATTGCATTGGATAACAAATGTACTTATGTATCATACTATTTTTATTTGGAACCGTTGTGATTTCAGTAAATTCTCTTTTTATTAGTGGGGTAGCGAATGTTTCGGTATAATTGCCACAAGTGTTTGTGACCTTTGAATGACAAAACAATGGAATGGAGAAAGGTTATAAATTTTAATCTTTAAAAATTTTGTACTTTGTCAAATTACTTTCAGGAAATGTTTTCTGGAACCGTGAAGCAGAAGGTACAGTGATGAAAGTTTGTTACTAATGAGGAGACTGAAAGGATTCTTGTGTTAGACATTCTACTAATTGGGCTTTAAAGTGATCCTTTGTTGTTCCTTTTGTCTGTTTACTGTTTTAACCCCCTTCCAATATTGCCTTTTTTGTGAATATTAGTGGGAAGGGAAACTGGAAAGGCTGTGTGCGTGTTACTTGTATGCATACACACACATATACTTTCTGTTCCGGACCCCTGGCAGCTGTGCTACTCAATACACTAGACTGTGAGAAATGCAACAAAGCAAGGACAGTTTAGGTTCCATTCCATTGGCTAGTGGCAGTGGCATTGCTAGTGGGGCAGTTTTCCTAAGAGGCTCTTCCTGTGGTGTGACCTTGGTTGGTGGTTTTGACTAAGCTTTACTTGGTTTCTGCATGTTTGCAGAGTGAAGGAGGTTCTCATTCATTCTCTGAATGCTCACTATATGATAAATTCCTTTTTTGCTTACTCTACCTAAATATGGTTTCTTTCTTTCAACTAAGGACCCTGATTTGTAAATTGGCTAATACAGTTTGCTACTTCTATAAGATTTTGTTTGTTACTGTCTCTGTTTAGAGTAGTCTTCCTAACTCAAATGAAAAACTTCGTGGCTGTTTTTTGTTTGTTTTTTAAAGATAATCTTAGGTAAGAGTTTCCCCTTTTATCCATTCCCAGTTCTTAAAAGCAGTTGTTCTCAACTTTTTAAAATTTATGTTGAGGAAGGCCTGGGTGCCGTTAGTTTATTAAAGCTCCCACGTGACTGTCTTTTAATAAATAATTCTTTTATTATTACAAAAGCAATATATGTAGTGGGTAGAATATTAGGATATATAGATATACAGGAATGAAAACTTGACATTCCCATCATCTAGAAATTACTACTTCACAACTTTCAGTGCATTTTTTTTCCAGATCTTTTTCTAAGCACTTATATATGTTTTAATTTTTATTTTACTAAAATGAGATCAACTTGCAACTTGTTCTTTTTGTCAGTGATGCTCACTTTCACTATGAGTAAATGTTCATTTCCTTTAATATCCAGGTGCTATTTAGATTGCCCCATCTGGTCCAAAATATGTTTATTACAGGTAGCTATCTATGCAGGCTAATATCTGACCCCAACCTTGTATTTAATAACACTTTGTTTAATTTCTCAAGATCTCTTTAATTTAGCATTGTCCTTATTTTTCAGTGACACTGACTATGAGATTGGACTAGTCCTAAAATTGTTTTGTGCCCTTGCATTCTTGCGGTATCGTTTAGTTTGTTTCTTTGATTTCTGTATTTATCTCTAAACTGCACTTTACAGCTAAAAGTGTAATGGATTCACGTCTAAAGGTTTTTGACTAGCATATGTCATAGCTATATCTCATTTTGCATTGTATCATAATACCTGATTGACCTATTTTTGTAATGCTAACATTAATCCTTGTATTAAAGTGATGGTAGTTCAATCCATATATTTAAGAGTAAGTCTTTCCCCCTTGCAACAAGAAACTAATTTGTATGGTGTTACTTTGCACTAAGAGTTCCCAGTCCCTTATCAATCATTGGCCTAATTTTTTTAAGGCAACTTTATTGAGATATAACTTACATAATATGAATTCACCCATTTTAAATGTACAATTCAATAATTTTTTTAGTACATACACAGAGTCATGCAACCAAGTGCCACTATCTAATTTTAGAACATTTTCATCACTCCATAAAGAAATCCCATATTCATTAGCAGTCACCTCCCCGGCCCTAGGCAACTACTAATCAACTTTCTGTCCCTATGGATTTGCCTATTTTGGACGTTCCGTATAAATAGAATTATGATCTTTTGTGTCTGGCTTCCTTCACTTAGCATAGTGTTTTTAAGGGTCATCCATGTTGTAGTATGTATCAGTATTTCATTTGTTTTTGATTGCTTTATAATCTGTTAGTGAATATACCACATTTTGTTTATCCATGGGCATTTGGGTTGTTGCCTCTTTGTGGCTATTAAGAGTAACACTAGTATGAATATCCACGTAGTAGTTTTTGTATAAATGTATGTTTGCATCTTTCTTGGATCTTTCTAGGCGTAGAATTACTTGGTCATATGTTTAATTTTCTGGTAAACTGTTATCCAAAGTAGCTGTACCATTATAGATTTGTACCAGCAATTTATGATGGCTTCAATTTCTCTGCATCCTCAGCAACACTTGGATCTGTCTTTTTTATTATAACCATCCCAGTGAGTGTGAAATGATATCTCATTGTGGTTTTGCTTTGCATTTCCCTCATGACTAATGATGTTAAGCATCTTTTACTGTGCTTGTTTGTCATTTGTATATCTTTGGAGAAATGTCTATTCAGCTCCTTTGCCCACTTTATAATTGGGTTGTCTTTTTGTTGAGTTGTAATACTGTTTTATTTTATTGAGGTACAATTGACATACAACATTAGTTTCAGATATACCACATAACCATTTGATATTTGTATATATTGTGAAATGATCACCACAGTAAGTCTAGTTAACACCTATCACCATACATAGTTAAAGTTTTCTTCTCATAGTGAGAACTTTTAGGATTTACTCTCAGCAGCTTTCAGACATGCAACACAATAAAATTAACTGTAGTCACCATACTGCAATTACATCCCTAAGACTTATTTATTTTATAACTAGAAATTTGTACCTTTTGACCCCCTTCACCCATTTTGCCTATCCCCCATCTCCTGCCTCTGGCAACCATGAATCTGCTCTCTATCTATGAGTTTGATGGGGTTTTTTTAGATTTTACAAATGGGATCATACAGTATTTGTCTTTATTTGACTTATAAACCCCTCAAATACCATTCATGTTATCACAAAAGACAAGATTTCATTCTTTTTTATGGCTGAAGAATAGAAGTGTGTGTGTGTGTGTGTGTGTGTGTGTGTGTGTGCGCGCACACACACACACACACACACACATCACATTTTCTTTATCCATTCATCTGTCAGTGGACACTTAGGTTGTTTCCATATCTTATCTATTGCATATAATGCAGCAATGAACATGGTGGTAGACAAGTCTTTTCGAATTAGTATTTTTGTTTTCTTCAGATATATATCCAGAAATGAAATTTCTGGATCATACAAAAGTTTTAATTTTTTGAGGGACCTCCATACTGTTTTCCGTATTGGCTGCACCAATTTACATTCCCACCAACAGTGAACAAGGAGTCCCTTTTTTCCATATCCTCACCAAATACTTGTTTCTTGTCTTTTTGAAAATACCCATTCTAACAGGTGTGGAGTAATATCTCATCTTATTTATTTTAGATACAGGTCCTTATCAGATACATGATGTGCAATCTTTTCTTTGTTTTGGGGTTGTCTTTTCACTTTCTCGATGATGTCCTTTGAAGGACAAACATTTTTAGTTTTGATGAAGTCCAATTTATCATTGTTTAGCCCAGTGGTTCCCAACCTTTTTGTTACCAGGGACTGGTGTTCCTATGAGAATCTAATGTCTGGTGATCTGAGGTGGAGCTGAGGCAGTGATACTAGTGCTGGGGAAAAGATTTTAAGATGGAATTGGCCCAGGAACACGTCAACAGTGTACCATTGTGGGTGGCGAGTCTCAAGGTACTGACCTTTAAGAGAATATTGGTCTCTGTAGTAGAGAACAGAAATAGTTAAGAACATGGTTTTATGTGTTTCTTCAACCAGTCAGCTTCATGGGTGATAAACAGTAAGCAAGAGTTGGATTTTACTGGGGTTGGAGTTTTGGGAATTGCGTACAGGTCATGAGAAGAGCCAGAGAGTTGAGGGAGTCATAATGATGATGTAGGTAAATTAAAGTATAGAACTCCCTTCTGCTACCCACCCATCCTCACTATTAGCTGAAGACTTTGTTTCTATTTCATTAAGAAGATAGAAGCAATCAGGATAGACAGTCTAAGCTTTCATCTAGTGTAGTATTCAGATATTCTGCCTTCCGTGCTGTTACTGTAAATGAAATATGTACAAACCTACTGAAGACCAATCTCTGCTGGTCTTTACTTCTTCACCTACTCAAGAACATTGTTTCAGCAGTTTTCTACATCATCAACTACATCAGGTTTTTCTTCTTTACTAGGTTATTCCTATCAATGTACAAAAAAAAAAACTTATTTTGGCCACACATCTCCTAGCCATCACCCCATTTCTGTTTTACAGTACTCAGAGGAGTTGTATACACTCGCAATCTGTAGTCCCTCCTTTAGAATCAGCAGAGATCAGGCTTTCACCACTACCCCTGGTCACTGATAACTTCCATGTTGCTAAATCCAGTGGTCAGTTCTCAGTGTTCTGTCTCATTTAATAGCATTTGATAGAGCTAGTCACTCCTTTATTGAAATACACTTCTACTTAGCTTCTGGGTTCCCATACTTTTTTGGTTTTCTTCTCAGTATTCCCGATATTTGAAGTTATAATACGCTAGTTAAAAATAAGACACTGCATATTTTGGGGATTTTCTCATAGATTATTATTTTTTTAATCTATATTAGAGCCAAACCTTAGCAATATTATAAAGGTAACTTTTGAGTTAACTGTATATATGTGAGGGGAAAGTAATTTTCTATGGATTGAGAAATAAATGGAGGGTGAGAAAATAAAGACACTAAGGGTGCACGGCTCTCTATAGAAATTTTGTTAAGAATAAAGGGAAATGATCATAAATACCTAGAGGGAAATACAGACTCTAGGAAAGAGTTTTGTTTAAAGTTGGGGGAGAATTGGATGTGGTTTTTTGTTAGTTGACTGAAACTGGTATAGATAGAGGTTGTAATTATCAGGAGTAATAGATGGGGACACTGCTGGACTGTGGAGAAAATGAAAGTGATTGAGATCAAGAACACAAGGTAGAGAAGTAAGAGGAGCCTGAGGTAGAGGAGATTGAGATAAGGCCCTGGCAGTATAAGCGTAATTATAAGGTATAAAGTTAGACTATGTTGTGAAGTACTAACAGATTGCCAGGGCCTAAGGAAGTGCCCGATAAGTCATAGATTTTGAAAAGGTAAAATATTTAACAAATATTTATGAATGAATGGTTGGATCAAGTATTCAGGTACAGGCAATTCTGATATGTATGTTGCAGGGAGAGAGCAAAAGCCGCTTAGGTAAAACCTGAAAATGAATGATGTTGAGCACTGTTTATATTTAGTATTGACTATTTCTACTGACTTAACTGCTTTTTATAATTTATTATAATTTTTTTTATTGTGGCAGAATACACATAAGATTTACCACTGTAACCATTTTAAGTTGTACAATTTAGTGGTATTAAGTACGTTCACAGTGTTTTGCAACCATCATCGTCTAGTTCCAGAAATTTTTCATTACCCCCAACATAGACCTCGTATGCATTAAGCAGTCACACTCCCTCCCCACCTTGTAACCTCTTATCTGTTTTCTGTCTCTGGATTGGATATTTCATAAGTGGATCACACAGTAATATGTGTATCTGACTTCTTTAACTTAGTATGTTTTCAAGGTTCATCCATGTGGTAGCATGTGTCAGTACTTCATTCCTTTTTATAGCTGAATAATATTCTGTTGTATGGATAAACCACGTTTTGTTTATGTGGTTTCTTCTGTTGTTGGACATGTGGATTGCTTTACTTTGTGGCTGTTATGAATAAGCTGCCATGAACATTCCCTTACAAGTTTTTGTGTTGACATGTCTTCATTTTTCTTGGATATATACGTAGAGGTGGAAATGTTAAGTCAAATGGTAACTATATTTAACTGTTTGAGGAACTGACAACTGTTTTCCACAGGAGCTGCACCATTTCATATTTCTATGCGCAGTGTATGAGGGTTCCAATTTCTCTGCATCCTTACTTTATTATAATTTATAAGAATTAATTAAACCTTTGTATCCTTACCACATACAAAGCACGCCATGCTAGATGCTTAGTGAATTTCAAAGAAAAGCAAGGCAGGAATCTAGCAGCAACAAGTTCTCAGCCTGCTGGCTGTTGAAATCAACATTTGTAACTATCCTAGGAGGAACAAGTGTTAAGTGTACAAGAAGGCACAATTAAAGTACTTAGGATTTCGGGGCATGAGGTTTCTTGTGGGAAAGGCTTATTTCTTGACTATCAGACCAAGGAATTTAAATCCTATTCTGTAGTTGGTAGGAAGCAAGAAAATTTCTGAGCAGGGTAGTGGTATAATTTGAGCCTGAATTCAAGAAGAATAATCTGGCAGTCAAGAGTAGATAAAGGCTGAGGCAGAGGATAGAAGAGACTAGTATAGTGCCTGTGAAACCACATTTGTTTGTTTGTTTGTTTGTTATTTGGAGAGTAATTGGAACCTGGAGTGACAAATGGAAATGGAAGCTAAAGAATGGAAAGAG
>NW_006441955.1:234207-254103 GCF_000325575.1 Pteropus alecto | reverse complement strand
TCTCTTTTATCTTTATAGTCTCCCTGGTTATCTCTTCTGACTTTAAACATCATCTACAGTATTCTGACAGTTTTCAAAAGTTTATCTCCAGAACAGACCTCTCTGAGCTCCAGACCACATACTTGACATCTCATATTTAAAATATTTTTTATCTTAATTTCCCCTCCAGTCTAGTCTTACACAATGTTTTTTAAAGTCCTAAGAGAATAAGTGATATATTTTTTCCTTTTCAAAATGTCTCAGCGGTTAAGCAAAAGCCCCTTCAATTAGTCTCTTTATAAAAATGGCTACAATCCTAAAAGCCATCCTCAAAGAACTTTATAAAATTTTGCAAAGCGAAGTAATTTCATTACAAAAATATGTGACTAATAGAGAAGGTAAGACAAAATGCTCATAGTTCCACCATCCTAGTAAAACCATTATTGGCATTTTGTCACGTTTCCCTGTAGTCTTTTGCTTCCAGAAACAGTAATTTCTTTTATCTGTCCTCTTTCTTCTTTTATTTATCTCCTTTTACTAAAACACTCATTTGTCAGTCATCTCCTCCCTAACATACTCTGCACTTGCATGCACAGACCATGCTCTTATATAACTTTACATCCTCAGTGTCAGCATATTGAGCATGGTGGGTAAGTAATTGTTAAGGGGTATATAACAGCTTTAGCACCTTCACACCAGTTAGCTTTGCCAGTTAATATTTTCTCCACAATCACAGCTATTTTAACGGGAACTCTGCTAGAGAAATTTGTGATTGAATATTAACCGAAAAGATGATGTATGTTAATTGGAAGATTGGAATGTGCCTGGTGGGTTTTGAAAAGGGGAACAGTTTATATTTAAAATTAAAGCATTTTTCTTCATATCTAAGTTTCATAACCTAATGGTGATTCATCTCCCTGCCTTGAATTTAAGGTTTTCTCTTTAAACCAGAATTCTTCAGACAAAAGTTATGCAGCACTTAATCATCTTTTCCATAAGGAAACTTGATTTGAGTGATATTTTTCCATAAGAACCTATTATAGGAACATCATCATCATACATTTATTACTGGGAGTTGCTAATTTAATAAATGATTATATGAAAAAAACAAACTGTTCAGGTGACTTATAAAATCCTTGAAAGAATTATAGCCAGTTATGTTGTTATAGGTGGTAACACATTAATGTCTAAATTGGACTTAAGAATTTTGACTCTTAAGATCTTTATTTGATTGATCATTTGACTGGATCTCATTTTAGCAATAATATATAATAATGATTTTGCTTCATGATAATGTGTTTTGTTTTGTTTTGTTTCCATTTATAGTGTGAGATTCCTGTGGCCTGTTAATTGATTGAATAATGGTGGAAATGGATCCAAAATGATAAGTGACTTCTCTTTCTGAAGCGGTTGAAGATTCTTCATATCACCTTCAGAAGCTCAATTCAGTCTTCAGGAAGGGGCAGAACAAGTGAAATACAGAAAACTGAAGAGAAGAAAACCTCACTTTGAGACTGTCTTTCTCCTTGACTACTCTCTAACCCTTGTCTTTCTACTTAATTTTGCTGTGAATTTATAAATAGTGAAGACCAAAGAAATAGAAGATATATTTGAGAGCTTTATACCAAGAAATTTGCCTTGAAAGCTGCTATTCTTTGGAGGGAAAAGTATATCAAGTTCCTGATTTTTTTTTTTAAACAAGATTTCTTAAATCCTTAGATTCTGAATGATAAATATAAACACATTTCTGCACACTGTTTTTAGCAGCTGTGTAAGAATAATGAAATTTGTAAATTAAGAGCATTGTCCTGTGGATGTTTTGCCACTAAAGTTGACTGCTCAAATCTTTTTTGGCTCTTTAAAAATTACATTTTCGATCTATCACTTTGATGACATTTGCCCATATCAGTCCACTTGCCTTTCTAGCTATGACCTTGTTATGAATAGTGTTCGTACTCACTGTGCAGATGTCTATGTATTATCTATTTAAGCAACATCATAGTGCCATCACCGAAGGAAGTTGAATGAGGTGAACATAGACGTAGCTCTTTCCCCTTCCCCCCTTTTTTAAATGTAACAAACACTTTTATGTTCCCCCTTCCCCTTCCCCTTTCCCCTTTTTGGAAACGTGTCAGGAACTAGATAGATTAAGATGAACAATTGAGGGGACACACAGTGATCCACACAGAGCCTGGCTTCTTTGTGCTTCATCACAAGGCGTGCTGCTGGCCAGCCTTATTAAGCACCCTTTTAACAAGAGAACCTCGTGGGAAATCCAGCTGGCAGACTCAAGAAGTTCAGGAAACAGGACCGCAGAGGTTACACTCTGGGGTAAATATTCTTCTCTGTCTAGCTTTGGAAGAAGATTATGTATGTATATGTATTGTGGAAAATATACTACTTTCTGGTGTATTTAATTTTGGAAAATATTAGCGAGGTGGTTTGGAGACACTAATGGATCTCTCAGGAAAACTGGTGATAGCTGGTGTTCACATTAATTAAATTTCAAGATACAACTCTTGAAATGTCGTATCTTCCTTCTCTAGAGAGATCTTATCTACTCTTTTTGCCAAAAATTACCTGAAGCAGATTGATCTCTTTTCCTAAGTATCTGTAATTTTAAGTAGGTTTTTATTCTTAAGGTTCTTCTAATGTAACTCAAGAATTCATTAGCTTCTTATATAACCTTCCAGCTCTGTGTCAAATTTTTTTTTTATTATTATTGTTTTCCATGGTCATATATTCATAGACTATTGCTTTTATTTAGAACTTCTCAGGTATGGAGTCTGTAATTAGCCTAGAGAGGCTCAGAGGGCAGGTCTTTGTGTAAAGAGGGGGATCTTAAGTAATCACAGGCTCCTTCACACATCGGTATCAGGTTCTCCCAAGCATAAATGATTTGAATTTCCTCATTTTCAGATCCTGGCCATGAGGTTGGATGCCTCACCTTGCTGAAAAGAGACACTGGACCTAAATGGCGCAGCATGACTTTGTTCCTGCTTGGCTAAATTTCTCAACACCACAATCAGTTAAGGTACTATTCCATTCCTATAGTAACTGTCGAAATACCAGTTCTTTTCATCCCCAACTTTGTCTGTAGCCTCTTTTATGGTCAAGGTGTTTTTTGTGTACTTAGCCTTGCCTGAGGATTTCAGATATGTTTTCATAGACTAATTACCTTTGTTTTAGCAGGATATAAGTAATTAGGCAATCCAATTTAGTATGTTCCCTGCTACTGCTGGGTATACTGTTTTGTTTTTTCATTACATGCTAAGCTTTCCTCATTACATGGCACACTTAAGACTTCTTGTATTAGCTGCAGCACACTTTGGAGCTAAAACATAACTTACTAACCTATTACTGAGGACAAAGGGGGAGAGGTCAAAGGAAAATTGTTTTGGGGAAAATAGACCTTTGGAATGAATGCACATTTATCTATAGTAGTAGATGAAGAGGAGGAAAAAGGGAAGAGAGTGATTGATTGATCCACTGCCTTACTAGATGAATCTCAGATTAAATCCTAGAAATTCTGTTTTAGAGGCAGTAACCTACTCATTTTAGGGGGAAATGTGTGTTGTATTAGGTAGGGATAAAGACAAGTGGAATAACCAGTTCTTCTAAGTAAAGTAGCCCTAGTCACAGTACACAGAACAGCCTAAATTATTGATAAAGGAAACTTTTGAGAAACTAGTAAACTTAAAAATTCTTCTCATTTTGCCAACCAATAGAGGAGGGACAAAATTGATATATAATCTTAAGAAAAAGAAAAGTCTACCTTCCCTATTTTTAAATGTGAATTTGGAGGAAAATGTTTCTGGTTTATATAGACCCACAACCTTTTGCTCTAAACTTCAGGTTGAACTGCCCTTGTGAAATTCTCAAGATTTCATAATTGATAAAATCTGACCCAAGACTTTGGGTTGGTGGGCCCGAGAGATTAGCCTTGGGATCCAGGAAAGTGCTTAAAAATATACAGATCTTATATCTGCAAAGAATGATGCAGCATAATGAACTAAGTAAAAAAAAAAATTAGAGAATATGATGTCAATATTTTCAGTAAAGTTACAGTAAGCAGAGTTATATGGTATTGGCATAAGGATAGGCATATAAAGCAATGGAATAGAATAGAGAATTCAAAAATAGTCTGTTGATTTTTGACTAAAGTGCCGAGGTAATTTAATAGAAAAGTGATAGTCTTTTTAACAAATGACTCTAGAATTGGTTGGGGCAAAGCGGAGAACCTCTGTTTTTACTTCATATCACACACAAAAATTAACTTGAGGAGGATTATAACCTAAATTAAAAAGTTAAAAACCATAAAACTTTTTAGAAAAACAAGAGTCACAGAAAATCTTTATAACCCCCTAGAATGGCTAAAATAAAAAAAAACTGATAATACCAAGTATTGATGAAGATAGTAATAAGAAAATAGATGTAGAAATGTCTATGCCTCAACATACAGAATTTTACTATAAGCCCTTGTCAGATATACCTATACTTTGAATGGCTTTTTAGACTTTGATCTCTGTCATTTGATATTAAAGAATGTCATAAAGTAAAATTATTTGGAATAGGAAGCAACATTAGAGTTCATCTATAATACTGTTTCTTAAACTGCTTTTTTGTGTGACCTCAAAGACTTATTCTGCCTGACCTCTTTCCTCATGCATAAATGAGTAAAATGGGATGATGCCAAATTATAGTATTGTTAAGAGTATTAAGTGTAATGTTTGGAAATAAATGTTTTATAAAACTATAAAAACTTTGTGTAGTTGTTAACGGCCTACCAAGGTGGTAGTTAAATCATGCCTTTGTCTCCAATTCTAGAATAATTTACAGAAATAATAAGCTGTTTAGAATATTTTTAAAGCAAGCATCTTGCTATTTCTTTCCTATTGCAAGTTTAACTTAATATTTTTGAGTGTAAAGTTTTGGGGCTTATTCTTTATGACAGGTTTTTTTTGTTTTTTGTTTTTTTTAATAATTGAACTGCCTTTTCTCCCCTTCTAGGATAAAGGAAATGATTATAGTAAATAACTGAAGTAGCTGTCTTTTCTCCCCTTCTGGGATAATGTAAATGAGTTAATATTTAAATATGTAACATAGGAATTCTCTAACTCAGATGCCTGTGGTACCTTTATTATGGCCCATATGCTCATAATGGCAGTTTCTGTCACCTTTATTACTTGTGTTCTAAAAGCTTTATGCAAAACCTAAGATATTGAAAGAGACATCTACTTAATCTATTTTCTTCTCTATCCTTTATCATCTTAGTCACCTACAGCCACCTTCGAAAAACACGGAGAGCACCTACCCCGAGGAGATGGTAGATTTGGAGTAAGCCGCCGTCGACATAATTCCTCTGATGGCTTTTTTAACAATGGACCTCTACGAACTACAGGAGGTGAGCCATGCTCAACTTTCAGGAGTATATTTAAGCTCTTCATTTAGGGTAAGCATAGTCTGCGGGTTATGTGTCCATAATCTTGAAATAATGATCTTTTGTAAACATAGTTCTCAGATATTCCAGTAGTCATTACTCAGCTACGTTAGCTTTCTAAGTATAAAATTCTTATGTTCTCATGAGTCATTTATTCAGTAGAAGAGCTCATAGAAATTACATTAAAAGAAAGAGATGTATTTTGCTATTTCTTTTTAGTGGACTTAATCTTTAATTAAAAAGGTCCCTTGAAGGGCTTTTGGTATACCATAAATCATATCAGGAAGCATCTGGTCCAACTGTTTCTGAATTTCCAGGAAGCAAACAATCTAATGTGTTATTTTTCCTTACTATTCTAGATTCCTGGCACCAGCCCTCCCTGTTCCGCCACGATTCTGTGGACTCTGGTGTCTCTAAGGGAGCATATGCTGGAATCACAGGGAACCTATCTGGTTGGCATGGTTCTTCCCGAGGTCATGATGGCATGAGCCAGCGTAGTGGAGGTGGCACAGGGAACCATCGCCACTGGAATGGCAGCTTTCACTCCCGGAAAGGCAGTGCCTTTCAGGAAAAGCCACCTACAGAAATTAGGGAAGAAAAGAAAGAAGACAAAGTGGAAAAGTTGCAGTTTGAAGAGGAAGACTTTGTAAGTATGAAGGTTTAGTTGTGTAGTTAAAACCTAACTAATAATGTTTTAAATATAAGACCTTGTTAGTAATGAGAACATTTTAGAAATTACTAAAAAGGGAATCCCTAAGTTTAGATTTTTATTGTTTTTAGAAGAGAGGAGTTGATAAGCATTAAGATGATGACTAAAAATCCTGTGTAACTTTTAGCTAATCTTCGTTTTCATCTTTGTGCCTTGGAATTTTAAAAAATTCTTCAGTTTCCCTTGAGAGATTTTTTTCTCTTGATTTTGCCCTCATATAGAATAGTTGCGATAAGTTAATGAACATATAATTAGGAGTATTCTAGCTGTTGCCTGTATAGTCAGTAAAACTTGATGCTATTGTATATTGAACTACATGCCTTTTGGGCTCTAATAAACCAAAAGCAAATTTTTTAGTGTATCTTAACAAGGTTTAATAAGTTTATTTAACAAAACATATCCTAATTATCATTTTAACATGTAACCAATATCTTTAAATAATTTTCATTATTTTTTTGTACTAGTTCTTCAAAAAGCTTTGTATATTCTATACTTGTAGCACATCTCTATAGACCACACACATTCATAGTGCTCAACATCCACATGTGGCTAGTGGCTACCTTATTGGTTAGTGCAGCTCCAGTTATTTTTTAAGTATCACGTTAGATTAGCCAGTCACTTCTATTAGAGCCCATTTTTACTGTTAATAAAGGCAGCTAAAGAAGCGTTAAATTTAGGCATCTTTCCCTCTTTTCCTAAGCCTAGCAGATGTTCTGGGGGGTCCTTGATTTAAATGTTATTTATTAATGTGAATTCTTAATCCCAAGTAAGCACTCATTCTTCAAAACTTTATTCTTAGAAAGGTCTGTAGTGCTCTGACATATTGAATATTTGTCTGGAATGTTCTCTATGTCTAGTCCAGAAATTACTATGACATTAAATTATCACTTTATTTTTTCAATAAACTTGTAAACAAATCAAAGAAAGACCAGTGGGAACCAGCAACCAAGAAAAATTTAATTCTTATTATGAGTTTCCTTTTTTTTTTTGTACTTTTATTCATTTATAATTAAATGAACACACTGTAATTATAATTTATATCTGACATGAATGTTTATCTGAAATGCATTTTATACTATGACTATAACCAGCAGAGCATATAGAAAACAAGTTTATTTGGGTCTCTTATAGTTTTGGTTTCTTATGTGCTTTGGTTAAAAAAAAAAAGATAGTAACAAACGAAAAAGATAGTAACAAACGCTAAGTAGTGTGGGTAAAGTGAAAGTTACTTATAAATTAGGCATTATACTGCTGATTGGTATAGTTTGATAAGAAGGTCCTTTATCAGTTCCGTGAGGTTCCAAGTGGGAGATGGTTTGACAACCGAAAGAAAAATGTTAAGATAGCATTATCTTCCCTTGCTAAGTGATTTAAAAGGAAGTTTGCCATCAAATCAAACTGAACAAGGTCATCGGTAAGGGCAAATTTACTTTGCATTTATGTTTTTATGAAATATTCTAAGTGTTCATAAAGTATGGAGAAAACAGTCAAGTTAGCATATCACCCAGTTTTGTGAAATATTAACATTTTAATAGCTCTAGTCCAGGGGTCCCCAACCCCTGGGCCTCAGACCACTACCAGGCCTGTTAGGAAACGGGCTGAGCAGCAGGAGGTGAGCAAGTGAAGCTTCATCTGTATTTGCAGCCACTCCCCAGCACTTGCATCACCGTCTCAGCTCCACCTCAGATATCAAGCATTAGATTCTGATAGGAGCACTAGTCCCTGGTGCCAGAAAGGTTGGGGACCGCTGCTATAGACCGTTATTTTACAAATGAGGCCAGATACTCCAGATAGGTTAAAGCTTCCCTAATCTGTTTTCCTCACTTTCCCCAGAGGTAATCATCTGATTTTCAGTGTTCTGTCATCCTCATGCATGTTTTTGATAAACTTATGTATAGATTCATAAACGTTCTCTAATATCATTTTGCCTGATTTTGGTCTTTATAGTATTGTAATTCTCTTTCATTTGCTTAAAATTGTTTTGAGATTTTTCTGTATTAATACATATGGCTCTAGATCAGTGGTTCTCATTTGGATCCAAGTCTCCCCATTCTCCTGGGGCACATTTGGCAATATCTAGAGAAATTTTAGTTGTCGTAACTGGGAATACTGCTGTTGGCATCTAGTATATAGAGAACAGGGATGTTGCTTAACATCCTACAATGTATAGTATAGCCATAACAAAGAATTAACCAGCCCCAAATTGCAGTAGTACCATGGTTGAGAAATCTTGCTCTATATCATTTTCACTACTGTACAGTAAATATTTTATTGTGAGAATATAGTTTATGTATTTTCCAGTTGACAGACATTTAGGTTCTAAAAGATCGTGTTTTAGAGAATAAATTTAAAGAATTGGAACTAAGGTATTGTAACTAGAGAAAGAAGAGTCAAAAATAAGATTTCTTTTGAAGCACGTTGATGAATAAATTAGTAATTACTTTGAAAAGGAAAAACAGGAGGAGCAGAATTGGAGAAAGAAAATAACAATTTCTTGGTACCAAAGACATGAGTGAGATCTAGATATGTGTACCTGGAAATAGAGATAATAGTTGAGATTTGTGGATGGATAGATTCACCCAAGGAGGATAGTAGAGCCAGAGAGGAGGCCTTGAGCAGAACTTGTGGAATGGCAGTAAGAGCCAACTGAGAAGTAATTGGTTAAAGAAGCGGTATGTCAAGAAAGAGTATAACAAATTAACGGTATTTTGGGGACCTGTTTATAGTGGATTTTCTATATTTTTTTCTACGTTGTACATTGTATAATTAGAAAATTGTTTTTTTGTTTTAAAATAGTTTAATATAATTAACAGTCCTATATTGTTACCTTAAACAAATAACCCTAATTTTCCCTGAGTTGATAGATAGTAATTTCCCTTGCAACATTGTAGTAAGGAATAAATGATCACATACATTGAATGATGTATGTGAAACACTTAGCATAGACCTTGACACATGGGTTTGTAAATGGTAGTTATTACTAAATGTCAGAGAGCTTTGGATTTGGCCATTTGAAGTAACCTTTCAAATGTCATTTTCAAAAACAATGGGCTTGGTTGGAAGAATTAGAGAATGACTTGGTACACTCTTTGGAGGAAGAGGAGCCACCTGAGAGTGTAGTTTTCTAGGAGCAAGAGACTTCAATGTGTTTGAAACCTGAGGAGCAAGAAATCTGTGGAGAGAAGGGATTCTGAGAGGATGGCAACAGTGTAGCCATAGCTTTTGCATCTCCCCAAATTCCCCAGTTAAAGCATAGTTCCCTTTAATACCTTGAGCAATGTTAGGATTACTCTCACTATTTACATTTAACATTGTGCTGGAGGTGCTGTCAAGTACAAGAAGGCAGGAAAAATAAAATGCATACAAATTAAAAGGAAGAAATATAACTCTATTCTCAGATGACTTGATTTCAAAGGAAGTCCTAAGGACTCTAAAGAATTACAAGGTTTCAGGATTCAAGGTCAGTATAAAAAATAAATTGTATTTTTATATGCTAGCAACAAGCAATTGGGATATGAAGTTTTATAAAATGCCTTTTGTAAAAAAAAAAAAAAAACCTTTTGTTAAATTTAACAAAAAATGTGAAAGGTATCTATACTGAGCCACAGAATATTGCCAAGAGAAATTAAAGATCTAAATAAAAGGAGAGAGATACCATTTTGAATGAAAGTCTTTGAAATGGAAAACATGTTTAGGATGTCAATTCTATAGATTCTGCACAACTCCAACCAGCATGCTCTTACAGAAACGGATGTTGTTCTAAAATTTATATTGAAATGAAATGAATACATAAATAGACTATCCAAAGAAATCTTGAAAAAGAACAAAGTTGGAGGACTTATACTGCCTAACTTTAAGACTTAGTATAATGCTACAGTAATCAAGATAATGTTACACTATTAAAAAGATAAACTGATAGTAGAGCTGTATAGAGAGCCCAGAAATAAAACTATGTTTATATAGTCGTTTGATTTTCAACACAGGTACCATGGCAGACCATTAGAGAAGGAAATGAGTTTTTAACAAATGGTGCTGGAACAACTATATATATTTTTTGCCCTACTTCTACCTCATAGCATACCAAAAAAAAACAATTAATTTAAAATGGATTATAGACCCTAATGAAAGGCCTAAAACTGTAAAGCTTCTAGAAGAAAACTTAAGAGAATACCTTTCTGGCTTAGGGGATAGAAAAAGATTTCTTTGGACATGGGAAGCAAAAACCATAAGGGGAAACATTGATAAATCAAACTTCCTCAAAACTTAAAACAACTTTCTCTACCAACTCAGGGTAAATATTTACAGAATATATCTATCTATCTATTTATCTATCTATATATAGACAGAGATCTGAAAAGGGATGTATATTCATAATATGAGTAACTCCTACAACTCAATAATAAAAAGACAGCTTAATTTTCTTTAGGAATAATGAGCAAGATTTGAGTGGACACTTCACAAAGGAGAATATATGAATGGCCAGCAGGCATGTGAAAAAAATTATCAATGTCATTAATCATAAGAGAAATTTGGAAATTCAAATTAAGACCCCTGAGGGATAACTGTTACACACCCAACAGAATGGCTAAATTCAAAAGTCTGAAAACACTAAATTTGGTGGCATTTTAGAGCACTTGGAACTCTTTTACATTGTTAGTAGAAATGTGAAGTACTACAACCATTTTGGGAAAAAGAAAGTCTAACAGTTTCTCAAAATTGGAAACAATATAAATATCAATGTAAAAATAGGAAAGTTGTATAATCATGTAATGGACTATTCAGTAATAAAAAGGAATGACTGATAAAAGAATCTCAGCGAAGCCTTACAGGAAAGGGTATATACAATATGATTCCATTTATATAACATTCTATGATTCCATTTATATGACATTCTAGAACAGGCAAATAATCTGTAGTGGGAAAGAAAATAATTGCCAGTGTGGAGTGGGGATTGACTGAGAAAAAGCATGGGGAAACTTGCTGGTTATAGGTAATTTTTTTTTTTTTTAATCTTTATAGAGATTGGGGAGGAGTAAGCATTTTTTTCAAAGTCATGGAATGGTGTACTTAGTATTGGTGTGTTTAATCGTATGTAAATTTTAAAAAGTAGATTAGTGTCACCAGTCATAGAACAAACAGATATCATAAGCCTCCTGATGCGATGCACTGAGGATCCAACATTATCTCTGTGAATTTCTTCCCAAAATGCCTTGAATCTAACCATGAGGAAACATCATACAAACTCAAACTAAGGTTTCTACAAAAGAATTAGAAAAGATTCTACAAAAGAACTAGCCTGTACTCTCTAAGAAATGTTATGGTCGTGAAAAAAGAAAGTTCCAGATTAAAGAAAACCAAGAGAACAACTAAAGGCAACATATGAAACTAGATTGGATAGTGGACGGGGCAGGGAAACAGTGTTTTTTAAACTTTATTTTGCTATGAAAAACATCTGTTACAGTTTGAGTAAGGATTGTGGATTGGATAATAGTATTTATTGTTAACTTCCTGATTTTTATAATTATACTATGTTTATATAAGAGAATGGCCTCTTAAGGAAATACATAATAAAGTATTTGAGGGTGAATGTCGTCAGGTCCTTCACTCTGCACATGGTTCAGGAAAAAATATTTGTAGAGAATGGTGGAGTGAATGTGGTAAAATGTTAACATAACAATCTAGATACAAGATGTACAGGAATTCTTTGTATTTTTGTAACTTTTTTGTGAGTGAAATTATTTCAAAATAATAAGAAACAAAAGCAACTGGGATTGAAAAACCAAAAAAATCCATGGATGTCATCTACAAAACAAAGTGAGGAATCATAGCTTAGGGACAAACCACCAGAAGCTTAAGATCTGGGTAGTAGCATTTGCACTGGAGAAATTGAAGGAAGCAAGAGGGCATCTGACAGCCCTGATTCTCAAAAGAGCCGACAGTTGTTCTAGAAAGCTTAGAGGGCTCATTTGAAAACAGCAGCTAGAAATGAGATGCAGTTTTTCATATTCCAAAAACTAGTAAATAAGGTATGAAGGGTCTTACTGGACCAATCAGGAGAGTAACCCCATAATAGCTTGAACAAGGAAAATTAAGGAATAATTAACTATAACAGGATGGGGTAATGAGCAGTTGCCTAATAAGTAAAGAGAACTAAAGAATGTAGAAGCAGCAGATACAAGGAGCAGTCACTAACCCTAAGGCTAAGATAAAGAGTCCAAGGAACAATCCCTCAAACCTCCATTAGCACCTCAGGAATGAGATCCAGACCTTGTTGGAAAGGGCTTAGCTGTGGCTCACTGAATGGCTGAGCAATTGCTGAGGCACTTCTCCAAGAAACATGCTGAAATCTCTCTTCTAGTGTACCTCATAATGCTATTCATGGGAGATGTGTCTCTGCTACAAAATCACTCAAGTCAGAGCTCATGTGTACTTCAGAACCTGGCTTAGCAGGAACTGGGTGCTACGGGAGTCTGCTGAATAAGCGCACTGGAACAAGAAGCAAATATCTTTCTATTGTTCTCTACTGACAAAAATTAACTTGCCATCTGGAAAAGGAAAAATTTTAAGTGCCCAGAAACATTTACACAGAGCTGGCAGAAAGGATAACTTTGGAATTAAAAGGCAATAAATTGATAACTACCACAAGATTCTATCGTTCATACTAACCAGCCAATATTCTCTTACAGAACAAAACTCCAAACCAAGGACAAAACTTGGCAATAGAATCCAGATCAAGCTACAAAGACAGAGACAGTAGAGACAAAAGAAAGAGAAGGTTCTGATAAAAGGGGGGAAGGTGGAGCAAAGGAACAGCTGGGATATCACAGAAAGTAAGCCACCATGGAGTGTTTTTGAACACTCCATGAAAACAACAGAAGAGAGAGCTCCAAAGCATGATGTTAGAAAAGCTGTCTTGACCCACACTTACAAAAATTAATCACTCAAATGAACAACATGAGGAGCAAGATAACATCCTTACAGACAATGCCAACTATACCTGTAAGACAAACCCACAAAACAAGATAACCATATCCTGCTATTTTTAATTTTAACCCAACCGTGTTAAGAAATGACATGAAAACAACATAAACCAGAAAATCTCAAGGTGTTAGAACTCAGTAAAGAAGTAATAAAAGATTTCAGAAAAAAGGAAGAGCAAACAAGGAACAGGAGAATAAATACTAATGTTTTTCAAGAATTAGAAGATGAGAAAAATTCTCAATAAAGGCAAAACAGTTAAACATTAGAGTTAAGAAATTATATCCAATATATAATGGTCCCTACCCCCA
Source organism: Pteropus alecto (assembly GCF_000325575.1). NCBI lineage: Eukaryota > Metazoa > Chordata > Mammalia > Chiroptera > Pteropodidae > Pteropus > Pteropus alecto. Next base: position 240,686 of record NW_006441955.1, on the reverse strand, counting down.
TCCTGCAAAAAAAAAAAAAAAAAAAAAAAACCCAAACAGGAACAGCTTAAAAGTTAAGTATAATTCAAGAATGATTTCCTGTAATACAGTAAGATTTGTAGCTACAAATCGAAAAACAGACAACAGTGATAAAATACTAGACTCAAGCAAAAAAAATATCCTTTGGACATCCAGACATAAAGACCAAGTGACTTATAAAAGGAAAAATCAGAAAATTTGACAACAGTTTTATAACAAGTCAGTGGAGTAACCTTTGCATTACTGTAAGGAAAGAAAATGTGAACCAAGGATTTTATACTCTGTCAAAGTTATCTTCAGTTATAAAGGTCACAGGCAAATATCAATGTGTGAAAACTTATAATACTGTTCCCAAGGCTTTACTAAACAACAAGCTTTAGACAGCCAAACTAACCAGAAAGATAGCAACAAAAGGAATGGTAGTAAATATAAAATATATGGTTAATTGTAGAACTAAGACTAAGAATTAAAGTATAGCATTTAACAGCTATGGGTTCTGATAGTCAAAATATAGTATAACTATTAATGAGAGAATGGGGCAAGCATGTACCAAAAAATTAACATTTTATTAACTATATTGGTATAATGTCGATGATTATCGAGACCATTGTAATATGGAATAAAGCAATTGAATATGATATTCTATACCTTGTGTCCTTAAAAATCAGGATTCTTAGTGTAGAAGAAAGAAAATACAGATTGAGATTGATATACAAGAAAACCCCAAGGTACTTGATTTGAATTAGATGCCAATATGAGGTCATGAGGTATTTTAACATATGTATGTTCTCCTCTACCACCACCACCACCCCCTGCCACTCCCCCAGGCTCTGTCCCCTAAAAAGTCCTAAAAAAAAAAATGACCAACCCCATAGCAATGAGCATCCCTAGTGCCCAGATTCGTCATCTTGAAATACCATTTCTGGACAGAATGTTTGAGATAAGCTTGGGATGTTTTTGTTATACCGAGTAGCAAAGAAGTAAATAAAGACAACTAGGGTTGTATCAAAAGGATTCAGAAGCCAAATTGAAGAGGTTCCCACTGGCCAAACATAGGGTATTTCATGTATCAGTTAAGGATGATAACTGCAAGAGTTTGAATTAAAAGTATAATTAAATCTGTGAGTTCACAGTGATACCTCGCCTTGGAAACAAGCATGCATTTTAAATTTTCATATGAATTGTGCCACTGAGTCACCAAATAGAGGAAGTTCCTCTTTATGGAAGTATAATAGCTAATAAAGAAGGAATGATAAAAGATCATTGTTTTGCAGCTTGTAGCGAGTTAATGGTTTTAGACTGTGGGCATCAGTGCCTGCCAACATCACATAAAAAGCATAACCAGACAAATGTCTTCTAAAAGAAAAAACCAGCAAGAAGTTGCCTTGTCAAAATATAAAGGAGAGGAGAAGAGTCTTATGGCTTTTAGAACCAATACCAATTTATAGGAAATGCAGAGGTATAAAACTTTTTTTTAAGACCTGTAGATTTAAAAAGGCAGATGTTTTTTGGAGACGAAAATATAGTTTTGATGAATACACATTTGAGTGGTAAAAGAAGAGCAAAGAGGTGATTGCTGTAAGTCAGGATAGTGGTTATTTTCAGAAGGAAGAAGGGTGGGGATTTTTTTGTTTTTGTTTTTGTTTTAATGAGATTTTACAGTGCTTCTGGTTTGGCTGATAATGTTCTGCTTAAACTGATGATTAAGAGAATTAAAAGAACTTTTGCTCATTTGTGCAGTTGTCTGTGTCTTATATTTGAAAAATTTTTAAAAATCAGTGGAAAGAGATTGAAGCAATATTTCTGAAAACTCTAGATAAAATGTGACTAAGAACACAAGTGTCTGACAATGGGGCAAACTAGAAGGTATCGTAAGACTGACAGACAAAGCAGACAACTCCGTAGAATATAGCAGAATTTGTTATAAGGTAACAAAAGAAGATGGGGTAGGAGTGGAACAGAAGACCCACCAATTTTCTGCAGATTATTCTCCACTACAGGCTGCTGTTACTATACCTTTTTTAATAGTATAACCCTGGTATTAATGATTGACAAGACAAAGGGATAAAGAATGTAGTTGTGTCAGGGGCCATGCCTCCTGGTCTTGTGATAGATGGTTGTTTATAATCGATACTAGTCTGATACTCATCTTTGTTGTCATGCCATTCTACCTGTTACTAACAAAAATAAGGCTTTGTTATAAAGAACACAGATAATCATCAATTAGAAGGCTTTGATAAGCTTACTATAAGGACAGCGAGGTTGGTCAAAGGTCACAACATGAAATTTAAAAAATGAAATCCAGGACAGAGAGTTGATTTTGTTCATATCTACTTTTATACACTAAGCCTATTAAAATGAAATAAGAAAATTTAGCTTTTCTCCATGAGGACTCCTTCCGCCCATACTATTCCATTTAGAAGAGTGTATTTATCTGTCCTTCGTATTCTGTCACTGATTTGTCCATTTGTATAGTGAGTTGGTTATTTGTTTCTGTGCTTGTTCTGTGGTAGTGGGTCTCACCTCGACAGGTTGAAAATATATACCTGCTGGGGCCTCACCCCTGGAGATTTTGATTCAGAAGCTCTGTAGTAGTGTAGAGTCTGGGCATCTTTTTGTTTGTTTGATATTTCGTGGTCAGTTGTGAAGAAAAGCCATTTCCTGCTCTGTTACCAGATCGGAAAGTTTGGACTTGGACACCAATGTCATTCTCACACCCCATATACAATTAATTACTAAGTCCAGTCTTGCTCTTAACACTTTTCCATCCTCATCTCTTTCTTTATTCCTGTTGCCTTCATTATTCTCCTGGACTATGGAATTGGTCTCCTCAGTGGTCTCCTAGTTGATGTTTAAACCCCTCAAATACATCCTTCAAGCTGCTACCAAACTTTCGTAAGCTAATGATTGGATTGTGTTAACTCTGCATGAAAGATGGATCTCCATTATCTAAGAGTAAAAGTCAGTCTCTCTAAAAACTCCATAATCCGGCTCTTACCTACTTTTTAGGACATCTCTTTCCCCACAGACAGTCCCCTCCTTAGTACTAATCATGTTGAACTATTTACAGATCGCTGAATGTCCTATTCTTTTTCATGCTTTTCTGTCTTGGTGTTCATTGAACATTGTTCTTTGAATCACCCATGTACTAGCTTTGGAATTCATCTTTAAGGACTTTTAGTCATCACTTCTAAAGAAACCTTTTCTAATAGCACTCTCTTTCAAGTGGAATTGACTCTTACTTAGTACTCCTTCCCTAATGTGAATATTTATCATAGTCCCTGTAACCTACTGTATTTATTTTTCTACAAGATTATCTTTGTAAACTTTTGGGTTCAAGGGCTCTTTCTAATTGGCTTAATTGCCGTTGTATTTCTAGCACAGTCCTTGGCACATGGTTTGCCTCAATCTTAAAACAATCTTAGAAATGCTATGAATACCACACATTTCACTGACCAGATTGTCCTCCTTAAATCTGAGAAAAGTGATTGACGTTCTTACTCATTCAGCTTTCTGTGCCTCCTTATTTGGCATACATAGCCTACATATAGGAAGATGAGAACTTGTGCATTTAGTCTTTTTAAAATTTTAATCCTCTTTTTAAAAGAAGTGAACCCAAACAGCCTAATAGTAATATAAAACCTATTGATTTTACATTTCAACATCTTCTGTTTGTTAATTCTGAATACAGCATTAAGTAAGTGCTGCTGATAGAATTATTTGATAGGTTCCATGGTTATGGCTACTTTGCAAAAAGTGCCAAAATGATTAGCTTTCTGTATCAACCATTAATATCCCTTTTTTCCTAGCCTTCTTTGAATCCAGAAGCTGGCAAACAGAATCAGCCATGCAGACCTATTGGGACCCCTTCTGGAGTGTGGGGTAGGTAGATTTTGCCATTTTAAAGGCACAACTTTAAATTTTTCTTAGCAGGGAGAGGAGCAAAAATTCTTTATCTCTCTTTTATAATTTGTTTCTTTATCTTGTTTTTCATCTTATCCATTTGCACATGGTAACTAACACCTAATAACTCTTACTCTGCCCCCAAAATACCATTAAAAGGTATTGGTAGTAGAGTCAGAATACAAACAACTGAGAGCTTTAGAGCCCTGAATTCGGAAGCAGATTTTCAGCAAAGGGAGAATAATATAAAGCTCATAAGTAATTTTTAATTAACATTGCTAATTTACTTGTAACAATTAAATTGAATTTTATGTGTTATAGTTGTCTCCTAAATATTTGGTAGGTGTATATAACAATGTTTTCTAAGCATTCTTTCATATTACTAAGTAAAGTATTATTTGGAAAGCTATATTATACCACATTCTGCAGACCATTTTGTTCAACCGGGTTCCAATAAAAAAGTTTGGGGGTGGTTTTTTGGGGTTTTGTTTTTGGGGGGTTTGTTTGTTTGTTTTTGATTTTTGTTTTTTTGGCAGTTATGAATGATGCTTGTTGTCTAAGGCAAGGAGAAAGTATATAAACATACATGTTTATATATGTGTTGATAATAACTAGCCTTATAAAAAATTAACAGGCAAATCAATGTATTTCAAACCAAACCTGATCTGTGACATTGGGATCTTTGGCATTTATAAATTGGACTCTCCTAGTCTTTACATTAGACATGTTTAGTAGCCAGGCATCTGTTGGGAAGGCTTTAGCATATTTAAATACTGGGTTTGGTTCTTGAGTTACAGGATTAAGGGTGATTGCTGTATCATTTCCCCTTTGTTAATGGTATATAGTTTTGCTCCAGTTTGCCTCATCAGAATGTTTCATGGCAGACTCCTTTACCCAGTCTTATCTCCATTCCCATGCTGACAGGACCTGCCACCCTTAGATATACTCGTATTTGGTCTGTGCCTGAGTGATCACATCATACACTAGACTTGTTAGGCCCATGGAAGACTACTAACATCTTTGGCTTCCTGATTGATTTATGAATTTAGAATCAAGTATTTAAAATGCTGCCTTTTTACCTACGGTTCCCATATAGTGTCACTTTTGAGAGTGTCTTTTAAGTGCATACCAGGAAATGTTTGTCCCTTAGTTTCAATTGTCAGCTCTTTGTTGAAAGTGAGGCTCTAGTATAACTGTGTTTCCTGTTAACCAATAGGTTTGACATCCTTTTGTCTCTTCACTATTGTATTTCACAGAAAACCCACCTGGTGCCAAGCAACCCTCCAAAATGCTAGTCATCAAAAAAGTTTCCAAAGAAGATCCTGCTGCTGCCTTCTCTGCTGCATTCACCTCACCAGGATCTCACCATGCAAATGGGAACAAATCGTCAAACATGGTTCCAAGTGTCTATAAGAACCTGGTTCCTAAGCCTGCACCACCTCCTTCCAAGGTATGATTTGGAGTTAATGTAAGAACCTAATACAGCAGAGGTTTGGGAATGAGTCAAAAAAATTTAGTAAATTTGTATTTTCCTGTTGGATCATTTTGTCACATATTCATTTAGTGCTCATTATATGTATAATATTGTTATTTGTACTCTGTCTCCAAACTCTGAACTGCTACCAACTGGATTTTTAGTAGGCTTCTCATTCATTAGCTTCATCGCATAAACCTGCTTATTCTGATTTGCTGTTTCCATTAGTAGCACTAACATCCATCTGATTGATCACCTAGCTGAATATCTTAACTGCTTCTTTCCTCTTCCTCCTCATTCATGTTCTACCAAGCAATTATAAAGTCCCTGATAGTTATTCCCTCTATACCATTCTGTGCCTTTGTCATCTCACCTTTATGATTGTTGTATACCCTTCTGTTTTCTCATCTCTCTATATTCATTTTCCACAGAAACTTCCAGAGTGATCATCCTAAAATATATCACATCCTTTCCTAAATCCCTGTAGTGGTTTCAAACCGTTTATCTAGAAGGGATTGATAAACTTTCTGTAAAAGGCCACATAATAAATATTTACGGCTTTGCTGGTCACATATGATGTATGTATGGTCTTTGTTACTTTTTTTTTTTTTTAAAACGACACTTTAAAATTTTTAAAAACATTAGCTTACAGGCCATACAGAAACAGGTCTCCAGACAGTTTTGGCCCATGGGTCATAGCTTGCCAGCCCCTGATCTTATAAATGCAGTGTCCACATTCCTTAGCAGTGGTATGTACAATTCTCTAGTGCCAAAGCCCAATCCATCTTTTATATTTTACCACCCCTTCTTTCTCTTACCTGGGAAAGAGAAAGAAGGGGTGGTAAAATATAAAAGATTCATTCTTCAGGTTTATGTCATCTTCTCTGTGAATCCTTTTCTATCACTTTTATCTAAAGATCTAATTAACCCTTATATCTCAATGATTGAATACCACGCTGTCTTCTATCACAATATCTGTTAACACTTTATTGCGTTTATTTATTTCTTCACTTGGTTGTAATCTCCGTAAGAGCATATTCAGGTCCTTTTTATATTTGTATCCCTAGCACCTTGACAAAAGCAC
>NW_006441955.1:207816-234124 GCF_000325575.1 Pteropus alecto | reverse complement strand
TGCTTTGAGCAATACAAAGAAATATAACATTGGTCAGTATCCTTCATGAGCTGAAAGTAATTGGGATGACAAGATATAACGATATAAAAGGTCATTTGATTGTGTATGAAATAAAGACAGATCCTAATAACAAATCCTAAACAGATTTGGAATAACTAACCTAAACATTGTTAATGTACATGGTTCAGAGGAGCAAGATCAGTTCAAACTATGACCATCAAGGGAAATTTTACTAAAAAACTGTAATTTAACTGATCTTTGAAGGATGGTTCAGATTTGGAAAAGCAGAAGAGTCCGGAGAGTATTGTAAATCATAAGAAAAGAGGTAGTTACATATTGAAACCAGAAAACACTAGACATACTTGAGGGCTAACAAATGAGCCATTTTAATTACTCGTGGTAGCACTGGAGAAATACCAGGGTTGGGTGATAATGAAGCTTTCAGGATAGATAAGATCTCTAAAGGAAGAGGAAAGAAGAGTAAATAATGGGAAAATAAGACTCGGGGGAAATATTTAATATTTCATAAATATTAAGAAAATAACATAGGCAATAGAACTGAGGAATTGTAATTCAGACATAGAAAATTGGTATACTATCAAGGAAATCTGGGTGGATGCATTTATGATAGCAGCCAGGGTTGTCAGCACTTGTCAGTTGCTTGATGATAGATTGAGGGAAATAACTGACAAAAGGTTTTCGACTGTAACAGTTGGAAAATCTTTGGTAAATTTTGGATTGAGGTTTTAGGAGAGTAGTATAGGACAGGAACAATATTTTAAGAATTCTGGAATTATGTGGATGCAACTGGAGATAGTGGCATCTTTGAGAATTGACAGTAAAAGAAATAGAATATAGGTGGTGGTGGTGAAGTTAAGTGAAAGGATGAAGAAAATCTTTAGGAAGAAGCGCCTGAGGACAACTTGAAATATACTTGAAAGGATCATGACCCAAGAAGAAATGCGTAGGAGTAAAACTGACAAGTGGGATTATTTTTAAAAAGGATTTAATATACTGGTTTCTCTGATGTGGAAGGGAAAGAATGTGAATTTAAGTCAAGAGAAAAACTACTGTAAAGAAAAACAATTTAGCATGGAAAATTAAAAGCAGGGCTTTGGAGTAGACAAATTCCACTTTGGACCTTCTTCGTTATATGCTGTTTGGTGAATTTCATAAGTTCTAAGTTTCCGTTTCATCATCTCTAAAGTGGAGGTAATAGTACTTGTCTTTTAAAGGTATTTTTGAGAAATAAATGAGAAAATTTTATGAAGTACTTAAAAGTGGCCTGTATAGTAAGTGCTAATAAATTAGAGCTATTACTATCAACATGACTATTACTAGCAGCACACCTTATGTTTATTGCATTCTTTTAAGAGTTTTCATATGTGTTATTCATTTGAAATGTCTGAAGTATTGTTACAGAAGAATATAAAAATGGGTCAGACAATACAAGGATCTCAAAAATCTTTGAGAGGGTAAAAAGTGACATGGATAAAAGTCCCGATACAGAGCTTAAGATCAGTTTAGCCTTGTGTAGGACTAAGTCGAGGATAGATTGGAAATAGGAAAACTAATGGAAAGGCTGTTGCTGTTGTCCTTGTAAAAGGTAATAAAGCCTGAACAGGGAGGACAAAAGTAGGCAGAGAAGGGAGGTGGTGATGGCACATAGTGGGAGCAAATTAGAGGAAGAAAACAGGATGTTGAGCATTCTTTGGGAAACTGGAATAATTATGGAACTGATTCACTGGAGTTAGAGAAGAATGAAAGATCAGTTTCAGGAAAAGTTGATGAGAGTGGTTCTGGATACCTTGAATATGAGATGTTAAAGGAAGGAAGAGGTGAAGTGATTAGTAGGCATATGTGGATTTGTCCATTGAGCATCTATGAACTAAAAGTCATGTGTCACTAGAGGCATGAAATAATCTCAAAAGAATTCTCTATCTAGTGGAGAGACAGATATAAATAAACAATAATTGCTTCTCTGCCTGGAAAGGGTCCTCACAGTCTACATGTAAGGTCATATTTGAACTGAATTTTGAAGTGGCAAAGAGAACTACCATTTATTGACATCTTACTGTTTTTCAAGACATTCACCAGGCCTTTTTCATATATTATAACATTTACTCCCTTAATCCTAACATGTAGAAAATTATGTAATGAGGTTACATAGCTAATAAAGTGATGGAATCAGGACTCTTAACCAGGTTTTTGTCTCACTGCAAATCAGGACTCTTTCCACTGCCCGAGACTGCCTCCCATCTTGAAGGATGAAAAAGAGGAAGTTGAAAACTCAGGTTTTAGAGTCAGACATTACGGTACTCTCTGGGCTGTGATTTTGAGCAAGTTATTTGATTTTTAAAGTTTTAAAAGTACTTGGAATATAGTACTAGCACTTCCTAAATAGTAAGTGGTAATTTAAAAAGAGTAAGAGTTTGTTAGGGTGCAAGTCAGGCATTTCAGGCAGAGGAACTATTGTTACGAAAAAGGTGGGGAACATGCTGTGTTTGGGAAAAGACAAACGGTGAAATATGGCTGGTAGTAGGGAAGGTGCGAGGGAATGTAAGACCTAGAGCCGAATCATGGAGGTCTTTATGAAAGCTCAGGAGAGAAGTTGGGAGTAGAGACACAGTTTTACATAGTATTGACATACTTTTAATAATTTAAATAATTAAAAGTTTACAAATAACTAGTTTTTCTGATGAAGTTCACCTAGGAATAGATTATAGCAGAAGAGCGCTGAGGCTAGAACCCTGGAGAATGCCTGCATCCACTAAAAAGACTGAGAGGAATTCAGGAGGTGAGAAGAGAGTGAAGTATCAGGGAATGGGAAAGGAAAAGAGGGACAGGTTCAAAAAAGATGGATAATGAGCAACCTGTCATTCTCCAAAAACAGATTTTTAAGCACTGGCCTTTGAATGTAATATAAGAACAAGATTTATTGAAAGAGGTATTTTATTAAAATGGAGATAGAGGTAAGTTTTGCAGAGAATTAAATAATAAGTAATAATGAGCAAGTGAAAGACAGCAGATAGTGACTTGCCCAGGAAAGTTGGGCACTACATGGATGATGATATAAGGGAAAATAAATGTTTGTTTTTTTTCCCCCTAGTTTTGGTAAGGTGGTTTAGCATGTATGTAGATAAAGTGGGAAGAACTTATTAGAAGGTGATTAAAGATAACAAGGCAGAAATTAATTCTCAAAATAAAATGGATGTAGAATGGTAGAAAGAGGAGGAAGCTATCAAAGGAACTTGAGGTGCAAAGGAGAATTGGGGAAAGTTTGGATCCAATGATTTCTGAGTTTTCAGTCCACTAAGAGAAATCAGGATCATTTGAGGTGGAGAGTTGGGGTTGATTGGGAGTTTGGAGGAAAGAAGAGGACATTTTAAACAGAAAAGAATGGTTGATATGTGGTTCACTTAGTGTATTTCTGCATATAATTTCTCTAATAAAAAGGGGTATGGGGCATAATAGTTTTCTCCAGTGAGCAGCCAACTAAATAGCATAGTGTTTGAATTACTGAAAATTAAGATAAGTGGGAATAAAGTTGGGCAGAGATGTAGGTATCTTATTGCATGTAACACTGACTGTTAAAACTTGTACTGCTGTGGCAGGAACCCAAATGTTTCTGTGCCCTTCAGTGACAATGTTAGAAGAAAGACAAAGCACCTGGAGATCCTCCACAACTCTGGAGAAACCACTGGGAACTGTCATCTCTGATATTTAGCCTGACATAAGCAGCCATCCTTAGATTTTCATCAGTGCAAGAAAATTAATCTCTAGTTGGGTTGTTGTCTCTCTTATCTGCTTACATGTTCTTTTTTGGAGTCATTGTGAAAAAACAATATTACATCCTAGTTGAGTAACCTTGGACAGATTACATAACTTTCTTAACCTCAGTGTCATTCTCTGTAAAAAGTCAACATAGTAATTATGCCTGATTGGGTTAAAAATTAAACAATATGACAGGCTTCGGGTACATGGTGGATAATCAATTATTTCCCTTCCTAAAACCTTATAGTATCCTCTTCAATACCAGGAAAGAAATTTTTTTCACTCAGACCCTTCCTTTATCCTGAAGGTCTCTCGATCATAATTGTTTCATTCTGGAAAAAGATGTTTTCCACTTGTTTCAGCCTCACTCCATTGATGTGCTGCTGCTTCCCTGTTCTCCTCAGTGCAATTGACTCAGAAGAAATGGAGTATTCTAGCTATGCTGCCATCATAGTTTGGGCCAGGGCCAGAGTGACAGAATGGGCCCAGACTCCACAAGGCTGAGCAGAAGAAGGGCCTCTGGACTAAACCAGGATTGTCCAGCTGTTTACATTGCTCATCCTGGCCTAGAACTAGCCTCCTACTATTAAAGTTCCTAGAAAACAGCATTTTTCTGATGTTTTTTTTTTTTTTTTTTTTAAGGTGTCAGGATTACATCAAAGCTTAACAAACACACCATAAAAGAAAATATTTTGAGGTCAAATAAATTTTTTAAATGCTATATAGTATATCTGCTTCTCATTCATATGCACAGTTAAATGCTTTGAAAAATGGCACAGTAAAGAAACTTGTTGAACTAGATTCACCCCAGTATCTCTCAGGCTTATTGAACTCTAGAGCTCTCTGTTTGAGAAATACCCATGGCTCTTCTGGTTCTCATCTGCCTTTTTCCTTTAAGTGCCTAACCTCAGAAAGAGGTTGCATACCTCCCAGACATGTAGAGACAGGTCAGCTCTGGGAGCTCATGTTCCCATATAACATTTCACTCTTTGCTTTATTATCTTATAGGCTGACCTTCTGTTGGCATGCTTGTTCTGACTGATTTCTTCTTTCTTCCCATATAGTCCAGTGCATGGAAAGCTAACAGAATGGAACACAAATCAGGATCCCTTTCTTCTAGTCGAGAATCTGCTTTTACCAGTCCAATCTCTGTTACCAAACCAGTAGTACTAGCTGGTGGCGCAGTTTTAAGCTCTCCCAAAGAGGTGAGTGAAAATAAAGCCAAGCAGCCCTTTATAAAGTTGCCATTTTCCATTTAGTTTTACTGAGATACACAGTGTGACATGTACGACTCTAACTCCGTTTCTTTTGTAGCTATGCTTAGCTCAAAGTCATTGCTTTACTGGTGATTCCTGTTAGCATGCAAAGGTGGGCAGTAGCTCGGTGAGGTAGTTGCTCTGTGGTAGACCAGGATCGGCCTGTGTTAGACTGAGATTATGCTGGTGTCTGTAGAAAAATCATAGAGGTCCTATATAAGCCATCTAGTCTTAATTGTAAAAAACCAGCAAAGCTGAAATCTGTTTAAATGATAAGGACAGTTTATTTTTGTAAAAGAGTGGTAAATAGGCTATCAGATTCTGGAAATCAGTACCATGTAGAAGTGACCCAGAGAATCCCAGTTCTTGCTCTTTGCAATCAGAAGCAACCTATTTATGGTATTTGCCCAGAGTCCCTCCAGCACTACTCCTCCAATTGAAATCAGCTCCTCTCGTCTGACCAAGTTGACCCGCCGAACTACCGACAGGAAGAGCGAGTTCCTGAAGACTCTGAAGGATGACCGGAATGGAGACTTCTCAGAGAACAGAGACTGTGACAAGCTGGAGGATGTAAGAGCATAGGATTTTTCTGGCACAACATAGGTGTTTTCTTGTGTTATTTGTGTGCTCTTTTTCCTTCTTAAAGGAGAAAGATGAGGCAGGTTTTTAAAATGTACGGAGAAATGTCTATAGGAGTAACAGCCTGTGGTAGAGTGAGTTTAATCCTTTGTTCAACAGATTTCAAATTAGGGCTTATTTTAATAACAATTGCCTCGGGACTCGTTGTCTTTAAACAGAGCAGCACTGATCAAGTCTTGAATTGGTTAGTGCTATAAGAAGTTGGTAAATTATAGAAACTTTTGTCAGTTAGGATTCTATTTTATTGCAATATAAGAAAATAGGTACCTAGTAGCTTCTGCCACAGTTGACATAACTTTAAGATGGTGACCAGTTGGTATCCTTTGGAAATCTTAGCAAGGCGAGCAAGTCCTCATTTTTAAATGGGAAAAATTTGTGGGTTGAGGTTGTCTTCTGGAAAGCACTTCCCTGGGTTCTTGCTCCTTAATCTTAATAGATTTCATATCTTGCCACAAAGGATTGTTACACCAGGTGTCCTTCCTTTCTGTAATGCAGCTGGAGGACAATAGCACACCTGAACCAAAGGAAAATGGAGAGGAAGGCTATCATCAGAATGGTCTTCCTCTCCCTATAGAGGAGGAAGGGGAGGTCCTTTCGCACTCTCTGGAAGCAGAGCACAGGTGAGAATCGGATCGCAGGACATGCTGGGAGTGGCCTACAAGGAGCTTGATCATACTTAAGGAAACATCTCCAGTTGAGTCCAGCATACAGAGAGAGGTGCCCATGAGTGCCATAAATTGTTCCCCAGATTGGCCTGCTTCTCAGTGAGCATACGGATTCAGCCAGCTTTTCACACTCCTCTCTAAGGCTTTTGTGTAGCTTAGTTTCAGACTCAGTTTATGGCTTCAGTCATAGAGGGGAGAGGGGAACCTGGTTTCTGGGACTGTTGTGCTGTCCCCTTGGATCCTCCTGGCCCAGCTGAGCAGATAAGGGGCCTTGAGGGATGAGACGCCCATGTTTGCAGCTGGTTCTTTAAATGAGGGCCTGGAACACAGAGCAGCCAGCTATCTGGGCAACCGGATGGCACGAGGGGCCTGCCAAATATGAGCCTCCCGAAAGGAGGCTCCAGTGCAGGGGAACATGAGAGGTCGACAAGATCAGAAGGTTATGAGGGAGACCATAATGCCATGAAATTGAAAGAGAATTTCAGTACATGTGGAGATTTGCTGATTTTGTTCGCAAGAGACAGAAGTGATTTTTTCCTCTGTTTTGTCAACAGAGCAGAGAGGGCCCTTGCAGTTTGGCTCTTTTCTTTATGCTGTCTTATTTTCTGCCACTTATACTGGCTTTTCTCTGTAGCTCTTAAGCTCTAGAAAGAGCACCTGTGGAGATTAATTATAAGCACCTAAGTAGCAATAATTAAAACTTATCCCACTGGGGAGAAAAGAACCTAAGGTTCTTCTCTAACATCCAAGTAGGTACCATTACCCCTGGGCATGGAAGTTTTCTCTCTGGTAAGTCACGGGCTTCCCACTTATGCTCAAAGGCGTCATGTTTTCTTTGCTTGACCTGCCTCCTCCAGATTATTGAAAGCAATGGGATGGCAGGAGTATCCAGAAAATGATGAGAATTGCCTTCCCCTCACAGAAGATGAGCTCAAAGAATTTCACATGAAGACAGAGCAGGTATGTCATAGACCTTTCCTAGAGACCAGTTAACAACTAGGAGAATGAGTCAGGATGGTCATTGCCTTTAGGGAGCCCAGTTTAGGGTGAGAGAATGACCTTAAAAAAGAAAATAAGAAGTTGGCATTGTAGAAGTGTAGAAAAGCATCTCATTCTCCCTAGGCAGTAGGGATCTCCAGGGTTGGGTACAAAAACTAGATCAGTAGTTAGCAGATTTCAAAAGGTAGCATGCTCTTTCATCCTGGAAGCTTTAACCCCTTATCAGAACCACAAAGGCCCTTGGTGCCTAGGAAGCAGGCTTACTCTCCTCTGCTGCCAGCCCTGTGGGTTTCGTCTGGTACTCTGGCCAGAGCCAAGAAGCCAAACTTGAATTTATTCAACAAATGCTTGGATTCTTTCTCTGAGTGAAATACTGCCAGACCTTAGGGTTTACAACAATGAACAAGACCAGTGGGTCTCTACAAACCTCATGGATCTTATGTCTAGCAGTACATATTTAAAGCATAAATAACAATTGTGTTAAGTCCTATAAAAAGAAAATGCAGGCTGACAAAGATTGCTACTCAGAACTGTTTCGCCATCATTGTCATCACTTGAGAACTTGTAGAAATAGGGAATCTCAAACCCTACCCCAATTATTTTGACTCTTAATCTGCATATTAAATACATCCTTAGATGATTCATTTGCACATTAAGGTTTCATGAGCACTGCTATAAGAAATCTTCAATCTCAGAGGGTCTCCCTCTACATTCTGCCTAAAGTTGAAATGAGGCCCAGCCTTTTCTGGGTCCCATGAACCAGTGTGGTTATTGATGTTTGGTTTGTTTCTTCTCTGGGGCCTGGCCTTTCCTAGCTCCTGTGAGCCAATGTATTTATTGATGTTTTTTTGTTTTTTTTCTTTTTTTCCTATGGTTACTACAGCTGAGAAGAAATGGCTTTGGGAAGAATGGCTTCTTGCAGAGCCGCAGTTCCAGCCTATTCTCCTCTTGGAGAAGCACTTGTAAAGCAGAGTTTGAGGACTCAGAAACGGAAACCAGTAGCAGTGAAACATCAGATGATGATGCCTGGAAGTAGGCAGTTAAATCTAACCCATAAACTCAGCTCTTGTGCTTAGGGGATATACAAAAGAAATCTTTCTTTCCTTTTCTTATGTTGTCGAATATTTCATGCACAAGGGAAATAATCATATCCCAAAGAGAGAGCAGTTGGCTTGTTTAGCTTTTGTTGTTCTTCCCTGTTATCTGCTTCATACAGAGAAATTTGTGTGGTGGGAATTTTTAAATACACACTCACACACAGTATATATGGGGCGATGCACAGGTGGGAGCTGGCAGTGCAGGGAGGAGGAGACACTGGTCTGCAGCAACAGCTTCCACCAGCCCTTGGGGCACTCACCCCTGTGCTCAAACAATCATTGTCAATGACAAAGTGACTATTGAAGTTATAATTGTATTAAATTAATGCTAATAATTTGGATATTTTATTTTATTTTTGGCTGCTGGGTAACGTTAGCCCTTAACCATGCATATGTGGGTTTTTTTTTTTTTTTTTTTTTTTTTCTTCTTTTTCCTTTTGGGTACAGCTGTAAAATATTTGGATATAGGAAATGTGTTATTCTTGCAGCCTTGATATTCAGGGTGGATTGTAAAATATAAATTTTTGTGAGATTTCAAAGATTAAGATTATTTTGATAACATTATTTACAGATTTAAAAGATGTGGCTATCACAAGTCTTGAGGGGGAAACTACTGCATAAAATAACTAACTTGGAATAAATATTTTGCATCAGTTTGGATTGTCTTGTGTAAGTGTATTTTCTTTCAAATTAGATGAGTAGGTTCTTTTTCATGGGAAAATACTTTCAGCAGTCTGAAGGAGATCCGAATTCAGACACACCATTTCTGCTTTTAGTGGATACTTTTTGATGCAGAAAAACCTGTGCAATAAATTATCAGTAATGAAATCAGAAACCCAAGTCATTCCTGAAACTGTTTTTCACTGCCTGTGTCCTTAACAATGTACATATTATAAGGAAGGTCTGTGCCTCAATTTTCCTGCTAAATAAGAACATGGGGGGAATGGGTTTGAGCCAGTGCTTGTTGGGTGACCAGTGAAGGAGGCAGGTTTTTTCATTCAGCAAATACTTTCCAAGCTCTCGTGTGTCCCAGGCACTGGGCAAGGCTCTGGGCATATAAAGATACCCAGGCCAGTAGGGAAAAGAATAAACAGTTATGTTAAAAATGAAACCTCAGTCCAAGATCTGATAGATGAGCAGAAGGCAAACAGACATTTACTGACACTGGCACTCTCTGGCTGTCCCTATAGTACATAGTCCCTAGTGCATATACAGGTCCAAGATCATACTCCAATAGGAGATAAGCAGGCCTGATTTCATGTTAGAATGATAACTAGAAGTGTGGGCTCCCAAAAGGGTACAGACTAAATACAGACACCAGAATGACATTTGCTAGATTATAAAGGTTAGGAAGGCAGAGACCTCCCTATCTGCTGTACTGTATTAGAGTCTCTACTGCTGGTGGTATAAGCAGTGTGTGTGCAAGCTGTGGAAATGGTGGTTGAGATACAACAGTAAAAACTATATCATACTTCAATGAATATATGTTTTTAAAGACATTTTATGTACTAATACAAAAAAACTTGACATTCTTGCATCTTTTTTTTTTTTTTTAACACCTACAGCACCTGCTATTCTTAGGTGGTCTCCCATCCAAGTACTAAACAGGCCCTACCCTTCTTAGCTTACAAGATCAGATGAGATCAGGCACATTCAGGGTAGCATGGCCAACATTCCTGCATCTTAAAATACAGTCGTATGCCACTAATGTTCCAGTCAGTGACACCATATATATGATGGTGGTCTCATCATAGTGGAGCTGAAAATTTCCTATCACCTAGTGACATAGCCATCATAATGTAAGCACAATGCATTACCAACATGTCTGTGGTGATGCTGGTGTAAACCTGTGCTTCCAGTCATCTAAACGTATAGCACATACAGTTATGTACAGTACAAAATACTTGATAAAGAACTTCCTACTTTATGTATTTACTATACTTTTTATCAGTACTTTAGAATATACTCTTACTACTTATAAGAAAAACATTTGCTAAAAAATAGTATGCTGTGTCATGCAGCAGCCTCATCTCATACTTACCGAGTCTCATTTTTCTCTTGTGTTTGATTTAATCTTTTTTGTACAGTAATATGCAGGTTTGTAGCTTAGGAGCAACAGGCTATGTACCATACAGCCTAGGTGTATAGTAGGCTATAGCATCTAGGTTTGTGTAAGTGACGTTCGCAGAAGGACGAAATTACCTAACATGGCATTTCTCAGAACATTCTCATTAAGTGGCATGTGATTGTATTATAAAATGAACTGTTGCAAAAGTATTAAACTGGAAATGAGTAGGTTAAGAGAGAGAATCCTGCCTCTTTGGTCTTGGGCCTTACCACTTACTAGCTTTCTCAGAACGAATTCCTAAAAATGTACCCTTTTTCTCACTTGGAATTAAGCCGGACAGAGATCACATCTTTTGAAACACTTTGCACCTTGCTGCCGTTGGTCATACCTTGACATTACATGGTGGGGGACAGACTACCATAAGTCCCTGTTTTGTTTAGAAAAGGGGACTGGTTTAGAAACGGATACCTCAAAGCTCCTACCTCTGATGTATACATATATCTGGGGAAGTAGCAGGGAAATTTGGCCAGCATAAAAGGGTCTTCTTGGCTCCTGGCCTGTCGAGTGAAGAGGTACCTTTCTGAATCCCTTTTTTTTTTCTTGATTCTCTCACCTGGTAGACTCATTTTTTCTCAGAACTTTTCATTT
The DNA here is from genome assembly GCF_000325575.1 of Pteropus alecto. Classification (NCBI taxonomy): domain Eukaryota; kingdom Metazoa; phylum Chordata; class Mammalia; order Chiroptera; family Pteropodidae; genus Pteropus; species Pteropus alecto. The sequence continues at coordinate 222,978 of NW_006441955.1, read as the reverse complement.
CTTGTGCTGTGCTGATTATCCTCCCTTTACAGCGGGAAAAATGGGAATCAAGGAATGAGTTGAGAGCCGGCTAGCCTTGGTGGGACTTTGTTATGAAAAAGCTGTGGCCCAGTGCAAGGAAAAGCTTTTCAGTCTAGGGAGAAGACATGGTGGTGCACTCGGTCCAGCGGATCTGTCTCTTCAACTGTTTGGATGGAACAGACCCACTGACTCCCCTTCTCGCATCCTCCAACCACCCAAAAGCCTATTTTCCAGCCACAACTTTTGGAACTGTCTTAGTGATCCTTGCCGTCCATTTTTTTTAGCTTAATTCCTTATTGCAGAGCAACCATGAGTTCCCAGATTTCATCAGAACTATCCCAAGGTGGAGGCCACTGTCAACCCCATGGTCAGCCTACATCTGCAGGCCACCTATACTTACCTTTCTCTGGGCTTCTATTTTGACTCAACGATGAGACTCTGGAGGGCAAAGGCCACTTCCCGAGTTGGCTGAGAAGCAGCATGAGGCCATTAAGTAGCTCTCAAAGACGCAAAACAAGCGCGGTGGGTGCACCCCTCTTCCAGGACATGCAAAAGCCTTTCTGAGATATGTGGGGTAAAACTCAGGATGCCATGGAAGCAACCATGGAGAAGAACCTGAACCAGGCCCTTTCAGACCTGTGTGCCCGGAGTTCTGTCCATATAGACCACCCCCATGCCTGACTTTCTGGAGATTCACTTCCTAGATGAGGTGAAATTCATCAATAAGATGGAGCAACCACCTGAGTAAACTCCGCAGGCCAGCTGGTCTCCAGGCTAGGCTGAGCGAGGATCTTCAAGAGGCTCACCCTCAAGCATGACTAGGATCCTTTGGAGTCCAGAAGCCTTGTGGGGGCCCCTGTGCATCTCTCTGGTGCCAGGCTTCTGCCTACGCCTCTCCCTGCAGCCACTAAGCCTTTTAAACACCCTGGAGCCCTCTCCCACACTCTGGACCAAATAGAAACAAAGCTTTCTGTGGTCATTGCTAAAGTGCCAGTGACCAAAATGAAATTTAATCCCTTCATGACTTCTGATGGGAGCAAGAACCATAAAAGATATTTGAATGCACCTTCCCACGTTCACGGGAAGGTTATTCTCTTTCCAAAGAGCTGAGATAGACAATGTTCAACCCGTGCTCATCTGAAAGAATAGTAAAGTTTAGGTTATGCAAGGACACTACAAAGGGAAGCAAATTGGCAAAGTAGTCCAGGTTTACAGGAAGAAATATGTCATCTACACTGAATGAGTGCAGTGGGAGAAGGCTACTGACACACCTGTTCATGTGGGCATTCACCCTAGCAAGGTGGTTACTACTAAACTAAGGCTGGACAAAGACCGCATAAAGGCCCTTGAATGTAGAGCAAAATCTCGCCAAGTAGGAAAGGAAAGGGGCAAATGTAAGCAGGAAACATTTGAAAAGATGCAGGAATAAAATAATCTTACATACAGCTTTCATTTAAAACTTGAAGAAGAAAAAGCTTTTTACAGAAGTAAAAAGTTACGGTTTCCTGGCAAGAATGCTCCTAAAGGCAGACCGCCTTCTCTCCCAGGTGTTCCAGGAATGGAGAATGACACTAACTTGGGTTACATCCACTTGAGCAAAACGAGTAGAACAAGATGACACTTCCTTGCCAGACCCTATTAAATGCCCTATGATGAAGTATGTGATGTAGACCTAGATAATCTAGGAGGCAGCTGTTTGTTTCCCTTTATTTTAATATAGGCAGGAAAACTGAGGTGTAGTGTTAGAGACGTACCCATGTTCATGCAATGAGGCAAAGCAGACTTGTGACACTTTTTCAAGCCAGGAGATCCTCCCAAAGGTGGCCAAACCTTCCCCACCCATTCTCCAGACCTGCCCAGGCCTGTAATCGCTGCCCAGGCAGCTAAGGCTCCTCCCCAAACAAACGATATTGTAGACCCAATAAACCTGGCTTTTCCTCTCTGCCTCTGGCTGTTTCATCTTCTTATCTCTCCTGCTCTCTGCCCTCCCTATCTTTTGCAGGTCTTGGCTGGTATCAGAGAAAGGCTTCTATCCCATGGCCTCCCACTCCGGGGAGCCAGGACTCCTGCCCTGTGGGTCCTGCGACATGGTTTTTCGTTCCTGGGCCTTGTTGGCCACCCACACGCAGCGCTTCTGCATTGGCCGTCTGACCCGGGAAGTAACCCTTGGAGTACAGCCCTCAAAAGCCACTGACCCACAAGGCCTCATGGTAAGGGGATCCTCCATGGCCAGGTGGGGGTGTTCAAGCGACCCTAACCCTCAGGATTCTTCACTCCACACCCTGTCCCTAGACTGTGCCACAAGAATACCAGGGCCTCCCAGAAAACGAGGCCAGCAAGTCGGCTCTAAAGAGGCTAACAGAGGAGGTACACCTGGCTTTACCCACACGCTCGGAACTGAGCATGCTCCCCAAACTTATAGCTTGTGCATGAATCAGGTTAACCCTACACGGAGATCGGACATAGCGGATTACTGTTATCTCCAGGTACAGCGGCTGCGGCTGTACCTGCAGGAGATGCGTCCCTGGATAACAGAGATTGCCAGGGATTCAGGGGGACCCTGGAGGCGTTCAGAGGAGCCAACTCTGGGCCCCTCCTCCGAGGCTGCTGGGAGCCCCGGCGAGCGGCTCCGGAAGCTGCACCGGACTCACGCGACGCGCGTTGCGGAGATGGAGGCACAGAGCCGGACCCTGGAGTTACGCAGCGAGGGTGAGGGGAAAGGTGGGGGTGGGGGGGATTAGGGACCCACCCCCACCCCGTCCCTCGCCCCTTAGACTGAGGTTGCTCAGACTCATTTTCACATGGTCCCTTACTCAGAACTGAACCGGCGCCTCCGAGGTTTGGCAGGAGCCCGGGGCGGTATATCACGCCTGTTAGGCCTGGAGCGGGAGCTTCGAGAACTCCGGACAGAGGCCGGGCGTACAAGGGGAGCTCTGGAGTTGTTAGGGACGCGCATTCAGCAGCCACAGCCCGAGGCCGGGTGAGACCAGGCGCGCGGGACCCCGGAGCCGCGCGGCGTGGGCCTGCGGACGGCGCCGGGGTCTGGTGGGGCGAGGCCTGTGGGGCGGGACACTTGAGGCTGGGTCCCGGTACGGCGGGAAGGCAGCCCGTGTGAATTCGGGAAGGGGTGGGTCGGCCAGAGTCCGGGGGTCTGAATCCGTGACGCGGTCTCCCGGCCGGTCGCGCTCCACTCCAGGACCCGGCTGAACTTGCAAGAGGCAGAATTCTGTCGTCCGGTGCTACAAGACAACCCAGGGACCCTGGCTGCTGAGATCAGGTGAGGTCTGGGGCCGGAAGACGAGCATGGACGAAGCACTGATCAGTCCTGGAAAGATGCTGCTGCCTTCTTGTTCCCTACTCCCTAGGGCCCTGCATGAAGCCTACATTCAAGGTGGGGGCCGGGATCCCGGAGTTCTGGGCCAGATACGGCAGTTGCAAGTGGAGGCATCAGCTCTGGAGCTTCGACGGTCTCGAACCCGCAGGGGTGAACAGGAGGGGCCAGCCAGGAGGGCCTCTCAGAAGCAGTGGGCTTAGTCCTGGGAGGAGAGAAGGGAGGTGATGGAGGGCATGTTTCTCATGGTAACCACCTAAGCAAAAGCCCCAAGGTAGAAAACCTGGGTGCTCTTCGAGGCCGTGGTTAGAATGTTAGCTGACAAGTCCAGCTTTGTCCAAAGCAGTAAAGCTGGAGAGCTGCTCAGAGCCGGACCAGCTGGTCACCAGAGGACAAAGGTGACAAATCAGACTTGTTCATCGCAGGAAGACCAGCAGGTCCCGCATTTGGGGAGCTTCTAGTAGTGGAGGCCGAAAACCAGCGCCTGGAGGCGGAAATCCTGGCTTTGCAAATGCAGACACGTGTAGGCCAGGTGCCCTGGGGTCAGTGAGCACCCCCCCAATCCCACCCCACCTATCTGTCCCCAGCAGGCTGGGGTTAGAAGAAGGGGTTAGAGGAACTACGCATGGGGAATGAGACTCGTGTTTGTGCCCTGCCAGTCTGTGTTCATCCATATCTCCAGGTGTGTGTGTTTGTGTGTGTGCACACTCAGCTATCAGGAGAGTGGTATCTCAGCCCAGCTACTTGCTGTGTCCTGCTTAGGGGAGCCCTACTCTTCCTCTGCACCTAGGGCCCAGGGAACCTCGACTTGTGGCCAGTCTCAGCCCACATCTGAGATGGAGGGACAATCCCCCGTGCCTCCCACCTCCAGTGGCACCCCCACTGCCACCGCTTCCACACTCTACAGGCGTCCTATTCTTGGGTGGCACAGAAAAGACTGTGAGGACCCACGGCATGGGGCAGGGGCAGGGCTCTGCTCTGTGCAGTTGGGGTAGCACAGACACCTAGGAGGGTTCCTGGAGGACTAAACTCTTCCCTAGTCACAGCTTCCTGGAGCCATGACCAGGAACCTGGGCCTGGATCCACACTTCCTCCTGCCCACAACTGACGTTCTGGGCCCTGCACCCTACGACCCAGGGTGAGGCCTGCTCCCTCCCTTTGTAACTTAGTCACCGCTGCTGGTTAAGGAGACCCACTAGGTCCAGCTAAGGTTGGGGAACTGGCTGGGGGTGGGGTAGGTAGGGGTGAGGTGTGTGTATGTGTAGGTACACTGAGACCTGTGTTCCACAGGGCTGGCCTGGTCATTTTCTATGACTTCCTGCGTGGCCTTGAAGCTTCTTGGACTTGGGTGCAACTAATGACTGGCTTGGCCCGAGATGGACGGCATACAGGAGGGACCACAACTTTGCCCCCAGCCCTTTGCTTGCCCCCACCTCCAGCTCCTGGGCCCATGGGTAACTGTGCCATTCTTGCCAGCAGGCAGCCTGTACCCAGGTCAGTAGATGGGACTATGACTTTGGTGATCTTCGCCACAAATTACTTCATCTGTCTAGAGGGCCACTGGCTCTGAGGGCCAAGCTCTAGACTATAGCCAGTTTGGCTTCTTTTCATTTTAGACTGCCACCCTCACCATCAGTATCCTTGGTCTGTGAGCTACATGTCTGGCACGGGCTGGCAGGGGCTAGGGCACCACAGCCGAAGGCCTGGGCCTCACTAGTGCTCTTTGACCAGGATCAGAGGGTGCTAAGTGGCTGTTGGCGTCTCCCACTTCGGGCCCTTCCTCTGGACCCCAGCCTTAGCCTTGGAAAGCTGAATGGGATTCCCCAGGTGAGTATGAATGGGAACCGAATATACTCAAAAGGTACAGGTGCAGTACCATTTCACCTCTTTCCAGGTAGGTCAGGCTGAGCTCTTTTTACGGATGGTGAATGCCAGAGATGCAGATGTCCAGACACTGGCAGAAATCAATCCAGCAAGTGCCCACGAGTACCAGTACCCACCTGTGGTAAGGGCTCAGAGATAAGGACAGCATGGGTATAGTTGGTATGGTTGGTTCATAGCCAGCCTTTGTTGACCACTGTGTGCCAAATCACTACCAAATGCTTTCTGTGGACTAATTCAGGTGACTCACACATCCCATTAGGTATTAAGTAAACCAATAAGGAAATCAGAACACAATGGGGGTTAACTTGGTTTAGTTGAAACTTATTAAGACCCTAGAATCTGTTAACCTCTGCATAAACCTTTTGCTAAAGATCTGCGTTTTCCCTTTTCCACAGGTGTCCAGCTCATCTTCACTGGAAGCCAGTTCCTTTGCCCCAACAGGGGGCTTTGTTGACCCCCCTCCTTCTGCAGAAGAGCCCCCTTGGCAGCAGAGTCAAAGGTAGAGATAAGGGTTTAGGCCCGCACCACTGCTTTGACCCTCCCCACCTCCCACCTCAGCTTTTTGAGTTCAGAATGTGGATGTGAATAGCTTTACATGTACAGGACTAGGGTCTAGTGAGGCCTTAAGCTTTATTACTGTTCTGAATCTAGAAGCAAACAGAAGACAAAATATGAGCTCCAGCCAGAGCTATACCACCTTCCACAAGTACTTGGCCTTTCTTTACCTGTTTTTTCTTTGTAAAACAGATTAAATGTTGGGTGCTTGCAGTATAACCTGGCACATACAAAATTCTGTGAGACACTCGATTCCAGCTAAAGGAACTTGATAAACTGGATTTTTTGGCTAAATCCAGTTTTATTGCCGCACTTCATTTGAACCCATGCTTTCTCAGGACATCCTCCAAGAAGCCTTCCAGGCTCTCGATGTCCCCATAAACAGGAAACTTCTGTAGCTTTAGATTCCAGGGCAGTGCCCTAACCCAATGTTCCTCCCAAGTGGCGTGGGGGTGTCACATGTGAAATCTAGCCATAAACCGATGTTGACCAAAGGTCAAAGGCCTGAGAGTAAAGACTGTAGGCCTGACACACCCTCGACGCCCCAAAAGCCTCAAGACTTGCAGTACAAGGGCATCGTCGGTTAGTTCACAGCCAGATTCTGCAGCCACAAGTTATAACCAGCCCAGAAAAACTCCACAACTATTTTATTATTTAGAGCAGCAGTCCCCAACCTTTGTGACACCAGGGACGGGTGTTCCTATGAGAATCCAATGCCTAATGATCTGAGGTGGAGTTGAGGTGGTGATGCTAGCGCTGTGGAGCAGCTGCAAATACAGATGAAGCTTCACTTGCCTGCCAGCCACTCACCTCCTGTGGTGCGGCCTTGGTTCCTAACAGGCCACAGACCTGTACTGGTCCTTGGAGAACAAAATATCATCTGAAAAAACTGGTTGAAATGGCAGGGCTACCCCTGCCTGACACTGGGTACTAACCTGTCTGTCCTTGTAGTAAAGTTGCCCTGTGGGTGTCAGAATTATCAAATCCCCTTGGGTAATGAAGGGCAGGCAGTTTGGAATTCAGTTTCTAGTGCCTGGTACATAGGTTCTTAAATTAAGGATCAGGTCAGAGGCAGCTCACTCTTCACACTAGCCCTGTACCTTGAACATCAGTGAGGACCCAATGGGATGGCTTTAGTACAGGTGCCATGAGAACCAGCACCTTTAGACTGGGCAGCCAGTTTCCACTTTTAAACCACACATTCCACACTAAAATGTCCCAGGTAGCCTAGGATCCCACTGAGATCTTAAACACCAAGTCCAGACCAGGAGCTTTTTATAACATCTTTATTTGAGAAGTCAAAACTGCAGACAGGTAACAGTTTAGCGTTGATATATTTCAACTTTCTTTGTACAGAAAATAATATAACTCAACCAGCCAGCCTCCCCAGATTCTTCCAACCACATCCAAGTGTCCACTGTAGTCAGTCCCTTAGCCACTTTCAAACCAGAAATCTCAATTCTCTACAATGAGCACACCAGTTTTCCTCAAGGACTACCCCACCCCCAAGTCTTCCTCAGAGTTCTTTTACTAGAACAGGAGTATGGCCCCAGTTGGAGACTACTTGGTACCATTCAAGACTTGGCTTAGAGGCTGTTATCAGCTCAGAGTCCATCATACAGTATCAGCACCAAAGAGCAAGATCTTCACCAAGTCTTGTTTTTATAGCTCCCATCCAGGGACAGCACCACTGAAAGTTTGCAAGACAGCTGGGTTCAGTCAAGTATTTAAAACAAAAATAGCACCATTGAAAGACAAAGGGCTGGCAACCACACCTGATCACCTCCACATTAAACAGACAGGAATTTGGATTATTATAACTTTCCAGAGATAGTACAGAGTGGGGAGTACCTTTGGCCACTATATAAAACACAAGTGCTCCAAGGCACAGATTCAGCCAATACTTAAGAGGGGAAAAAAAAATCAAAGCCTCAACCTTTGCTTACAATCTTTATTGAAGTTATACAAAAAGAATCCCCCAAAAGTGAAAAAATACATTATATACAAAACACTTTCCCTTGGGAGGAAGGCTCTGCTCCCTCTTAACATGCAGTGCTTTCAACTGTAGCTCCAGCCTCCACTGTCCCCTCCACTGCTGCCCGGCTTTCAGCCTGATTCTCAGCCTGGAAGATAAACAGGGAGCCTGGGCATAAGTGACCCTACTTTAAGCCATTCTATCTTTTACAACGAGTAGGCTTCAGTCAGAGGAAGTAAACACAGGTCCCCTCAACTCCACTTTGCTCCTTACACTAACACGGCAATGACCAAAATATAAAAGCCATTTCTTAAATTCTCTAACAGGGCTGGCAGAGCCAATGTTCAAACATGGAAAAGAGCAAGCAGAAGTGACCCAATGGTTTTGCCATTAAGTATCTTCCCCTACATTCATTAGAGGGGGACCTGTGTGCTATGTATAAAGTTTACATTTGTCAGTGAGACGTCCTACATTCCATAACCAAACTGTTTCCTGTTGCACTCAAGCAATCCAAACAGGCTCAAGGTGAGAACATGCACTTGGGAGGACTGGTTTCCCCAGGCCTGAGAACAAGGGGAAATGAGGCAAGAGTCCAAGCCCTGCTTAACTGCCCACCTCCTCCTCCATGTTTTCCGAAACTTCATTTCCACTGGAGACCGCATCCCCACTGCCTCCATTCACTTCCAACTCTTGTTTGGCTTTCTTTGCATCATCTTTTCGGGGGCTCTCTTCTTCTGGTTTCCTCTAAAGACAGAATTGTGAAGTCTTCACAAATACACTTAATGTTTTTAAAAGAAGTGTAAAACAAGCCCTTAATGCTCCCCCTCCCTCATGGTGCAAAGATCTTGAACAGGATTCATATAGCTCTAAGGGTTTCTCCCTAGACAGATGCCAGCCTGTACTCTGCAGAACTGGTCTGTCCCAACACACCAATTCGGCCTTTCTAATGGAGGGTTGGGGTGGGGGGCTGAGTACATCTGAACAGCAACCAAATCGTGAGAGTAAGAAAGAGATGACCACACATATATTTACCTTCTTTCTGACAAGGTGAGAAATATCAGTCACACAATTTGATGAGGAAGCACCATCTGTTGGCTTTCTACTGGCAATCTGGCAAAAAGGAACCCTTTTTTTTAAGCAATGTACAGCTATATATGCGACAAACAGTGAGGCTTAATATTAAGTAGCAAAAACAAACAAAACCACCTGAATACTCACCATGGACACTGAAGAGCCTCCTCCACTAGGAGTGAAACCTGAAGTAGAGCTCTCTACCTATGAAAAATGACAAACCCCAATGGGTTCCAGGACAGAATCCACTAAGTCACCCACAGTCCTACATTAGGTAGCACAATCCAAGAAACTGATTAAGACCTCAAATACTAGCTGCCTCCATATAAGTAGCAACATTGTCCACCTCCCTCTATCCATACCTGGGGCATAGGCAGAGTGTAGATATTAAACTAAACTCTCCAGTGCTCGCTTCGGCAGCACATATACTAAACTAAATCCTCTATTTCCTTTCATCACCTGCAGGGTAGAAAGGAAGCTTACATCCTAGCACCCAAAAGCAGAGCCAGGCAATCTAAGGTTAAAAGCCTTCAATACAACCTCACTAATCAATATACAGAGTTCTCAGAGACAGAAACAAGCTTAAAATTACTTAAAAAAAAAAAAAAAAAAAATTGACTTACACTGTCAGATGTATTTTAACATACAGGTACTATCATGCCCATTTTACAAATGAGTCAACTAAGGCAAAGAAATGTTAGGTAAACACACCTGTGGTCACATGTAGTTAAGTAAATAGCAGAGACAAAAGTCAAACCCAGAGTCTGGCTCCACAGTGTATTTTCTTGAGCATTAAACTATCTGACAGGAATAAGATACGAGTTCTCACATTCCCTCTGACCTCCACCTCCTTGGAAACCAAGTTATAACTAAGATTCCTAACAAATAAAACACTAATGCCATGATGCCTTCAACAATATCAAACATGCTATTATCAAAACTTTAAAAGAAAACCAAGCCAACCAGAGTTGCTTTCAGAGCCAATTCAGCTACATTCCCACTACGCTGGGACTCCTTTGCATCTTCTATTTTCTCTCTAATTTCAGGTAGCAGTTCCTTCAGCTCCTCAATTTCTTTCTCATATTCAATAGGTGATCCTTCAGCCTCCTTCATCTGCTCGTTTAGTACAGCTACAAAGAACAAGCTAAAGTTATTAGTAGGTTACCACAAATGGACCCATCTTTTTAACAATGTCAGTTACTGGATCCATCAAGACCATGAAAATACCTAATGTTAACTCACCCATTCTCTTCTCAATGACTTCAATAGATTTGCTGAACTGTGCCACTGCCTCATCATACTGAGAGTTGTATCCATAGGCCAAGCCTAGCTGGTAGTGGGTCTCTGCAAGGAGACGGTCATGGGCATCCAGATACTGCTCTTGCAGGTTTAAGCAAGCCTGGAACTCCTCCACAGCTTGGACATAATTCTCTAATGAAGAGAAAAAGAACAGCAAACAAACGAATAGCATTTAATATTAAATTTCAGACCATTCTGTGAGAATGTGCCTGTTTTACATTTCATTTTTTATTGTAACATCCCTAGGACCTTGACTATAAAAAAAAAAAATCAAAATGACACACACACACACACATAAAAACTTACTAAAAGACTTTCAGTTAAGAGTATCATTTAGAAGAGGCTGTTTACTGTCCTAGGAACTATAGGGAACCCAAACCTGTGTCCTTTTAAAGCCAACTGCCCACAACTTATCATCAATCAAGCTGGATTTCAAAAAGAATTTGAAAAAGATGGGGGCAGGGGGTGGACATTAGGAGGAGAGTAAAATGGAAAATGTATTACCAGATTCAACACTAACTTCTCCAAGTTTAAGATGTGCCTGTGCAGCATAGAGCTGAGCTTCTTTTGTTTCTTGCCTAAAAGAAGGAAAGATGATCAGAAATCTTAACGGCATTTGTTCAACCTTAACTGGTTTCTATTTTCAACCAACCAAAGCTCCCAACCTGAGCCTTGAAGCACCAAGAGTTTTACCTTTTAAAAATTATCTTTGCTAAATCCAGCATATCCCAGGCAAGCTCTAGGTTCCCAATCTCCTCCTCTTCATTTTCTTGAAGAGACTATAAAGTATATCCAAATTATTGGTATTAGGTAGAAGCACAAGACAGGCATATTTAGATTACAAACCTAAATATATAACTTAGTATGGCTTAAAAACTGACAGAAAATTCAAAATTTGGACTTTCTCCCTAAAACCTACAGGATGGGTCCCCTACAGAGTTTCTACTCCAAATCCCCAATCCCTAACCAAGAAACAGGTACCTATAATAATCACACCTATACTAGTACGCCAGTCCTACAATAAGAAAGCAGACAATCATGCTGAATAAATAATAATTTACCTTGTTTTCAAGAACTGAATCATTTGGTGCTTCTTCAGCCTTGTCATTTTCTTTATCTTCCTCTTCTGAGCCCTCGGTTTCTGCAAGCAAAAATTCCTCAGTACTGTGAATACTAAAGATTATCTTCTAACTAGTCAGAGATTCCAATAAACATCTGTGAAATAACCTACATTCTGAGGTAGGACAGGCTGAGCCAAATCAGTCAACATTAGAACTGGATATAAATATAAGGCCAGTGATTACAGTCTAAGACTTAGATTGGAAAATCTTATAGTGTCTATAGTTCAGATCTTCAACAATCAAAAGGCTACATGTCCCTTCAAAAAATTAATGGGATCATTCAGATAAAGAATGATTAGCTGCTACTATTGCCTTATTCACTAGCTAGAAACTCCCATCTACTCAGCCAGAAACAGCTGGAGGCATCCTCAGCCAGCATTCTTGGCATCTTTAAGTACTTGTTAAATAATAACAATAGGCTGAAAAGTACCAAAAGTTAAATTACTCCAGTCCATTCAGAGCAAGAATGCTCAAGAGACTAGCTTCCTATAACAGCATTGTGGAGAGAAAAGCATAGCCCTTACCAGCTCTCACCAATGAGCATGCCACAGACTCCAGCCAGCTTTAGCACGTATACAATTTGAGTAAACAGTACAAGAACCAGTTATTTTATCCTTGTACCATGTTAAAATATGCAGCCATACTGATGCCACATTTTACTATAATGACATACACTCACAAGTCAACTACCTGTAAGGACAGATGCTCATAAACAGCACCATACATCACTTCAAGTTCAGAAAATTGTGATCAAAATGGGCTTTTGAGAGTACAAACAATGAATCAGGTATAATGTGCCTACTTCTGACATCTTTCATTAAGTATATTTAACATTAGCAAAAGAGCACAAATACTATCTCCTGACAACCTACTATGAGAGTACAAACATGGAAATTAAACCTTAGAGCCATGAGGTCAGGTTAAAGAACTTTTATCTGTATAGCAAGCAATACTGCTTCGGGAAAAGAACAAGCACATAAAATTCCTATATGTTATCAATTAGTAGGACAATCTAAAAAGTTGTCTAAGAGCCAGTTACAAGTTACAAGCTAATTAACCTCTATGAGGAACAAGCCCTTTGTTATCAAGTGGCTCACTTTTCTCCTATTGATCAGATAATTTAGCTCTTCTGAAATATAAGTACCCACCACCACACACCATTATCTTTCCATACCCAAATTTCCAAGTGGTTTGTATACTTAGTTCCCTCTTTTTAGACTAGATGGGTGGTTCTACTGACTCTGATAATGAAGCCCATCGTCCAACAGGATATGCAAGACAGGTGAAGCAGATCTATGTATTCTCGTAAAAAAAAAAAAAAAAAGCCTCCCACTTTTCCTTCTCAATTTGCAGAAAAAAATTGACAATGTTTATTATTATTCTATACTCTTCTTAATGACCTACTATCTGTTCCTGTTCATATCAGAATGTTAGAAGGTGACATCTAATTTGGCATAAAATATCTATCTAGAGTTTCACATCAACTTTTTAAATTAAAATTCTGATAACGGTCCGATAAAAACACTGATTTTTCTTGAGAAATCTGTACTACCTTAATGAAATGGTAGAGAGGGAGCTAAGTTAATGAGAAAGCCATTACTTTACACAACACTTTCCAACTAGGTAACCTGTACCCAGGTATTCATGGGAATGCTTTTATGTCCATTAGCTGCTAAAATATTTTCCAAGATTCTCTGAAAATACAATCTTCTTTGTGGTATGTCTATTATCATCTTTCAGAGAAAAGGATACTGTTTTATACCATTTCTCTTGATCCTGCAGCCTCTTTAAAACAATATGGGTACAGAGAAATGCAAACTAGAAAAATGACTCTTAAAGGCAAAGTAAAGGCAATCTGCTAATTAGTTAATTCTAGCACTCCCACAGGATAGTCAGGTAACCACTATAGATTTGACCAGTAGAGTCCATCTTTTACATGGCCATGCTTTATGCTTACACTATTAATATTTTATTCACTTACCAATCATATCTAGTGTGACAATCAGAAAACAAACCAATTATCTTTATAGGGATATGGAGAGCCCAAGAGGTGGTAGGAAATGGAGTTTTAAGAGAAAACTAGTAGTGTTGCCGCTTAAATTCCTAATTAGAGGCAAGTTAAGAGAGAGTGGATAAAAAGTGCCTTCCTCAGTGTGAGGTAGCTTGGGAAGAACATAATTTCAAGTCAGATCTAGGGTTGGATTCCAGTACTGTGACTTACTGTTTGACCCTCAATAAGTCACACAACCCCAAAGCCTCAATTTCCTCATCATTATAACTGCAGTCATACTACCTACTACATAGCATTATTTTGGAATCGAAAGTAATGTATGCGAGAGAGCTCTAACAATGAAGATCAAGACGGGAATTTTTTTAAAATTGAGGAAATCAGTTCTGTGCTTTAGCTATAAACAACTTCTAAAGCCCATAAGCAGTCCAAAGGTGTCACCATTTAGCCTAATCACTTCTGGTTACCATGCTTGTTCTGGCTGGAGTGCAGGGACCTGCACATAGGTAGAAGGAAGTTTTCCAGAATGAGCTGCAAATATTGATGATGAGTCTTTGAAAACCTAAAACCTAAGGGAACTGTTGAAGTAGTCTGTAAGTTATACGAATAATGATTAATTGACATATACCTGTGGTTATTAATACCAACGTTAAATGAACCTTATTGACAGCAGAATCCTCAAATGATAGTACAACTCAATTCAGACGTGCCAATTACGTAATTACGAATTAGAGGCTTTATACATCATGATGAAATTCAATCATAATCAGACTAAGTACTATACAAAGAAAGCATCCATACTTTGTTTTCAGTAATAAAAACATTTGGCAGCCAAAGCAAGCATAAAATGAAGGGAGAAAGGAGCAAGAGGGCTAATGGTTAAATTTATCTTTTGAAGGGGCTAATTTAAACTAATGTGTAAAAGCCTCTAAATACTACCTGAATTAAAGAAGGTCACCAGAATTCTTTCTCCAGTGATACAACATTCAAGGGCTAACTGCCTTTATTTAAATGGCATGCCTGTTTAAGTGTACCAATTCAGTGGATTCTACTGCTCTAATCCTGCTTCCTAAAGCAGAGAAAAGGAACCATGTGAACAGTAAATAAAAATAATCCAGAGGCATGCAAGTGAACATCCATTCAGCATTCTCTGCCAGCCTACAATTAGCCCACTATTCCCCTACCCATCCCACTCCTGCCAACCACTTTTATTGGCTAGTATGGTACAAGTTACTGATAGCTAGCCAAGTCTCAGAAATCACAGAGGCCTATTTTGCAGTTAGTAAAAGCGTTAGTTTATAAGCCAGCTAAAGAAGACTTGCTTTGGATTTAATTTGCTCAACTTATCCCAACTTTCTTAAACTACCCCGTTTTCATTTAGCCCTTTCCTAATCCAAAGGCAGACGGAAAATCCTGAATGGAAGGCTGACTTTTACCCAGGATTAGTGAGTCAAATCCAGAATGTACTCCACCCACTGCAGCTCTTGCATATCCCGGTTACCTTCACCCTCTTTCATCTGTTCTTCTCTCTCTTGTGTTTCTTCATTAGCAGCTATCTTATCTTTGTCTTCAGGGGATTTCTCAGTAGCCCCCTGGGCTACCTTGGTCTCAACCCCATCTCCAGCTGCCCAAGACTCTTCTACGGACTGCTTAGTCTCCTCCTGGTTAGGAACCAATTCTGCCCTGACCTCCTCCTCTAGTCCTGAGCCATCTTTTGTTTCTGTCAATACTTCTGCATGAGTCTCTGGTTCAAGAGGAGTCTGATCTGCAGCTGACAATCCATTGACTGCACCATCCTGAAGGAGAACTGTGGCCTCCTGCCCAGGCTTCTCAGAGACTTCTGATCTAGCTTCTGCAGCTGAGGCCTCCGTAGCCTCTGCTGTCACCTTTGGTGATC
>NW_006441955.1:187736-207769 GCF_000325575.1 Pteropus alecto | reverse complement strand
AGGAGGCATTTCTTGCCCTGCTTTTCCTGGCTCATTTTCAGAGGCAGCTACCTGTTCCTTTGGCTCATCCCCACCCACATCCACTGGATTGACTGTTGGATCTACAGGCTCTGTTTCTACCTCCACGGCAGTGCCCTGCTTCTCTAGAGTCAAAACAGACTGCTCATCTGAAGTTTTTGGCCTCTCTTCTATGCTCACAATTACTTCTCCCTGCTTCTCCTGACCGTCTTTTTCTCGGTACTCTTCTTGGATGTCAGTTGC
Source organism: Pteropus alecto (assembly GCF_000325575.1). Classification (NCBI taxonomy): domain Eukaryota; kingdom Metazoa; phylum Chordata; class Mammalia; order Chiroptera; family Pteropodidae; genus Pteropus; species Pteropus alecto. The sequence continues at coordinate 207,508 of NW_006441955.1, read as the reverse complement.
AGAAACTGATTTTCCCTCCTCAGTATCTGGTGCTTCCTGTTCCGGCTTCCCAGAGGTGACCTCAGCTTCACTCAGTCCTTCTGGTGCTGCTGCTCTTTTTGCCTCTTCAGTGTTTTCAGTTAACAGATCTGGGGTTGATTCGACTTTTTCCTGTAGTTCCTCTGTAGGTTCACTTATATCCATTTCTTCTCTTCCACCCTTCTCCATTTCAGTGTCCTGTTCTTTATCTATTTCAGACTTTACCAGAGACTTGTCTTCTGTTTTTTTTGCTTCTTCTTTTTCTCCCATGGCGTCATAAACCTGTTCTCTCAACTCTTCCCTTGCTTCCTCTACATGGTTAAAGAACATGAAGCATAAACACGTCTTCGAGTTTAATGATAAAGGCATAAATGGAAACTAAAAATACATTCCCTTAATACCCTCAAAAAGCCTGGCTTAAGTTTTAGCAGATGGCCTACAAATTATCTGCCCCCTTGAGAAAAGTAAAGGGAAAGTCTCAGCTTAGCAGAGCAACTTATGGCAAAAGAAACCCAAGCTCCTTAAATTAGATATTGTTTTACTTGAGCATTCTGATTATCAGTTAGATAGAGATGCCAAGCTTAATATTGTCTCTAAACATTACAGACCTCCATCTATTATGTAAAAGCCAAATACAGCTTAGAAATCAACATTTAATTTCTTCTAAAAAATGTGAAAGGACTCTGAAAGCACTGCTATTCAAATAACAGCTGCAGACTTAAAAATTTGCATGAGAAAAATATTTAAGGTTGTCGTAATATTTAAAACACAATTTAAATAACCAGATTTATTTGGGAAATTATCCTTTCACAAAAGCCTGCAGTCAATTTCAGTAATCAGCTACCTCCACTGTAGTCTCTACCAGATGCAAGTGTCACCCAGGTATCTTAGGAGAGACCATCTAGGATTGGGAGAGCCCTATTTCAGTCATATGTACACAAGAAATATACGTCGCATCTTTTGAATGCCATGTGCAACTCCACATACCATCTATGTTATCATTATTTTCTACCAGAGATTCTTCTCCTGTTTTCTCTCCTTCCTCTTCTTCCACATGTACACCTTCAAGGGCATTTCCCAACACACCATTCTCCATTCTAGGAGAACAAAAGGAGAAGGCACCAAAGTAATCATGGCTATAACCTAACAATTTTTGAAAAACAAATTTTAAGTCCTATATTATAAAAGCAACAGAAGAGTAAGCAAATGCAGAAAATAAAACTGAGTAGTCCTGCAAAACTTCCAATATAAATTAAGGCTATGAGAGCACCAAGAAAATAAGCATACCTTCATCTAGCCACCTGTAAAGTACTGATGACTCATCGAAAGAACACTATCAGTATATAGGTTCCTTTACAATAGGGCCACATTTCCCAAATATCACACCCACTCACATTTCCCTAAATGGCCAAAAACATTCTGGCAAGATTTTCATGAAATTATCAGAATGCTCTACAAAATTGGAAAACTTACCAGAAATCTGATTAAATAGATAACAGATAATATGCTAATTTTGTGTACCCTCGATATATTTTATTCTGGTTAAGAAATTCTGGTGGAAAACACAACCTTCCAATAGTTAAGATTACTTGTAACTCTCGTTTACTAGATATTCTCACTTGGTGTTTTCAAATTGTGCTTCATTCAATCCCTGTTAAGGATTATTTTGGGCTACCTGATAAAGGTTCTCTCTACTGAACTTTGATAAACTACTGACTGTTCACTAATGGAAAGGTTTTTGCTTCTAATGACCCCAAAGTAAAAATCTAAGTATAACTTTACTCTTTGCATTAAGTGCCTCTCAAAATTTCCACCAATATTTCATGCTCCTTCCAATCCTCCATTCTAGTAAAACCAGCTGCATTTGGCTCAAGTGAAATCTCAAGCTAGTAAACAATCTTAGCAAACAAACAAGTTTTTAAATAGACCATTATGGTGATATAAAACATTCTACTTATAAACTGAGTTGAAAGTCATACCTTGCCAACTCTAGAAGTGATTTCCCATAGAAAAAGAAAGCTTCTCCACACTCATTAGCTGTCTCTCCATACTTCTTACCTCTACAAAAAGAATAAACGAGATTTTAACATCTAGGCTAAAATATTTATTTCTAGTTCTTTAGTTGTAAAATGACATTTTTCTACTAATACATGCTTCTAGGAACTAACACTTCCCACTCCCTCTTGCTTCCCAGAGTCACAGGGACCTTGCTTGACCTAAGAAACAATGCATGAAATTAATGTTGCCAGTTCATCTATATGTATTGCATGTTCGAAATGACATCAATTTGCTACAGTTATCACATATAATCTAAGAGCCAAACTATATCAATAGGTATTTCTTCTACTACAAGATGGGTGTCAGTATGGACCAGAATAGTTAGAGGATCTTTGACTGAGACCTAAAGGATGAGTAAGGTCCATCATGATATAGTTAAGAGCATGCTCCCCCGGAGCCAGAATGCCTGGGTTCAAATCCTACCCCTAACCTTTAATTCACTGTATAGCCTTATAGTCAAGCTAATCTCACAATGCCTTAAGTTTTCTCATCTGTAAAATGGAAATATTAAGAACTGCTCCAAGAGCTACTGCAGGAAATAACTGAGTTAATGTATATAAAAGCATTTAAAACAATGCTTAGAAATAAAGATAGCACTATATATAAATTTTAGCTATTAATACCTAGACAGAAGAGGGAAGGAGTAAGGAGTAGAGTAAGGAGACCACTTTCATGGAGTAAAGAATTGGCAGAGGTCATGCAAAGTCAAGACAGCTGCCAGCCTGGGAATCTAGTGAGAGTAACTAAAGAAACTAAGCGGGAAGTATTGTGATAAAGGTCACATTTAAGGGTATTCTACTAGATCAGAGTAGTGTATCTCAAATTCTCCTCCTAAATACCCTTACTAGTAGGACAGTGAGAATACTGATAGCTCCAGGAATCTAGAATAAGCTAACAAGTGTGTTTCTTTGCGTTTAATATTAAAAACTTAGATTTTAACATTTTACATAACCATAAATTTTTATACAAAAATACCTACTTAGCATTGGATAAAATGTGGGCTCTACCTTTAGCACACTACTCAACACCAGAGGCCACACAGAAATCAGATGAGTATACAGCCATGACACCCTGAACAAGCCTGATCTCGCAAGCTAAGCAGGGTCGGGCCTGGTTACTACTTGGATGGGAGACCACCTAGGAAGACCAGGTGCTGTAGGCGCAAAAAATAAAAATAAATAAAAAATAAGGGATTGTAAACTGACAAGGTCCTTGCAATCTGTGAGGTCAACCAAGGGTTGCCTCGCCTAAAAAAAAGAAAAGGAGGGACGGAAGGAAGGACGGAAGGAAGGACAGAAGGAAGGAAGGAAGGAAGGAAGGAAGGAAGGAAGGAAGGAAGGACGGACGGACGGAAGGAAGGAAGGAAGGAAAGAAGGAAGGAAGGAAGGAAAGAAATCAGATGAGTTTACAGCAAACATCCAGGAATAAGATCCTGTTCTATGTTGGGAGGGAAAGTAAGAGTCTGGGGAAAGAATGGACTGATATCACCCTGAATAAATAGAAAGGTTTTTGTTTGTTTGTTTCAGCGCCCCCCACCCGCCTCCCCAAAAAGGCTTTTAATCATAGCAAGCCTCAAATCCGAAACCTAGCTTCATTATAAGCATTTCTTTTATAAGATTTCTTCAGTTTAACAGTATATAATGCACTAAACTAATTAAGAAACATGATTAAATTGAGTTGCTCAGAGGAAACTAGCTCAAACTAAGTCATAGGCTGAAAGGCTATTATTGCTTGAAGAGTTAACATATACTTTTTCTCTCACAGTATGTAAGTACATTATAAAGTCTTTGGATAAAATGAATTGATTTCAAGGCACTAAAGCTAACCTGTTTCCCCAATATAAGTTAACTACCTACCAAGTTCCTAGCAGTTATAACAGATAACAAAGGTGTTAAGAATCTATAAACAGTACTAAAATTGGAAAAGTCTCAGAACAAACAAACCAGGACAAGCTGGTCACCCTAATTAGTGGTGACCAGAAAACAAATTACCTTACTCAGGAAAATCAAAAGTTAAAGTTGCTAAGTTATATGTAGGTTTTATAGTTAAAGAAACTCGTACAAGAAGAATAACCATATTTTTAAACTCTTGTACTTTATTCTTCTTTCCTATAAAACAACTTGCTATCACTCAAGTTTATTAGGAACATATTATCACATCATAGCAAACAGTACTTACAAAAGGCTAGCTGCTTCCTGGAATGCATTGACAGCTGCTGGAATATCCCCCATCACCAGATGTTTCTGTCCTAAACCCAATAGCTTCTTAGCTTCACTATCCACATCCAGACTGCAAAAAAAATATTTTTTTAAGTGTCAAATACTTTTAAATCAACATTTTAAAAATATGTTACATCTAAACCATAATAAGTCTGTGAACTACTCTGGCAAGGCTTCGCTAACTCACATTCATTACTACAAAAGCAAAAGAAATCTCAAAGGCAACATTCTCAAGAGCTTGACTAGAATATTTTCTCTTAAAGATTTATCTACTCACAAAGCCTATATTGTATGTTACTATAAAGTTGTTAATTAAGCGATAAAAAAGGAATCATAAAAGAACTGTCATATAGCATGTTGTACCAGCTAAAAGAAAAATGAAACCAAGTAGCATTTAGGTAAACATGACAAAAGGCAGTGGTCTCAAGATCAAGACAATGTGGTATTAATTTATATACTGACATACATAAAGCAAATAGGTCAAATGGAATAGAATACAAAAATTGATTCAGTCATGTGGCCAACTGAAATTTTGATGAGGTCCTAAAGCCAATGGAGACAGGATAATCCTTTCAACAAATGGTGCTGGAATAACTGGGTATCTGCATGTAAAAAAACCTGAATCTCATACCACATAGAAAAATTAATTTGAAATGAATCACAGACTTTCTAAATGTAAGATTTAGAAAACAAAACCTCTAGAATATGGGAGCAAATCTTTATTAACTTTGGGTTTGGCAAATGCCTCTTAAATATGACAGAAAAGCACAAACTTTATTATAAAAAGGGGGGATGGATAAACTAGACAGACCATTTGCTTTCTGAAAGACATTTATGAAAATGAAAAAGGCAACTCACAGACTGGGAGGAAATATATATAAAACTCACTGATCAGACAAAGGGTTTAACTCAACAAGACAATCCAACAAAAATGGACAAAAGATAATATGAACACTTAACTAAGGTATACAAATGGTAAATAAGCAAATGAAAATATGCTCAAGATCACTAGTCATTTGAGAAATACGAACTCATGAGATACTAAATTATAATCCCAATTAGAATGGCTAAAATGTAAAGACTGCCCCCTCCCTCCATCAAGTGTTGACAAGGATGTACAGCAAATGGAAATCTCATACTCTGCTAATAGGAATGTAAAATGGTAGAATCACTTTAGAAAACAATTTAGTAGTTTCTTAAAGTCAGATATTTACCTACCATGACAGCCAGCCATCCCATTCCTAGGTATTAACCCAAGAGAAATGAAAATGTATACCCTTGCAAAGACTTATACACAAATATTAATGGCAGCATTATTTTTAATAGCCAAAAACTGGATCCTAAATGGATAAACAAATTGTGATACGCCCACATTATGGAACACCAACAAAAAGAAATCAACTATTGACACGTGATAACATGGATGAATCTCAAAATAATTATGCTGAATCAAAGATGCTATATAAAAAATACATACGGTATGATTCTACTTAGACAAAATTCTACCCTAATCTTACCTCTCTACTTTATCTGCTGAGGTAGAAGGAGCAGGAGCATCTTCTTCAATTCTGTAATGAAAAATTAAGGGGAAAAAAAGTAAAAATGGAGGCTATTTTAAGCCTAGACATTAAAGAATATAAAGCCATAGAAAGAGTTACCATTTATAAAAGGCCCAACATGATATTAAGATCTTAAGCATTTACTTACATTATCAAATTTAACCCTGCTCATTCAAATATGTTAAATGCTTATTTACTAGGCATGAAGTATAATGAAGAGAGTGAATGTGAATACTAGTTTTGAGTTTATAATCAGACGGAAGAGTGCAATATTTGTTATAATGCAATATTTGCATTCCTGACAAACCACATTCTACAAAACTCACTAAAAATAAGGTTGATGATGTTGTTTTTTTTTTAAAAAGCAGTTTCCCAGAACATTCTTTTTTGAAAAATCCTAGTAAATATCTTTAAAACATTTTGTAATTGTGTTTACTGAAAAGGTCTAAAATAACTAACTCAGTAGCAATGAGTACCCCCTAGCACCCAGACTATTCCTGAAAAATCTATTTCCCACTAAAAGCCACCAAGACTCCATTGAGAGATAATTGATTCTAAGTTGGGTCAGGAGAAGGAAGTACAAAGATGAGTCTGGGACCATTTCATGCCAGAAAGCAACAAAGCTGTATCTAATATTACTTAGGGTCATATCTACTTATGGTCATGCCAAAAGGAATTATAAAACAAATATGAGGAATCCATGGGAAAGCATAAAGAGTTCTTTGTACTATGCTTGTAACTTTTCTATATATTTGACATGTTTCATAATAATTTACAAAAATATTACAAAGTATACTATACCCAGGAACGAACCTGACTAAAATCCCACAGGCCAAAAGAAGAGACAATTTGAGCATCAACAAAGGCAATAACTGTACTGGATTGAAAAACTTTAATTTTAAATCCACTTAAAAATCTAATGGATGTTTAAATCCATGAGTTCTCAATGATACCAAAAAACTCATTAGTGAAACAAATGTACAATTAAAAAAAGAGCTTACTCAAATGAATTTAAAAATATTTTAGTGCCAACTATGTGCTAAGCATTGGAGACAGTTTCCTACAAAACAGTTAAACAGCGAGGACAACTTGTTTGGAAGCAGAGAGAGAGGAAGAAGAGATTAAATGACGAATAGGGACTAACTACTATACTGGAGTCTGAGTCCTAGAACATGCTTTAAAAATAAAAAGTTGTCAGCAGGATCCAAAATTTGTTCTAACTCCTAATCTTTTTGTGAATATTATACTTGTCTCTAAGTTTGATGAAAAGCCCTGAGGAATGGGGGAAAAAATGGAGTTAAAACTTCACAGCTTAGAGCCACAGGGATGAGGCACAATTTAAAAGACAGTGCTGCTGGTGGGACTGCAAACTGGTACAGCCACTATGGAAAACAGTATGGAGGTTCCTCAAAAAACTAAGAATTGCTCTACCATATGATCCAGCAACCTCACTACTGGGTATTTACCCCAAAGACTTTAAAACCCATATCCAAAAAGATATTTGCACACCGATGTTTATAGCAGCATTATTCATGATGACCAGGACATGGAAGCAACTGAAGTGTCTTACAATAGATTGCATAAAGAAGCTGTGGTACATATACACAATGGAATATTACTCAGCCATAAGAGATAAGATACTGCCATTTGCGACAACATGGATGGACATCATGATAATCATGCTAAGTGAAATAAAAGTTGAAAAACACATATTACTTACATGTGGGATAGAAACCTAAAAGCAACAAATGAACAAGACAAACAGACTCATGGACATGAACTATATAGACTAGGTTACCAGAGGGTGGGTGGGTGGGGAGCGGAGGTTAGATGGGGTAAATATGTTGTGAAAGAAAGAAATCTAACTATGGGAGGTGAACACACAACGTAAATATATATATGCCTTACTTTTAAAATGTACAGCTAAAAATTACAGGATTTTGTTACCTAACGTCTCCATAAAAAAAATAAATAAATTGAGAGGGGAAAAAAAAGGGCTTTCAGCTGCAGATAAGCAAGGAGATCTGCCCAGAACTCTGAAATGGCCTGGGATCCTTACCTACAAATATTTTCTGTCAGAGCAAGTTATTTCCAAATAGTTTTGCTAAGGGGTTATTCTAGCCAAATTCTAGCACAGAGGTTCTCAAAATACCTGTGGTTGAAAGACCAGAATTTTTATTTCAAGAGTGAACAAAATGAAAATATAACAGAAATGACAGAGTCATGTCGAATTTGTTTCTGAACACTTGCTCCAAATTTTTTTACTTATCTCTTTGTAGACCAGTAACAGTTCGCAAATACTAATCTACCACAATGTGCTAGTAATGCAAATGTCCAAATAGAACCAAAGTACTAAAAATAAACACATTAATGTTGCACATACATGCTACACAGATTCAGGCACGAGTGGCAACAAGAATACACAAAATGTTTCGTACCCCATATAGGTGAGGGGCAATACTATTTAACTATCACTGTTAGCCATGATTCACCTTCCCACCTCAAACAACCAAAATACACAAAACATCAGTTGTCAGACTTTGAACAACTAGTGGCAAAGGACAATGATTAGAGAGAAGGGAAATAAATGAGGCAGCCCTGTGAGTGTTCCTAGCTGACTACTTAGAGAGTTCTGTCCACAGAAGAAGAGAAGGAACTGGAAGAGAGTCCATCTCACAGAACTGAGAAGACAGATTCCAGGGGTTGGGAGACCTGACAGAATAGAGGAGAGAACAAGCTTCAGAGATGTGCAGAGGGGTTCTCTCTCCAGTCTTTGGCTAAGTGCTGAACAGCTTATGCATGAGAAAACTACTGAAGCCTGGGAAAGAATCACCAGAAAGGAGTAGATGAAACGATCTTCAGAGAACACACAGGGTCTAGAATAACTCACATTAGCCAAGGTAGAAAGACCTACTACCACAGAGCATCAAGTCCTGCTTCAGTAATGGAGTTAAATTAGTACTAAAGACTGTTCCAGACCTGCCTAACAAAACTTATAGGCAAACCTCAAAAGGACAAATTCTTTCCAAGTAACTCCAATCCAAACGAAGCCAAAGTATATTAAAAGGAATGAAAAACCTCGTGCCCAACAACAAACATCACGATGTCCGATAAATTATATAAATAAAAAATATCAGGCAAAGAAATCAAAACACATAGTGGGAAAAAAGTAATCAATAGAAACAGACCCAGAAATGACAGACAATAGAATTAGATACATTAAAGCATTTATTAGGATATTAATGCATTACTATAAATAGACATTAATGCACTATAAATATATTTCACAAGCTCAAGAATGTAAAGCATGAGCATGTTGATGAAATAGGTATAAAGACTTAAAAAATATATAGAACTTTGTGAAAGACACTAAACAGACATACATGTAAACAGAGCCCCTGAAGGGATAGCGGAACGTAGAATAGAAAGAAAAATATTCAAAATGAGGGTAAAATCAAATACAATAAAAATAAAAATTTAAAAAGTAAAAACAAATTTAAAAAAGAAATGGCAAAAAATTTGCCAATTTTAATAAGTATAAATCCACAGATCCAACAATCAACAAATCCCAAGCAGAAGAAATGTGACAAAAACTACACCAAGGAACATAATCAAATTGCTGAGAATGAATAATAGTCTACGGCCATGCCACCCTGAACAAGCCCAATCCCGTCTGATCTCAGAAGCTAAGCAGGGTCGGGTCTAGTTAGTACTTGGATGGGAGACCTAAGAATACCAGGTGCTGTAGGCGTTATTAAAAACAAGCAAACAAAAACAAAACAAAACAAAAAAAAAACAGTAACAGAAAAAAACCCACAAAAATCAAAGGAAAAGACACATGCCATACAGAATCAGAACAAAAATAACGACAGCCAACTAGGTTTTTGTTACTGCTTTATACATATTCTTTTCACATTTTATCTTATCATTAGTTTCAAGTATACAGTACATTGTCTAGACATTTATATAGTTTATGAAACGATCCTCTCCATTACTCTATTTTCCCCCTGGACAGCCAACTTCTTGTTACAAACGACCGTGAAGCAATAACATTAAAATACTAAAAGAAAAAACTATCAACCTATTCTATAGCTGGAGAAATATTTTTCAAATATAAGAGTGAAATAAAGCCTTTTCTTTCACATTAAAGCAGAGAGAATTCACCACCAGTAGACTATCACCAGACGAAATGTTAAAGGAAGTCTAGGCAGAAAGAAAATAGATAGAAATGCGTTATCTATACAAATAAACAAAAAGCATTGAAAATCGTAAATATGAGGGTATCCATTTTATCTGCTTTTTGGACTTTATGTAAACAAAATCAGATTGTCCTTCACATTATTTAATGTCTTTGAGATTCATTCATACATATGATTCATGCAAATCTAGTTTATTCATTGCTACATTCTATTACACAAATACTGATTATCCATACTACCGTTGATGGACAATTGACAGCTGCTGTGAACGTTGTACAGCTGACCCTTGAACAACATGTGGGTTAGGGGTGTCAACCCTCTGCAGTCAAAAATCTGTGTAACTTATGACTCCCCCAAAACTAATAGCCTACTGTTGACTAGAAGCCTTACCAATAACAGTCAACACATATTTTGTTAGCACTACATATCACATTCTTAGAATAAAGGTAGAGAAAAGAAAATATTAAGAAAATCATAAGGAAAATACATTTACAGTACTGTACATATTTATTGGAAAAATCCGCAATTAAGTGGACCTTCACAGTTCAAACTTGTGTTGCTTAAAGAGTCAACTGTTTATTTGGTGGATAGCCGCACATCTCTTTTCAGCATAGACTGAAAAAGTGAATAAAGTCATAGGTGTTTGGAAGATTTTAGAAGCAAAAACAGGCATTCCTAAGTTAACATATAAACATTTTAGCAATAAAAATCACATAATGAAAACACTTCTAAATAAAGTTTTTTTAAAAAGCTCTTTCCATAGCATGTTTCTTTTGGGGGAAAAAAAGTACTTTCTTAGTTATTAAAAATCAACTTTATCTTGAACCAAGAGATTGCTTATTTTTCAAAATATCTACTAGAGAGCATACTACTGATAGCCATTGTTTTTAACCTTATAATGTGACTAATAAAGAGCTAAGAGTAGAAGCTATAAATGGAAGCTATTTACTTGTTTGTTTTTTCTTGCATTATCATCTTCAATCCACCAATTCCAAGCAAGAATCTTTTAAAGATATATTGTCAATTTTTAAGAGATGGTTTAAACTGGAAAAAAATAAGTCATAAAAAAAGGCAACTGTCACAGTGCACAGTGTCAATCTCTGTATTATTATTAAAGCTTAATGCCTTCCGACTTTGGAGAACACTTCCTTAAACTATAATGTAAATTCCAAAAACTGGACTTCATCTTTGTAACTTTCCTTCTCCCCACTTTCCATCATAAGATGTAACAAGAGCAAGGCTGGATAGTTACACGGGAGCCAGATCATTTCGTTTTGATGCCAGCCTAAGGTTTTAAATCTTTATTCTGAAGTGAGGTACCTGAAGGTGTAATATAATCAAACTTACTTTTTATACAAGCTGACTATATATAGTACAAAACATAGTTTGAAGTGGATAAAGTTAGAAACAAGAAAAATCAGTAAAGACACTATTAAATAGCGTTGTAAAGCACTCGGCAGTGGTAAATTTACTTCCATTCCTAGTAGCCTAGACACATAAAAAGGGCCTGAACTAAGTCAAAAGAAAAGATGGACTAAAGCAGTGGTTCTCAAACTTCAGTCTACATGAGAATTACTTGGAGGACATGTTAAAACACACTGAGGAGCCCCAGCCCTTAGGGTTTCTGATTCAATAAGTCTACTATGTGTTCCATGATTTTCATTTCTAACAACTTCCTAGGTGATTCTGAGAACTGCTGGTTTGGGGACTGCACTCTAAGAATCACTGAGAACAAAAATTATAAACTGATGCTCATGCCCTATCTGGACTATAGACATGTTATTTAGTTATTTTTTAATGTTAATTTTAATAGTTCTACATTTAAAACTATGAAGATATCACATAAATCTGGATTTCTGCTTTTCTTGAAAATTATTTAAATACAAAGCCAGAAAAGTACTAGAGGAGAACTACTTGTAACTCATCTGAAGGGCTTTTTAAATTCAAAACGATGAAAGATTGATAAATTCTACTCCTTCAAGTTCATTTTACAGAACATCAACTTACCAAATATATGTAATCTTAGAACAGGAAAAAAAAATGCCCAACAGGAAAAGATTAAAAATTACAAGATATAAACACAGAAAAAAACATGAATAGCTCAAACATTTGAAAACATGTTCACTCTCATTCTTAAGAGACACAAAATTACAATGAGAAAGCATTTTTTACCCATCAAATAGTTAAAGACAATGATGTTTTGGAGAAACAGGTGCTCTCATATATTGCTAATAGAAGTTTAAATTCACAAAACTTCTATGAAGGTCTATTTGGCAATATCTATCAAAAATGAACACTAACTCTCTGATCCAGCAATTCTACTTGTAGAAATTTACCCTCCTACAAATATACCAGTCCATGGTTTATGACAAGGATATTCACTGTAGCACTGTCAACATAGAGAACTCGAGACAGACACAGAAGAGAATACAACACAGCCATTAAAACAACAACAACAACAACAAAAAACCTAAGGAAATTATATCCTGATGAGGAATGATCTCCAAGATATATTAAGTGCTCAGAAATGTTGTCGAGTAGGCTACCATTTATACAACAATGTAGAATAACTACATACATTTTGCTTATATATGCACAAGATATAATTGAGGGATATGTAATAAATCCCTAACTGGTTGACTCTGCGAAAAACTGCGTGACTAGGGAATAAGGACTGGAGGGAAATTTCGACTGTACACCATCCTCCTGGATTTTGAATCAGAAAGGTTATTTCCTACTAAGAAAAAAACTCAAAAGTCCATTAAAAATCAGAATTATCTGTCAACATGGCCTACATTCTTACACAATCAGTTGAAGCTGAACAGCCACCGCTTACTTTATGGGTAAATTCACTATTATCCCAACACTTCATTTTTTCCCATCTGGTCTTCTAGACTTTACAGAAGAGAATACAACACGGCCATAAATATTGGTAACTGTTTAGAAATTAGAAAAGAAGGAAGGGGGAGTCCAGATTTTTTTTTCTGGGGTTGGAAACAGTGTTATTCAACCAAAATAAGATACAAGAACAGGATTCATTAGTGAAAACTGGGGGGTTATATTAAGACCAGTTGATTTTGAGGTGCTCATGGAACACTTAAATGAAAAACATTCAATAGGCAATTCAGAACACTTGACTGCCAGACAAATCAATGCATTGCCTATTATATTTTCATTTTATTCTCTCACAAAGATAAGTTTGTGTAGGAGGCAACATTCCTATTTTACAGATAATTAACTTACCTAATTACACACATGACTTTGTAACCTATGTAAACCCATCACAATTCATACTATATCCCAATTCCCTAACTGACTTCCTGTATTCCCCATCGGGATTTATCTCTAAGGAAAGAAACCATTTCTATCTTATCCTAGCTGTAATCTAGCACCAACCACAAGGCCTGACACCCAAATCAATATTTATTAAAATATGCAACTGATTCTGAATGACTACTGTAGGATTAGGGCAAGTGATTTTGCCATTCAGTATGTGAGGTGCAAGAACTTTATTATTGAGCTAAATCACTCGTTTTTATTTTGACATCCCTCTTCTAAAACGAGTAAGCTGCTCAAGAATAACACAGCTAAGCCAAAATTCAACGCATCATAGACTACCTCTTTCTGAGTTTTCTAATTCCTCTTTACCACTACAGTACAAACTGCTATATTCTTTAGCTTTTCCTACATAAACAAAATGGTTAAAAACTAGAAAGCAAACTATGACAAAGACTTAGTTTTTAGATAACTGTTGATTACCTTCAACAACATTTAAATGGCATGAGGAACCAGAAGCCAAATCGAAGCTTTTTACAGAAGATAAAAACTGTGGTCCAACATCGCCACTTAACTAATAAAGTTGGTATCAATCAAACCTCTGTACTAAGGTTTTTCATTCCACTTCTACTGGTTTGCAAGTTATACATGTTTTTATCCTTTCAATGGTTATACTGGAATTATAACACGCATTCTATTAAAGTCTAAACTCAAAAGTCATTTTCTTTACCATCCCCCTTAAAATATACCATAGGCGCTTTACCTAGGAGTAGCCTCAATCAACACTTAACTGAGGACTGCTGCCTTTATTGTTCTAATAAGGTTTTCATTCGATTTCCTCTCCGGTAAGCTTTTGGGTGGGCAAGAGGAAATAAAAACTTGGAATACTGGGGCTTAACGTAGACTCTACCACTTATCTGGAATTAATTTCTGCATTCTAATAGATTTTTCTCACCTATAAAAGGAAAGTAACTTCTTCACGGTACACTCGTGTGAATCAAAAACTTTCAAAACGACCCAAAAAGTGGTAGGTAGCGTAGGCAGAGATAAGAAGTTCTCTGATAACTGTAAATATACTAAGACAATCATTGACTGTAAGCCTACAGAAGACCAATCTTAAAAACCTCACAGCGACCTTCGTTATAAAACGGAGGAAGCTAACTTCTACTAAAGTGCACAAGGAAAATAAAAAACCAAGTCAGACCAACTAGTCGTATCTTTTCTCATTCCCTCCAGTCATTCTACTACACACATTCTACTGCTCAATTCCCTAGCAACCAAATACTGGGGCCAGTGAGCAGAGCTCCACGCAGCGCTAGGTGAAGATATTTCTCGATAAATCCCCAGAAGTAGCCAAGTCTCTTGTCAACACACCCAGAGTCTAAAGAACCACGATGCTCTCCACCACAGGCCGAAGGACGGGGCTAACTTAGGGTAGGAGGGCACTAAGTGAGCGAAGACATCGCGGGGTATAAGCCTCACCGCGCCCCGCTGCGGAAGTCCGAGGATCTGGCTGCACAGCCCCAAACAATGGAAGTTTTCCCGCCTCCTCACGGGCCCGCCCCCAGCTCTCTAGCCGGCGGAGGCAGGCGAACGCACAGGCGCAAGACCCCGCCCTCTGAGAGCCCCGCCCACCCCGACCCCACCGGTCCAACCTCCCTCGTGGAGGGCTTTTCTTTTTTTTTTTTTTGGCGCCAAATCTCTATTGGTTATTTTTCCCGGGTTGTTTGGGGATCCTACTGAAGGCGCGCGCCAGGAGTTCAGGGACAGTAAGGGCGTGAAGGCACACCTGTACGCTAGGGCCCCGCCTCCCCTCGGATAGCCCTGGGCCGGGGGAGGAAGGAGAGGGGCAGGCGATGGAGACAGCCGCCGCTGCCCCCGGCAAGATGGCGGCCGCGAAAAGCGGGGCAGGGGGCGCCAGCCGACCAGCGTTACTGCTAATGCGCAAGGCTCTCTGCAAGAGGTGGGCTTCTCCAGTGTCCAAGCCTCTCCGAACAGCGACAGCTGTTCGTCGGCAGGCAAGTCCTCCCATCCACCAGTCTCCCGTCCCGGGGAGCCCCAGTCCACCACCCCCTCCCCGCAGACTGGCCAGTGCCTCAAGCTCTCCACGATCCCGCTTACTTGTCGGCAGAAACCAGCTCCGCGGCGATGGCGGCAGTGGCTGTTGACTCTGCGGCCATCGTTCCCCTGAGGTGGTGAGCCAACGGACGGACTATAGCCTGTGAAGAAAACAGAGGAAATTTGGGACACAAGAGACTTATTCGGAAACAGAAAATGGCAGATTGGAGACCCCGCGCGGCTGGGCCCTCTTATATGCCAGGATCCTTCGCTCCGCCCATCCACTTCCGGATCCTCCCCCTCGAGTTTAAAGGGCCAGAACTCAGCCCAGTCTAGCCCAAAGACACCCCCGCCCTCGCTTCTTGCCCTGCGAGGTATCTTTCCTTCCTGTCCTGTGTTCCTCCCAAAAAGCAACTTCCTGCTTCTCTAGCAAGTCGTGTAAGGTGAACTGGAATCTTGGTACTACAACTCCTGACTAGGCGTCAGCCATCGGCTTCCACAGAGGAGGAACCCGGTGTTGCTCTGCATATTTAGAGCAAGTAGACGACGGTCTTTATCCGATCCAGATAACTCGGGGAAGCGTCTGAGACTTTCTATCCGTCCACTTAGGTGTAACGGATGAACACGCAAGAGCCGAGCACCGGTACAGCAGCAACGGCCAGAACTGATCTCGGTGAGAGACGAGTGGCTGAAAGCCTCAGCAACAACTGACGGAAGAAAATGCTATTCTCGGATTGGCTACCGCTGAAACTACCGCTCTAGATTCAAAGCTCAGAGCTGCCGCGGGACGCAGCACGCTCCTCCCTCTGGGCCCGCCCCCTCCAACTGGCCCAATCCGCTGACGCCATTCTCTTAGGCCCTACCCAGACTCCAAATCTGACTAGCTTAGTGTTCCCAGCTCTTTTCGTCCACTGTGAGCTATGATTAGTTTTCCCACTAAGTGCGAAATTACTCTACTTAAACACTTTAAAGCTGTTAGCCATCATATTTAATCTTAACGCTATTAGTGAGATCGGTGTTATCAACCCCATTTGGTAGAAATAGAAACCAAGGTTCAGGGAAGGTGTGATTTTCTCAAAGCTGCAAGTCAGGTCGATCATGGAAAGCAGTAGGCCTCATTTCCTGCAACTGTCTTAGTGAAATAGAACTGGCAGGCTGAAATGGTTGCACTTGCCCAACCTGGAGTATCATCCATTGCCTTCCACCATGGCCTTGCCGACAGTGATCAGAATAGGATTTTATTTACGTACAGGTTGGGCACACCGGGAAAGATTCCTGGGGAGGATTCTTATTCCAGTCGGTCAGGGCTCAGGCAGGTTAAAATTTGGGGGGATATAGAACTGGACCTGAAATGCCAATTCCTGTGGCAAACAGACATGGGCTCCCACACTGTTAGCTGGGTAACCAAGGTTAGCCTAGTCATGTAACCTTTTAAGATTAAATGTAAAACGAGGACAATATTAATATCTATCCCTTAAAGATATTGTGAGAATTAGAGGTAATGCTCGCTTCAACAATAAACACTGCGCCTGGCTCATGCTACCACAGTCTGATAACATGGTGACTAAGGATGGGGATGGAGCCAGGGCTAGGGCCTGAGAAATCCAGTCTGATAACTTGTGTGAATCATTCATCCGTCAAACTAACATTCACTGAGCAATCATGATTTGCAAGGCTTTGTACTAGGTCCTAAGGACAAAAAAACATGGTCTTTGCCTTTGACGAACTCAGTCTTATGGAAAAAGACATTTTAAAATAAATTTTAAATCCATCCACTTCTCTCAGTCTTTACTACCACCACTCATCCAAGTCTAGGCACCATCATTTCTTGCCTGTACTACTATATAACCTTTGGTCTCTGCTTAACTCTCTCCGGAAAAATCTTTACAAAATGTAAATCAGATCATGTCATTCTCCTTGAATAGCTTTCTATTGCTCTTAGAAGAAATTTTGAGGTCCTTATCATTGCCTACAAGGTCCTACATGATCTGGCTCCAATTTACCTCTCTCAATTCATCTCATACTACTTTTTCTTCACTATATTCTTTGTTTTTTTTTTTAGTTTCAAGTATACAGTACATTGGTTAGACATTTATATAGTTTATAAAACGATCCCTTTAATTGCTCTTTCTCTCCTCTGGCTCTCTACTTAGCCAGTACATTAATGCATTCCCTATGCTGTGCTCCCCATCCCTGTGACCATCTATCAACTACTAATTTGTACTTCCTTAACCCTTCACCCCATTCTCCCACTCCCCAACTCCCCTGTCCTCTGTCTGTCACCAGATTGTCCTCTATATTTGTCTTCATCATATTCTTACCATGCTAGTCTCCTTTCTGTTCTTCAGAATGCCCAAGCCCTTTCTCATAACCAGGGACCTTTGTATTTGCTGCCTCACTGCCTAGAAAGTTCTTCTCCTAATACTATGAATGACTAGCTCCTATTTGTCCTTTAGGCCTCATTTCAATGTTACTTTCTCAAACAGGCCTTCCCTGGCCACTCAATCAAAATTAGTTTCCCTTGTTTATTTCTTTCATTGTACTTAACAAAATCTAAAGTTATTTACTTGTTTTTTTACTCTCTTCCTTTTCTAAGTATATAGGCTCCATGTGACTTTTTCTGTCTTGTTTACAGGTAAATCCCCAGTGCATACAACAGTGGTAGATGTCCAAAGTGAACTCGAATGAATGAATAAAGCAATCCTAGCAAAATCATAATTAGAACTGGAAAAAAATTCATTCAAAATACAATTTCTTTAAAATAGAAACCAATATTTCACAATAAGTAATGAGGGCAAATGAGACTTTATCTTGGGGGAGGAATTAAAATTATATTTAACAAAATTTAGGGAGGACTTCCAGTTAAAGATGGTGAGTTGAACACATACATTTACACCCATTCCCTTTTGAAACCTGTCTACATAACAATAAAGACATTTTAATGTTTTTTTAAAGGTAAAACTCACATCAAAGAGAATGGGCGAGGAAGCAACAGCAACAAAATTTTAAAAGCTCAAAAAGAGATGGACAAGTTGTAACTGACCTAGCAGACTAAGAAAAAAGAATCCCAGTGGAGAACGCCAAGAAGCAACCAGATTGAGAATACAGAAACCACAAAGGTTCAGGAATTGGTTCCTGCAGGTACCTCTAAGAGTAAGGGATGAAGCTAGGGTGGAAAAATTGGATTAGGTTGAAAAATTTTAAGAAGCAATTAACCCTCTAAAGCTTCTTCTCCCTCAAGCCAATAGAAGACTGGAAATTTATTTTCTGGAGACAGCAAAACAAAAAAGGATGTCGATCTGAGTGAAAGCTGAGGGTAGAAGAAGGATATTGAAAAGAAAGGGATTAAATGAATGATTACACACAAAACGTTGAGCACTTGTTATAGACTACCAGTTTTCTACCAATATCTATTTTTCCCTTCTTCTATAGTAGTAATAGAACCCTGGTTTTATTTATTTTAGTACATAGCCATCAAAATAAAAACCAAACTTGTTAATGTCCCTTAGAGCTAGAAATGGTCACATGATGACATTCTGGTCAATAGAAAGTGAACAGAAGCAATGTGTACAACTTTCATGTAGAGATACAAAAAGGAAATATGGTAGTGAACCATCTTAGACCATGTCAATCAGGGCAATGCCTCAGGAATGACAAAGCAGTAAGACAAAAGAAGCCTAAGTTCCTAGCATTTTGGAGCCACTATACCAGCTCTGGGCTGCTTACTTACAATATATTATATGAGAGAAAAATAAACTTCTTAGATATATTCATCATATATCAAGCAACAACTACCAATATTGCAAAAGAAGTAGAGATAAATTGACAGGTGTAGCTGAAATTTTTAATGCATGTCCCTCAGAAATCATAACGAGCAGATAAAAATAAACAGAAATACAGAAGACATAATTAATATTATTAATATGCTCAAGTGAATACATATATGTGGAAATCTATATTCAAAAAACAACAAATACACATTATATTCAAACATCATAGATCATTTACAAAAATGGACCACATAGTAGGCCACAAAAAAAGCTTCAATAAATTCTAAAAAATCATAATCATATAGACTGTCTTCTCCAATCACAAAGCTTTATTGCATTGCAAATTAACATTTGTATGTAGTATAAATATATACTATAAATAGCCCTTGGGTTAAAAAAAATCATGAAGGGAATTTTAAAACTATTTAGAACTGAGTGATAATGCATATACTATAGGTCAAAATACATAGGACACAGATAAATCTATATTTAGATAAAGAAGTCCAGATCTTAAAAAATTTAACCAGGAAACGAAAAAAAAAAAAAAACACAAAAACCTAAGAATTTATCTTATGAAGTGAGAAAAAGAGCAATAGAGAATTTTCAACAATAGGG
>NW_006441955.1:133153-187725 GCF_000325575.1 Pteropus alecto | reverse complement strand
TGAAGAAGACAGAGCAGAAATCAAGAGAGAAAAGACAGAGAATAAAAGATTAATAAAACTAGAGATTGGTTCTTTAAAAAAATTTAAAATATCTATAGAAAAAATGCATAGGTAGCAAAAGTAAAAATGAAAACGCAGAAGAAATAACTATAGAAACTAGAGACACAATTTAAAAATAATTGTATTAAGAATAATTATATGCTAAGAATTTTGAAAACCTAGTGGAGTGGTCCTAGAAAAAAAAAAAAAAAGTGCCAAAATTGACAAAGGAAGAAAGAGAACTTAAGTAGATCAATAAATAATAAAACAACTGAAAATGGTAGTCAAAGACTTCCCACCATTTTCCCCAAATACCCAGATGGTTTTATAGGCAAGATTAACACATTTTCAAGAAATATTTCCAGATACAGAAAACAAGTAAAAACTTTTCTATAATAGCAACGGAACCCTGATTTTTATTAACAAGACTTAGGGAAGACTTCCAGTTAAAATAGTGGATTGAACAAATACATTTATATATAGCAAAATAGCTAATTTAGTCTTGATTCAAAAGTAGGATAATATGAAAAATAAAATTACAGAACCCTTTCACTTATATTATTGCATACGGCCTAAATAAAACATTAGCTAACTGTACTCATTAGGATAGGGTAAGTTTTGCTGTGCTAACAAATAACCCCAAAACTTCAACAGCTTAATATAATAAGGTTCAGTTTCCACTCATACTATATTTTCATCTCAAATCAGCTGGAGACTTTGCTCTGTGTCATCCTCACTCTGTGTCTCAAACTAATGGAATAGTAACCATAAGGAATATACAGCATTACTAAAAGGTACAAACTTTCAGTTATAAAATAAATATTATGGGGATACAATGTACAGCATAAGGAATATAGTCGATAATATTGCAATAACTTTGTATGGTAATAGATGGTTATTAGATTTATAGTGGTGATCACTTCATAAGATATATAAATGTCAAATCACTATGTAGTACACCTGAAACTAATATAACATTGTATATTAACTATACTTTGATTAAAAAAGATATGTAGAACTTTACTTGTCATTGCTTCAAAGGGAAAGAGAGAATGTGTTGGAACTCACACCTGCTCTTAAAGCTTTCACCTGAAACCAACGCATATCATTTTTTCTTTTTTTTCACTGGCTAGAATAGGTCATGTTCATGTATCTGGAATACCAAAGTAAAGCTTTATTGCAAAAAGTGACACCCTGGATCTCCACAAATAAAAGTATCATCTCATTTCTGTTGTGGCAGAATCAAATTGCTCTTGACCTCATGATCATAGCTCAAGGTGATGTTTACACTCTTATCAACACGAGCTATTAAACTGTAAACTCAATTAGAAAGGGATATCACTAAAATTAAAGAAATAGTCTTGGTTCTCCACTCCATTGAGAGAGAAACAACCCTTTGATTCTGATAGATTCTGGATATAGAGAAATGAGATAGGATGTGATTTAAAAGTAATTAAATATGGACTAATCATGCTGGCAAAAATTTGTGTTCTTTAGGTATTTATTATGCTTGCTTGGGCTTGCTTGTCCTGTTGTATAAAACAACTTATTAATACCTTGAGAGAACAAAGGCCCAAGGAGTAAATGAAAAAAGACAGATATGTATCTGGACAGATATATGTACAGCATTATGAATATACAGGTGTCAAAGTATGGATGATCCACAGAGGAATATAAAGATGAAAATCAACAGAACTTGTCACAAACATCCTAAAAGTTAACATCTCAACCAAAAAAGAGATCATTAATGTTTGATACTTTGGACAAATATCAAGATTCTTTCATATATTACTTTTCCCTAAACAAATACTGTGACCTCTTTCAAATATATCAGTCCCTCTTCTCAAGTATCCTTTAAGTTTGTCAACCTTTGAGTGCAAGGTTTACAATCTTCCCCTGAAGAATGTCACAAGGTCTCATTTTTCCTACTCAGTGTTAGACAGCCCCTTTACAGACCACAAGACAGCTTCTGAATGGGGTCTTAAATTGCACTCGTATATAAAGAATTTCAATGTATGGAACTGAAACGTGGTGCTAGCTTCTGGCTGGGGATTCCTTCCTTCTGCAATGTAGTTTTATAAAGACAAGTTTCATTTTTAAATTCTGAGCCTGTGGTCATATGAAGAATACTTCAATAATCATATGAAGAATACTTTTTGCAAAAATACTTGAGGACTTCATAGTTCTCCCAAAGGCCTTCCTTCATTCTTTGATATTCCAACATCCTTTTTTGAAGTCTAGTGTCCTAGTCTTTGATTTTAACTGTCAGATCTTCACTTTTCAATGGCTTGGAGTATGTGTGAAGTTCCCCAACATCACTTTAATTGCTTAATAAATGACTGCATCTTTTCCAAGATGTATAATTTTACTTTGCAGTGAATGTGCACTGTACTGTCCACTGATTAGACAAAGATGTCAATAGAGAAATGCTAATGTTAAGAAGGGTGAGATGTTGCAGTCAAGAACAATTTTTAAGTAGTCAGTTCATCAGTGAATAATTTCATGTTTTAACTTTTATTTCTTTATATGGGCTGAATTGTGTCCTCCCCCCTCAAATTCATAAGCTTAAGTCCTAACCCCCAGTCCTTAGATTGTAACTGTATTTGGAGAGAGGGTCTTTAAAGAGGTAATTAAGTTAAAATTAGGTCATTAGGATGGGCCCTAATCCAGTATGACTGATGTCCTTACTGGATGCATACACAGGAAAGACAACACGAAGACAGGGAAAAGATGGCCATCCACAAGCTAAGGAGAGAGGTCTGGAACAGATCCCTCAGAAGGAACTAATTCTGCTAACACCTTGCTCTCCAACTTCTAGCTTACAGAACTGTGAGAAAATAAATTCCTTTTGTTTAAGCCACCCATTCTGTGGTACTGTTCCAGCAGCCCAGCAAACTAAAACACATAATACTCAAACTACCTCATAACTAATCATGCTGTGGAAACTTGGATCATGAAAGTGTGTGAGGGAGCTATAGAATCACATAGTAAGCCACCTGTGTAGGGTGAGGTCAAGAAAGATTTTCTAGAGTGACAGCTAAACTGAACATTTTAGTAGATGTTAGCCCACACAGTGAGCCAAGGGGTAGGATGTTCCAGGTAGAAAGGACTAGAGACAAAAGGCTAACTTCCAACATGCCTCCCTCCATCTACTTTTTATCCCTCTAATCTACTGAAACCAGGGTTGTTTCTAAGACACAAATGTTATTCCTATTCAAAACTCTTCCATAGCTTCCCATTGCATTCAGAATTAAAACACCCAAATCTTAACCCACTCCCCTAGGCCCTCTATCACCAGGCCCCTACCAATTCTAACATTATTTCATGTCATTCCACCTCCAGTCACTTTGTTATACGAGCCTTCTTTAGATTTTTCCAACAGCTTCTTCCAGTTTCAAGGCTTCTCCCCCGCAAGCTACTCAATTTACACAGAACACTATTCCCACTATCACCTCATTTAACTAATTAATCTCTAATCATCCTTCAGATCTCAGCTGATTAAAACAGTAGGCTTCTATTTCATAGCACTTCTTCCAACTGTAATTAAACTAATTATGCAATTAAAGTCTGTCTCAAGTATACTGTAGAGACCTATGTATCTTAGTTATAGCTATATCCCCAGAGTCTAGTATTGTCCCTAACCCACAGAAGTATCCAATAAATATTTGTTCAGTGAAGAGCAGTGGTTTGACTGGAAAATTAAAATGAGTTTGTGTGACTGGAGTTTAGAGATATTTTTCTATAAACGATCCTAAAACCTCAGTGGCCTCTGGTGGGACTATTAAGTACATAAGATAGGATCTTAGGTACAGAGTGACAGGCTTTGGGGCTGACTCTGCCTCCTTAAAGTAGTTTATGCATACAGACTGTAGTGTCTGAGAGAAAAAGCCCTTGATTTTCCCAACTTTCCTAATTCTGTAAGCTCAACTTTGTTTGACTTCATATTCCTAAACCTAGACACTGACTAAGGTAGGGGATGGAGTGGGAACTCAAGACGCAGGCCTAGCAGTGCCACAAAACCACAGAACTCTCACTGCCCTGATTTTAGTACCGAGGTGACCAATTTTTGGTACTCTCCGTAACTCCCGGGCAGCATGCCACTAGATATGAACTGCCACTAGATGGCGCCACTCCACTAATATACCTAATTCAGGAAAGCAGAAACGGAACTCGGCTCCATGCTGGTTTCTCCAGAACAAAGAAAGATAAGGAAGTCTGGGCTCAGGGCAGGTAATACTCAGCATCCCTAAGGGAAACAGATTTGCCATCACAGGTCCAACCAGACAAATAAGACAAGCAAGCAGTGTCGATGTGCCAATGGATTTATTAACTCCCTCTTTATGGGGATGGCAGGACCTCATAGCTAGGGAGTTGATAAGGAAACCAGGAAGCTGTGGTTTCAGTATGGGTCATTAAAGGGATACAGAGGGTGCTCTGCATCTCTCGGGACCTTCTTCCCATCCACCTGGAAAAAGAGACAGACATAGGAGTCAATATTTCAAAAATGTAGGGCATCTTTCCCCTAATCTTCCTGAATAACCTCTCTTATGTATAGCACAATGTCACATGGCAGCAACAGGGCCCTGGCCTTAGAGAATGCCATAGTATCAACAGTATTCCAACACCAAACCTCTAGCCGGTACGCAACTGACCCTGCCTCTAAAAGTTTGATGTCTCAGCTGGAATAAGAAACTATTTATTTCTCTATGTGCAACAAGCTTCAACCCAACCTCAACCCCTTTAACAAGGTTGAGAATGCCTTCTAGGCTCCTCTCATTTATATTATTTCTGAGAATTTGCTACATGTCAGGAATGGGGATCATTTCAAACAAAGGAAGCTAAGTCTTAGAGAAGTTAATGTTCTAGCTTACAAAATATCGAGAAGCAGAACTGGGACTCACAGGCTATATGCCTTATCCCTGAGCCATACAGAATCCAGCTTCAAATCTCAGATTCCCTGACTCTGGAGGATGACACATACTCACCGTAAGCATAGGCACAATGTATCTCCAATTTTTATTCAGAGCATCTAGCTGCTTCATCTCTTCTGGGCTAAATGTGAAGTCAAAAACCTGGGGAAATGGAGTGGGGGTCAGGAAAGCCAGCTTTGTGAGTGGAAGTCGGGGGTCCTAGAACACTGCTTCCTTAGGAAGAGTTGGGACCAGACTCAGACCTAATGGGCTAAAGGAGACAGGATCCGTCACAAAGTACCTGAATGTTCTGAAGGATACGTGAAGGTGTGACACTCTTGGGGATGCAGATCACTTTCCGCTGGACTTGCCACCTACGGTGTGGGATTGAAATAGATGAAGAAGAGCAATCAGTACTCATAAGCATTGTTTTGTCTTCCATGCAGCCTTCTTTAAGCTCTGGAGCTCCTGAGCCCCACTGGAATGGGAAACATGCTTCAGAGTGGCCTCCCGCCCAGATCATACAGCAAGATTCTCAGCCTCATCCAGGCACTTGAATAAGGAACCGCTAAACCCTTGCCTCCCAATCCAGAAGCCCTCTCCTTGACCTGACCTTCTTTCCCCACGACTGCCCGCACCTGAGCAAGATCTGGGCTGGAGACCGGCCATACTTTTCAGCCAGGGCCAGGACCGCTGGCTCCTCAAGGAGAACAGGCTCATCAGGATCACGCCATGCACGATCAGAAGAGCCCAGAGGGCTATAAGCAGTCACCTCCAGGCCACGTGCTTGGCAGTGGGCAATCAGCTCATTCTGAGCCAGGTATGGGTGGCATTCCACCTGAGCCAAGAAACAACCCATCACCGTGGGGTGGCCACACCTAGCTTACCTGGCCACACTCAGACATGCTGTCCTGACCAAACCTTCACTGCTGACCCCCCGCCACTTCCCCTCAGCCCAGTTCTCTCGCAGTTTCCACCGTCCATTTCATCCTCTTCACACACTTCAATGGCCTTCTCTATGCAGAGAAATCCTGCACCAAAATTTCTGACAACTTGCTAGTTATCTCCATGAAGTAGACTCATCATCTGTTCACTCATGCTCTTACACACATCCCACACCTACTCCACCACCAAAACCAACTGATCTGCGATGCTGTGCTCACCTGCAGGACAGCTGGGCGCACAGAGGCCACACTGAGCACATCATCAATCTGCCGACTGCTAAAGTTGGACAGGCCCAGTGCCCGCACCAGCCCCTTAGCTACCAGTGCCTCCAGAGCCTTCCAGGTCTCCTTGTAGTGGATGGAGTCATAGCGTATAGTCCCATCGGCATTCTTAGGAAAAGGGTTGTCTCCTCGCCTGTGTGAAAGACAGACCCCCATCCCAAGAGTGAGCACAAATGCCAGGCTTCTGCCTTACCTGCCCATCAACCACTCTCATGTCCCATATCCCAAGCCCAGAACGGCAAAGGGCCAAGAATGAGAAACAAGCATGGATATTCACCCTTCTAAACCATAATCCAGGTGTTAACTCTATATGAAATGGCCATTCCCTCTCCTCTACTTCCTAGACACAGATTATATCTCCTCTACTCTGGGAAGTCTTCCTTAACGCCTGCCTCAGGGAGTTGCATGCTCTTGCAGCCTCCTTCTAGCACAGGGCACAGAGCTGATAGGCTCCTCTTATACCCTCTGCTAGAATTTATTCTTTACTGCAACCTCAAGGCCTACTTCAGGAGAAGCTAGTATGTTTCTTGAATGAATAAAGGGAGCGGGAGGGATCAATCATGCATACCCTGGGATACACATCATGTGAAGCTACACTCCTTTTTCTGTAGCCAAACTCCTGGCTGTTGCAATAGAAAAGGCTTAATTCCCATGGCAAGCTCCTCAATTTGCCATATAGGTGAGTGTTCCTCTCCTGCTCTGCTACTGTGACTTCTAGTAAGTTACTAACATGCCTCCACCAACTCCCGACTCCCTGGAAGAAGAAACTGGCAAAGCTCACTCAAAAGCATAAGGCCAGTGCATCAGGTACAGGTCCAAATACTCCAGCTGGAGTTCAGCCAGTGTCTTCCGAAGAGCAGGCTCCACATCCTCAGGGTGGTGCTTAGTGTTCCACAGCTTGGAAGTCACAAATAGGTCCTCCCGAGATACTGCCTGGTGCAGGGGGCAGGGCCCACAGTGAGAAGAGCCAAGGGCACCCAGTCTCACCCACCCTCACCTCTGGGTGAGAATTAGAAGGGAGCTGATGCTGGACCCCTCCAGCCAGGCCCCAGCCCCAGCTTCTAAAATCTCTCACCTGTCCCCCGTAGCTCCAGTCCTCACCTTGCCAGGTCCCACGTTCTCCTTCAGGGCCTCCCCAATCTCAGTCTCATTGCCGTAGATAGCAGCACAGTCAATGTGGCGGTAGCCTACACTCAGGGCATACTTAACAGCTGCTTTTACCTGCCAGGTGAGAGAAGCATAAGTTTCAGCTCTGTTGGTCTGGGCCAGAAATTGCCCTCCTGAGGGTCACCGATGGGGGAGAGGACAGGAATATATCACTGCAGTCATCTATGCAGTGGAGGTGAGAAAATGGAAGATGGTTCTAGTCTAGGGGACCAGAAGCCTCTTCAGAGACCCCAAACTCTTTGTTCCTATCCCACTAACCTCCAAGGTTCCTTCCTACCCAAGCAATCTTAGCAGGGCCCGGAAAAAAACTAACATGTTCCCAGTTATATGCACAGAAGATGGACAAATACATTGACAAAGGACAGAAATATAGGTCATGGAGACAGGTCCCCAGTCCTGAGGAGCTGGTTAGGGAAATATGATATAAGGTAAATAATTCTTGGGCCAAGGCCTCCCAGAGAGAGACTCTTAGGCAACGATGTAGACCAAGCAAGCTCTGGAAGCTCAGGTGAGCAGAAGAGGTAAGAAGAAAATTAAGGAAGGTGGAGAAGTGAGATGGAAGCTGGGCCCAGAGCTCCTCATCAGAAAAGAAGAAAGCAAGTACCAACTAGGAGAATGGGTCAGTTAATTTGCTAAAAACTCAACTAGAAACATGGCATCAGAAGCAGAACCAGGTGCCAGGACCTTGCTATTCAAAATCCCCAGCTAGGAGCAGCTCCTACTATCCAGATGTACTCCCCAACACCTGACCCTACCCGTGCTGCTCCATCCCCCGACTCTGGCCTCCACCCCCTGCTTTCATTTAGCTCCTGAACCTGTCCCAGGCAGTGTCAATGCCTTTCTGGAGCACAAAGATCCTGGCTCCAGCGTCCTATGCAGCTGTAGGATAGAAAGCAAAAGGAAAAGGGCAGAACTCATATCAACCATATCACAAACACTAGCCAAAATCTCAGAGAAAAGAGGCTGTTCTCACTGTCGAGTCCCTCCCAAACTTAATCCCCCACCTTCTCTAAACTCTGACTCAGATTTCCCAGGAAAAAAGACAAAGCACTGGGGAGAGGCCCCATGCCAGGTGGATGCTGAATCTTTAGTTGTATCAACTCTAAGAAAGCAGGTCTCCATTCCCAGGCTCCCTGAGCCTGGAAGGGTCTACACCAGGGGTCATTAAACTCCAGCTTGCAGTTGCTTGTTTTTTTCAGCCCTTGAGCTAAGAACAATTTTTATATTTTTAGGTGGTTACGTAAGTACATAATTGCCTCTTTTTCAATTTGTTCAGCAAAATCTAAATGATTAACCATCTGGTTCATTAAGAAAAAGTTTGCTAATCCTTGGTCTATACACCTGACCTAGCTATTCTTCAAACCCTGACATGTGCTATGTGCCTACTTCTGGAAAGAGCACTAGTGGGAGAGGCCCAGTCCTCAAGGAGCCCAGTGTGGGACAGAAGACATGATCATGACACAGGGTGATAAGTGCCATATTAGGGGTCAGCAAAGGGCCAGGCACAGAGGGGTCCCACGTTTGCCACAGCACTCAGTGCAAAGCCAGTTTAGGAAAGGGTTCCTTCCTATGGCCCTTAGCCCTGCTGACCCCCTCAGCTCCTCCTCTAATCAGCTGGGAAAGCCAAAGGCACACTGCTGGGCTCTCTTCTCCTTCCCTTGTTTCTTCCCACTGCCCTCCAGTCTCATCCCACTTTTAAGTGGCGTACAGGGGTGGTGCTACTAGGGAAAAACACGGGGACTCTCTTCTAAATACTGCCTTTTCCCTAGCAAAGGTGTAAGAAGCTGTCCTCCTCTTCCCCATCTCTCACCTGGCCAGGTTGACTCTTCCAGGTGCCCAGTCCAATCAGGGGCATCTTCTGCCCAGTGTACAGAAGGACACAGGAAGCTGCCATTGCCCCCTGAAAAACAGATGGGAAGAGAATGGTGTAGGGATCAGTGCTGCTTGGGCTTCAGCTACCCAATGATCAAGACTCCTGTAAAACATGGGAGGTAACAGGGGCAGAGGTGATAGGCAAACAAACACGCAATTGTATATATGTGACTGTGAAAAAAGGCAGCTGAGACAGCGTGCCGAGGAGCAACCAAAGCCAGTAGCTCCTGAACAAACATTAACCAGACCACCACCCTGGCTGCCCTTCCACAAGGCTAAAGATCTGCATTAGAGCTCCAATACTCCCAAAAACAAGGGTGGGTGGCTCCCCAGAAGTACCCAGCCTTGACTATGTATGGTCTCAAACCAGTATAAGACAGACAAAGGTCATCTAGTAGGTTGCCAGAACTACAGAGTCTTTCTGAGTTCCTCTCACAGAGATCTGATCCGCCATGCTGCTAGGCCTGAGTGGACTCTTACAAGGGAAGTAAATCATTTTTTAGATGAAAAAACAGACTCAGCGAGATGAAGTTATTTGTCACAAATAAACAGCTAAGAAGTGGCTCAGTCAAGGATCCAAGGAGGAACTAATGGAAAAAGGCACAAAAAAGGAAGGTAAACACAGATCTACAAAATACATGTGTTCACAGCAGACACATGTATAATGTGCTACAGAAAAGCAACTGACTTCTGTAGCACAAGAACCAGGGAATACTGACAATGGCTTTTAAGAATGAGCTGGATTTTCCCAAGAGTCAAGGGGGAAAGTCTTTCCAGGAAGGGGGAACTAGACACAGGACTTCAGTGCAGCAGAAAGCAGTAAATTACAGATACAAGAAAATTTTCCAACTAAACAAAAGCAGGTGGGTGATTGCAGCAACATTAGAGAGCTATGACAATCAGAAGTCTCTAAATGGCCCAAGAATACATATTCAGCCAGCAAATCAATGTTCTAGGCCTTGTGCTAGACCCAAGAGATGACATATATTCAAATAGAGTCCCTGCTCTCCTAACATTTATGGTCTGGTATGGGAGGGCAGGGGGTCGGAGGATACCAGAACCATGTATAAGAAATATAACCCAAATCTGCACAAGTGCTGCAAGAAAAGAGTGACCTGGCTAGGGTGGCTTCTTGAAGGTGATAACTGAGGCAAGTCTTACTGAACAGGAGGTATCCAAATGAAAGAGAAAGGAGAACGCTCACCCCAAGAGCCAATAAGGTAGAAACCTTTTCCCTGATCTCATCGGTACTTTAAAAATCGCTCTCTTGGGGTTTATTTCATTGTCTGCGATATCTCCATAAATATAAGCTTTGTTTCCAAGTTCTGAAAGGACGTCAAGAGTATTATGGCAAAGCAAATAAGACAAATTGTGAGTACAACCGACACACCAAAATTGTCTGCTAATACTTCTGACTTGGGAAGAATTTTATAGTCTAGCATAACCTGGTTATGGAGACCACCCTTTTCTCCTAAAACAGAAGTAAAAATGTTCAATTATCTGAGCAGCAAACCACAGATCGCTGAAGAGCAATACTTTTTGTTACTAAACCTCCTGGAGATCAGGGAAGCATGTCTGGACTTCACAGGAGGAAGGAGCCTGCCAGCTGCCAACAAATCTGTGGCTGGTTTCCTGGGCTTTATCCTCAAGCAAGAGATCTGTTGGCCTCTCCCAGATTTCCCAGCACACACGGGAGGGCTCTGAAATTACACCTGGTCTGAAGGCTTGAACAAACACCTGGCCTAAGGGGTAAAAGAAGAAACCTAATGCTTGCTTCTCCCTTTCTTCTGCTGGTGAAACTGAAAACCAAAAGGGCTGAGGCTTAGAGGACAAAGGTCATAGAGGGAAGACCTAATACATCTGCAAGACCTAACAAGTACTCCAAAGGAAGGAATGGAGGGGACCACAGCAGAAAACAGATGTTTTTCTCTAGGACAGGAAGTCATCCTCTGCCAACTCTTGACCTCCTTATCTTCTGCCTGAAACAATGGCTTTCCAGCCTAGCCTTGCATTAATAGGCTGTGAGCTAGCCTGTCAGGAACTGCCTAGCTGGAACTCCAGCAGCACTCAGAAACCTCATGTTATCTTGGTTCTAGATGTAAAACAGAAAAAAAGCTGGGTGTGTGTGGGGAGAGGGGGAAGAGGGTAGCATCAGCACTCGGGTTTTATTATTTCCAAGTTGGCACCTAGCTTCCTTTTCACTGGAACTCAGTCTTCTCAAAGGAGTTGCTGTCTGGATATAGGAAACTAGAACACAGGAAAAAGAAGAAACAGTGTATGTATGAGTGTTCCCTGGCTGTATGGACCTTTCCTCTGCCTCCCATAAATGTTGGTATCCCTCAGGGTTATGGACCCCAATCCTCTTCTCACTCTCTAGATAAGTTCATGTCTCTAGTTATCACCTTAAGCACTGATTCTTCCCAATTCAGTCCTGTATATTCAGCTCCCTCTGGATATCTCCACCAGTGTGTCCTGTAAGTATCTGAGACTCAATGTGTCCAAAATTATATTCGTCAAATCCAGCAGCAGAGCACAAAGGAAACAGTTCAAGCTCTGGGGTTGCACAGTCTTTGGTTTGAATCTCAGCACCCACCCCCTCCTCCCCGTTTTGAACAGCTACTACATCTAAAGCACCTTGCACAGTGCCTAACCCATGATCT
Source organism: Pteropus alecto (assembly GCF_000325575.1). Classification (NCBI taxonomy): domain Eukaryota; kingdom Metazoa; phylum Chordata; class Mammalia; order Chiroptera; family Pteropodidae; genus Pteropus; species Pteropus alecto. The sequence goes on along the minus strand of NW_006441955.1, from coordinate 175,851 downwards.
TCTTTCTGTATATTCTTGTCTCACCAGAAACTCAAGGCTCTGGTGAGACAGAGTATATGGATAATTCTATACAGAGCAAACCAGACATGTTCACAGTATAATCCACAGAGTCTTCAAAAAGCCATATAAATAAAGTATTTCAGTTCATTTGAGGCATTTCTGAGTATTATCAGATTATAGTTCTGACAGGTGATGGGAGGGGAGAATATCTTCTGTACTTCTAAGAAGCTAGCATAGAAAAACACCTCATATATGTAATGGTGACCAAGATTTGGTCTATTTGGCTGGGTTAAAAACCCTGTCGATAATTATAAATATAAAAAAGATACTGTTTGCCCTAAACTGTAACGTAAGACCTAAAAGTGCAATAACACTTCATGTACTTCTTGATGTATGTGAAGAAAACTTTTAAAAATATATTTCCTAAATCTTTCTCCAGTCCATCAATATTTACCGCCATTGCCACTGCTCTAGCTCTGACCATCCCTACCTGAACCAGGGCTCTGCTTCCAGTGTGGCCCTTCTCTCCACAACCCAATCACTAAATCTGACCATGTGACTCCCAGGTACAAACATTTCCAGCAGTTCTTTCCTACCCAGGATAAAGTCCAGACTCCTTAGTAATACACTTCATAACGTGGCTCCCACATTTCTCATTTTTCCACCTCCTCATTTCAGACTCCATGTTTCAAACTTTGCAGAACAAGCTACCACTTACTTAACTCCAGGCCTCTGCACACTTTCCTTCCCCAAGTCCCAATCCTTGCCTGGCTAAATGCAGCTTATCCTTCAGCTAGCACTTTAAACTTCTGGCTCCTCCCTTGTACTGATAGCTTGTGCACACAGCTGCAGTTGTCTGTTTATATACGAATTCCCCACAAATCTGGGTACCCCTTGAGGAAAGCCTGTCATCTTTCTGAACCCATCACTCCTAGAGTGCCTGTCCCATACATACACACTAAAAACAGACACACACATACACAGCAGCAAATGAGGGAGATCTTGACCGCTGGAGGGGCATTTGAGAAAGTCACTGTCTTCTTCCTTTACTTCTTTAAGTAGGCTGGAAAGAACCTGTGCTCTCTATCCTGAGGGCGGACACCTCTGTAGTGAAGGATCGAGGCCATCTCCTCTGCAAGGAAGATGGGGCGGCAGCAAGAGAAACTCACCTCCTCAGGAGCACAAGGCGTGAACAGGACTGTGTGATCTCAGATCGGTTTTGCGCTGTGCTGACGATCCAATGAGCCTCAGCTTCCGGGACTAGTGGGCTGCAAGGGAAATCAGTGTGATGGCGGAGGCAAGGACCTGGCTTAAGTCTGGCGTTAAAGAGGAAGTTCCTCCCCAGGGAGGGACGAAGGCCGGGCATTCAGCCTCACGCGCAGTGGAGGGTGGGCTCCGCCCCGCTCCCCTCCCCGCCCCTACCTCTGGGACGGAACTTGGGGGTGGAAGCTAGAGATGGGATCCTGCGCTATCTCTTCCTCTGAGTGCTGGTGGTAGGATTGCCCGGGGCTTAGATACACCTGACCGCGAGAATTTGGAGAACCCGCGGGCCGAGTAAAGCATGCGCAGCGGATCACGAGGGGAGCTCCAGGGGCCCGGCCAGGCTGCGCCTCTGCTGGTCCACATTGCACCGCGCGCCGCCGCGCCGCTGCTCTAGGCCGGTCGATCGCCTACGGGAAGAAGGAGGGTCCCAAGTAACACGTTGCAGGTTCTTCTGAAGCCGGCTTCCCCTCCGGATTCACCAGCCCAGCTCTTGGTCCATTCTCCCTTACAGTCTGATTGTCCGGGTTCCCAGAATATACCTAAGCCGTCTACATTATTTGGTCAGGCAAACTGAGGCTCAAAAGCAGCTGCAGCACGAAGGTTGACCATAATAAGTGAGACCTGGGTCTGTAGGTTGCAAGTGGTAGAAAGTTGGTGGTTTCTACATCCGTACTGTGGACCCTGGCCACTCATTTATGTGCCAGGCACTGTGCTAGACTTTGTGATTTAATTGAATCTTCACAACAATCCTCAAAGGGGAATGTTTTTTATTTCTTGTAGATTTTTAATTGAAGTATGTAGTATAGCATACATACAGAAAAATGGACAAATTGTAAACGTTTAGCTCTATGATTTTTTTTCCTTTGCAGTATAACTGCCATCCAGGTGAAGACAATAGACTTTACCCCACATGGGAAGCTGGTGAGGGGAGGGAGATATTACAGATTGGACAGACTCAGGTAAAATAACTTGCCCAAAGTCTCACAGATTTTAAGTTACAGGTTTGAAATAGCCCTTACCTTTTTGGCTGCATTTACGTGTTTTCCTTGGCAGGAGTGGGCAAGAAGCAGGGTTATCCCAGTGTAGCTGTGCCTTTCTCACCACATCTCTGTCTACCTGGCCGCTCTGTACTCCCCGGATGACAATCTTGCCCAGCTTTTTTTTTTTTTTAAACCCCGAATTACTCCCCATTGTCTCCTCAATACAAGTGATGTCCTGATGAGACCAAATGTCCTAAAGTTTCACACCATCTGTGATCAGAATTTAGGATGACTCAAAGTCATCTTAGCCCTGACGAAGAGCACAAAGAGAGAGGCAGAGAGAGAGAGAGAGAGAGAGAGAGAGAGAGAGAGAGAGAGAGAGAGAGAGAGAGAGAGAGAGAGATGCTATATATCCATCCTTTCCACCATCTTCTGCAGGGTGTATTGGACTCTTGTTATGGAAAAATCCCAAAAGCTCCAAAAATCAGACCAGCGAAAATCCAAGCAGTAACCCAGAGAGAAAGAGAACTCAGTTTTATTACGCCGGTGGTCCCAGAAAAGCTAGTGCTCTGAAAATCTGGGCGCAGAACTTAGGGACAATTTCACTTTTATAGCAGCATTGTTACTGTTGGCATGGGCTGATTTACAGACCCCTGAAATTGCTATGGGCTACAGGCAGTTGCAGAGCATGGGATTTTCTAAAAAGCACCAAAGCAATACATCTTTAGGGGAGGATGAGTTCTCAGTTGACTCAGAGATCTTTGGCCTATGCAGCAAGCATGTTCTTCCGTATCTGCTACCTGCTGAGAAGGGTTTTTTTTTTTTCCCTTACTGCCTTAATCTGTGCAGGGTCTTGGATTTCCTGCTAAAGTGCCGCCTCAGTCCCTAAACAAGGAAAAGAAGATTTGAACTGGTTATTTAAATTATATATCTATTAATTTCTATTATTGATTCGCCTATTAAACAAGTAAAGGGAAACAGTCTTGGTTAATATATTTTTTAAAGAGTAAAAAGACCTTTGGCCTAAAGTTCCTTCCACCCTCAGACTCTAAGGGCCCTTTTTCCAAAGAAAGGAAGGAAGAAAACTTAACTAGGTTTACTAAAAAGATTAAGAGCTCTGCAAGAGATGTCCTGTATTATTTCCTCTCTCTTTTGATGGGTCTCATATCTGAGACAAGCTTAAGATGAAATGGATCGCTTTGTTGCTGTAAGAAAAATTCTTCCCTTGGTTTTGGTTTTAACATAAGAATAAATAGTTTTTCTGTTAATAAACTATCTAGCGAGTAATTTAACGTGCATTTGCGTAGCTTATAGAAGTAGTGGAAATGCAGTTCAAGGTCATATTTTCAGATATTATCTGAGATGGTAAAACATTAGTACACTTGGTAAATATTACACATTTTTCTGTTGGTGTTATAGTAGGAACTTTTAAAGAAAACATAGCTTTATCCTTCCTGAGTTTCGGTTGGGGCCCTTTCTGTTTGCCTTGAGGGCTGACTTTCAACAGATTGCAAGGAGATAGTTGGCCTGCTAGTAGGAAATCCTGACATAGAGGCGGGTTGTCTACGAATGGTTAAGGCTTATGTTCCCCACAAATCTGTTTTGTGTGGAGAGCAAGGGGGCTGTCCCCCACCCCTCCATCTTGGCTAGGTCCCAGTTTTTCCAGACAAGGTGTTTTCTGCACTGGACTGTAGTCCTGATGTGTGGCAGAGAATTTCATTTCTAGTCCTGGTCTCACAATGGGAAGAGCAAATTATATTAGGCTGACTATTTATTCTTGTCACTGTACAGTTAGCATTGGAGAGAGGCCCATGGGATGAGTCAGGAGAGAGTAGGTAGCTCTAGTATCTAGTGAAAATTCAGTTTTGTTTTTTTTCCCCAGCCATGTCAAGGGTGACCTGAGGCTCCACTGTAGTGATCGTGGTGGATTTTTTTAAGGACTGAGCTTGCAAGCGCTTGGGCCTCCATTGTTGGAGGAAAGAGCAGCCCCTTCATGAGAGACTTGCTACGTGGGGCGAGGGCTTATGAGGTCTACCCTACCCCGGCTACCCAGGGCTAGATGGATGTTCACCTTTCCAGTGCCCTTCCTTCTGCAATTTTTACATTAATTATGCCTCAGTCCCAACAATGCCACTCATGGCCAACCAAGATAAAGGACCTCCAGGCCTGCAAGGTTTTTATTGCCTAGGGTCACCTCTAGATGGTCCCTGTATTATGGCAGCTAAAATTTGCACCCTTTTTGTACTCTGCTTCCTTCTCTGTCTAGTCCCAGTTATTGGACACTTTAAAGACCTCTAGCACCAAGGCAGCCTGCGGGATTGGAGTCTAGGCCCCAATTTTTTGAGCTTCCTTTGAATACTGGGCACAGACCAAGTTGTGAAATGTATAGCCAGGAGTGTCTGGCCCTCAGACTTTGGGCTAATGTTAGTATATTCTCTAAAAAAGCCTCAGAAAACTGGTTAAGGCTACATAAAACACAGAAATTATTTTGATTAAGCACAGAATCTTTGTTTTCTAATCAGAAAACTTTTCTATAATATCAGTAGCAGACTAGTAGTCTAAGAAACATTAAAACACAACTTTAATATTGTGTTAGTTTACTTTTGGCATTTAAATCTCCAATCTCGTTTAGCTTAATCACATAAATTTCCTCTCAGGATTTCTCTTTACAAACCTACTACTTTCCTCATTCCGAAATAACTAACTTTAAGACAAACACCTTTCCTTTCATTTCCTTCAAAATAAATTTCTATACTTCATATCTTCTGTTACCAAAAACATACATTTTCCTTTCCATTATAATTAGAATTCTTAATTCAACCACTAAATTATATATAACAGAGACAAATGTAAATCAGAGGTCATGTACATATTTATATTTACCTATCATCGGAATTTGTAACTTCCCTAGGAGTGCATATCTAGTTTTCTCAGGGAGTGGTGAAATAAGTGAGGTCTCCAGAGAACTTGAACCCCCTCAGAGTCTGAGGGTAAAGAGGGAGGAGAAAAACTCCTGATTATTTTGAGATCCCCAGGAAGGCGCTCTTATCATTGGACCATCTAATAAGTCTGGGTCTTGGAAAAGGAGCATAGAAGCTTGTATGTAGGGGACTTCTTCCTATTTTCCAGCTTCTTGCAAAAAATCTAATTGGAGGATAGTATTGTAGGTTAGTGAACCATTTACAGGCTAAACTTTTTGATCCCCTTCCCATTGTTAATTTGGAAGGAGGAGGGTCCCCTGTAGGTCCTCGCTGCGAGTAATTGCTGTGGCTGTATTTTACTGACAGTCCGGCTGTGGAGCTGCGGTTTTCTGCATTCTCTGTAGGGCACAAGCTGGAAAGTGCTTGTTGAACCTGGGCTGTCTGGGCAAAAGCACTGAACTTCAATCCCTTAGATACCAGAGAACACAATCCTAGCTGTGTCTGAATCTGAAAGCATGTTATTCACCCTGAGAGGTTTGTGTGTGCATCCTGTGGCATAGTGTTGGTGCCGCCTGGAAAGGCAGAAAGGGAACAGGAGAGGAGATGGCAGCACGAGTCTGGGAGTTTTAGTCTGGGGCGTTAGTGAGTGGGGCGTTAGTGAGTGCCCTTTTGATTTTTTTTTTTCCAAAGGCCTTCTGTTGTGTAGATTCCCAGAGTAGGGGCTTCATAGAGGGGTTTGACCAAATGTGTCAAAGGTAATTTGAGCCTATAGTTTTCCTGGGGTCAACTTAACCCATAATCCCCCGAGAAGCTTTTGTTAAATTTTTTTTTTCAACATACAATCTAAGATAGTTGGCTTAGAGGAACTTTACCCCCTTTTTGGAAGGCCTTGACCTTTGTCTTCCCTCTTTGGGAAGACCCCGATTTCTTCTCCCCTTGGGAAGACCTCGACCTGTGTCTTCTAACTGAAGACTAGGAGCACCCTCTAACGGCTTGCAAGCGCTTGGGCCTCCGTTGTTGGAGGAGAGAGCAGCCCCTTCATGAGAGGCTTTTTTTTTTTTTTCTCACAACTCAGCCCATCCCAGCAGGGGTGATGGTAATAGTGGTAGAAGGAACACCACTAGAGGGCCAGTTTTTCTCACAAAGAGTACGGAGTTTCTGTGGGGTGAGTTTAACTCTACAATCTCCTGAATAACCCTTTACTTGTAGTTCTTGACCATCATGGCCAGGGGAGTAGGCTTTCCCTGTGTGCCCCCCATGCCTCCCACGACAGACAACAATCATGCTACACAGAGGGCTGGGAGATAGGGTCGGGGAAATTTGGGAGGGGACATCACTGTCTTTGCGCGTTTCCGTCGTACCCCTCGCAGAGATGTTTCAGGCGCCTCTTAGCATTGGTAGGTCAATATAAACCCCCGACCTGGATCACTGGAGTAGACGCCTCATGGAGATCCAGTGACACCATCTTAAGCTGTATGAGGTCGCCACAGAACCGTCGATTGGGGCTCAACTTTCGCTTCATGATCAAACCACGTCTCAGTCGTTCAGCACTCACTCTCTTTCATACGACCTCCCCCCACCTCCCCCACCTTCCTTAATGTGTGTGCTAACTTGTGGAGGGCGTTTGTTTGCCCTCCAGAGGGTGATGGAGTTCCCCCCTTTTCTTAGTGGTGACCCAACTCTTCCCACCCTGCGACGATGACGCAAAGACAAACAAGGGTGAGTGGCCCCTCCAAAGAGGAGACCAATGTTTTAACCTGGTATATGATTGTGTAAGTGAATGAACAGCTTGACTGACCTACCGGTCAGGTACAAGTTTGTAGCTCCACGGCTGAGCACCCTTAAGGTCCCCTAAAAGCCACGGAGTTCATTTGAGCTCCCTCTGTGGGTCCGTGTTGAATGCGTACCATCTAAGGCGGCATCAGACTAGTGTCCAATTGTAAGTCACACAAAGCTGAGTCCCCTACGGCTAAGCATCACCTAAGCTCCCCGCGAGGCAACATGGCCAGACGAGATCTTTGGCCTATGCAGCAAGCATGTTTACAGAGGCAGAAAAAAAAACTGATTAGTAATGTTGGCCAATTAAGTGGGAAATTCCTCTTCACTCCCTCCACCTTTTTTTTTTTTCTGAGTCTGACTTAAAAGTCTGAAGTGCAACAGAGAGCTGGTGAAGTTGCCAACACGTGAATTGCTGAGTCATCATTGCCCTCTCTTTCCCCAGCTTTGGCGTTTTTGTCATTAGTTGTGGCCACAGGAATTGTTGCATGCAAGGCACAACCCTAACCCTCCCAAGAGTTCACAGCAATAAGTCAAGTTGATGGTGTATTGTTTTCTGAAACAGAATGACTTGAGAGCACTCCACCTCTTTCACAATCATCCTCCTATTTTACAAAAGACTGGGATGCATTGCCCAAATGTAAAAACCTCAAGGCCACCAAAGGGACTCTTGGAAATATTGATGACTAATGCTTGAATCAAAAATCCTTATGCAAGTCACTTCCAATTTGTTTTGAAAACTGTTGGTAAAGTTTGAAAACTATTGTTAGACCATTAAAAGTAATTTTAGATGATAGAGTATATGATTTTGAGCATATAACTTGGAAAGAGTTAAAACGATTTACATTACTTTAAAAAGACTTCTATTTTCATCTACTTATTTATGTTGCGGATGAAAAAAGGGCCACGTACTAAACCTGACGAGCTCAGGGGAGGCTAGCATGGCAGGCCTTACAAACTCAGAGACTGAAAGTCTGAATGTTAAAATTCCTGTGTTATAATCAAAATAGCTTTTGACAGACAGTTGACTATTTTGGAATATTGTAGAAGTATATTGATATACTGTATTATTTTCAAAAATGTCATATTGGGCTTTTCTAATGGAATATCATTAGATTATTTGGAAAGATGGAGAGCCTAATGTTATATTGTGCTGGCTAGAAAATTACTGCTTGGCTATCACCCATGGGAACATAGGCTATCACCCATGGGAACATAACATTCTAACAATAAGCTTTCTGCTTCTATACCCCTGCTTGCACAACCGACAACCGACTTGTGGGTTGACAGGTAGTGAATAGGAGAAAAATAGACCATTGTGTTTAAGACAGAATGAGAAATGGGATTTAGGGCTTAAAAACCCTGTACCTCTACATTTCGGGGCTGCTTAATTTGGGGTCTGCGTACCCCTGGCAGACCCAGCTGGCTGAATAAAGAGTGTGATTCCTATGACTCACTAATTCCTGGTGGTTCGCGTGTCTTTCAGGGGCTGGCAGCTACAACAGTATAGCACTAATATTTCAATCATATAGCATTCGATTAAAAGGAACAAAAACTTGACTTAAACTTAACACTTTTGAATGTCTGGATTAGCCACATCACTCATATGTTGAAGTCCCAGTCCCCAATGTGATGGTATTTTTAAATGCCTTCTTTGGGAGGAAATTAGATGTAGATGAGGTATTGAGGCTGGGATCCTTATGATAGGATTAAAGGCGTTGTAAGGAAAGACATCAGAGAGCTTGTTCTCTGTGTTTCTCTCTCTCCATATGAGAACATAGTGAAAAGCCATAAGAAGTCAGAAAGAGTTCTCAGCAGAAACTGACCATGCTTCTCTCTAATCCTGGACTCCCAGCTTCCAGAAATGTGAAAAAATAAATTTCTGCTCTTTAAGCCCCCCAAAAGAAAAATTCCTAACTAAAAGTGGGTCATGGTGGGCCATCCTAGGGTCAGTAGCTTCCTTAGCTAAGGTCAGTCTTTACCTTACGGGAATCGATCTATTGTCTTTTTGCATCTAAGATAGCATACCTTTGAAATGTCAGAGTACTCTCCTTTTCTAGACCCCTTCAGGCACACCCACAGTACCAGAGTACAAAACTACAGAACCCCTCATTGTTATCTTGTTCCCTGAATACCCATCTCTATGTGCTGTAAATGGTAATTATTAACTGTCCTGTACCCACTATGTAAAAGAGGTCTGTGTCTCTCCATTTTACTTTTTATCCAATCCCAGATGCTTCCTCACTTTGTTTTTTTCCCACCTCCTTAATCTACCACCAAGGGGTTTCATATAACCCTCCTTAATATCTCTTCCTTTGATTCTAATGTATGAAATAAGCTGCAGAACTGCCATTCTCTGGACCATTTTCTCAATCCACTAAGATTTTACTTTTGGGTGATTGTCAGTTTGGTTTAAATAAACTTGTAATTCTCTATAGGTTTGGATGTTTTTTACACGGACAATGTGAACAAGTTATCTCTGTTTATATCTATGAAAATGAAAAATAATGGAATTGATGTCACACTCAACATTCTAAAAATAATATTCATCCACAGATATAAGAATTAGATGGAAAAAAGATAAAGAAGTCCCAGCCCATCTCATTTTTATGTTTAATAAGTATCGAAATTTGTACCATATGTTATTTTGATCAATTGTGTAATATAGTGGTAGCTTTTTAAACATGATCACAGAAAATTATATAAATTCATATATATATTGATTGTAGAAAAAGATAATTAAAAAATTTCAAGCATAATATTGTGACAGCCTGCTGAAATGTGAAAAGGTTAAAGGATAATTAAAACCTGAAACTGGACAAAGGAAGTCTATATCTTAGGTCTAGTTTCTGGAACCCCTAACCGCATTCTGTTAATTATGAAACTTGTAACAATGAGCTCATACGCTAACTGCCAATTTTAGCCTGCGTAACCCTGCTTGCTTGCGTGGCATGAAAAATAATCAATTGTATATAAGCTGAAAATTACTGTTTGGCCATCGCCCATGGGAACATAGGCAATCACTCATAGGAACATAACATTCTAACAACAAGCTTTCTGCTTCTGTACTCCCCGCTTGTATACCCCAACTTATAGGTTGTCAGGTAGTGAATAAAAGAAAAATAGACCTTTGTGTTTAAGATAGAATGAAGAATGGGATTTAGGGCTTAAAAACCTTGTATCTTGGCATTTTGGGGCTGCTCCTTTGTACAGGACAGCCGCCGGCTAATAAACAGCCTTTGAGAGCATACTTGGTTTGGTCTATTCTATACAGGCACAGCAATATGTTATATTATTGACATAAGAAACATCCACACTTGTAGAGAATTTTTATAAAAGTTATTTGAGCCAAACTGACAACATATACCTGAGAACTAGATATCAAATGCTCTGCAGAATAACATTTTGCAGCTTCTTTTATGCATTTGAAATTAAATAGGGAATGTAAGGAAAATTACATAGTGGGAAGAAGCAGTGGGTATGGCATTATAGGACAGTTACGATTATGTGCTCTCTTAAGGGTGTTTCCTGCTTATTTTAAGGGTGTGTTAACATGGTCACACAAAAAAACAATGGACAGAACTTGCTTAAGGCAAAGATAAACATTTCACTAAAAAGTTATATGCCTGGGGCATGACCCCCCACCAAGACCTGCCCAGTTAGGAATTAATGATCAGATATGAGGATGCTTTTCATAGAACGCCTTTTTGTTTGTCTACAATATTATATTACATTCTCTGGGAAAGTAGAATAGAAAACAAATTCAAGAAAAAAATGAGCAATATAAAATTAGCAACTGTTAAGAAGAACTTGTTTTTATTTTAAATGGATAGTGATGGGAAACAAATTGTTCTAGTATTTACAAGTAATTGGATATATTTAAAGAAGGTTATTTTAAAATATCAATATATACTTATGATGGAAAAGATGTGATGGAGTTCATGGTTTTCAAAATTATTTTAGAGAGTCATAGAGCAAAAAGTTTAAGGACAACTGATCCAGAGAGCCAGAATAGTCTCAGCTAAATGGAACTGGATATCTCAAACCTCAGAGAAAAGAAAGTATTGGATTCTGAGAAAGACTGAGGCACTCCCCATTAATTCTCAATATTGCCTCACTTTTACTAGGTAGTTGTATGCCCAGGCCTGTGCTCTAAGGAAAACAATATTTAAGAAAGGAGGAAGAGAAAAGCCCAAAAAAGAGGCAGAAAAGAATATCCTAAGAGATAGGAGGGGATCAAGTGAATGAAGTGTCTCAGAATCCAAGGGAAATGAGTGAATCAAGTAGGAGGGATAGTGGGATTTTGTTTTGGCTGCCCAGGGTCTATTCCTCCTCTTTTGGAATATTCCTCTTCAAGGGATCCAGTTCAACAGTTATTAATTCAGGTACCTGCCCTCCCCTAGTCAACAGTTGGGTGAATGACTCAAGATATGCCAATTGGATACTTCCTTCCTTGAGTTTAAATTATTAATATAATCACCAAAATGCTAAAATCAGCTGGATTTCATGCATTTCATCATGAAATACATTTCACTAGTCCCCTGCCAAGCCTGTCAAACAATGTGCTAGTAGGAACCCCTGAGGCCACTTGGTTTCTGCCAATTCCATGCCCTGTCTTTGGTCTTGCAAGTTCTCCTATAACCCTCCAAAAAACTCTTTTTCTTTGGTTAAACAGAGCCAGTTTTTGTTGATTGCAACCAAAAAATCTTAACAGACAGAAGGAGTAAAAATAGTATCTGATGCTGCAGAAAGAAGAGGAAGAGGAAGTAAATCACAGGGAACTTTAAAAAAAAGGTAGTAGAAGAAAAGTCAAATTAGAATTGTATACTAAAATGTGCATGTTTTTTTCACATCTCTCTGAGATGATTCATGTATTGCATAAAATGCAAAGAGTGATTCAAGTTAGATATAAATATGGTCTATTAATGATTAAATCCAGATATGACCTTGGAACTGCTGCAACCATTTTGGTTCCAGAATAAGAACGAAACTAGTACAAAGAGGACAGATCCAACAGATTGTCAGGGAAGTAGAGATGCTGAGCCTTGATTGTCACATTATGTCTAGAATTTGCCTTATCTATGGATTTACATAAGGTAATAAATTTCCCTTTTTGCCTTTGAATCAAGGTTTTCTGATATTTGTGGGTGAAAGCACCCTAACAGATGGAGCCATGCAATAGTTTTTTGGAAGAAGATGGAGCAGGGCATTTCTGCAGAGGCAACAATATGTAAAAGGTTCATAGATGAGAAAATTATTTAAAGGAATGGCAAGTGCTTTGTTATAACTCTAGATGAGAGTCCTTATGGGAGAAGTGTAAGAGATGAGGTTTAAGACATAAGTATGTCTCTGTATGTTCAGCAAAAAGCTTAGAGTTTATCCTGAGGAAAACAAGGAGATGGTCTAAGCAGGATTATACCATGATCAGATATGGATTTTATAAAGGTCATTCTAGTAGTAGTGAAGGAAGTGACTGGTAAAAGTGTAAAACTGGAAGCAGGGACACTTGTTAGGAGGCAGTCAGTCATCTAGGTGAGAGGATGAGGGTCTGTCTTAGGACAAAAGCTCACACCATCATAGAGTAGAGAGGACACATTTTAGAAATATTTAAGAGCAGAATTGGTAGCACTTAGTGATCCACTAGATGTGGGAGGTAAAAAAATAAAAAGAATCAAAGAATCAGAATGACTCCTAAAATTCCAGCTTGAGCACATGAGAGGATGGTGCATATAACTATATACTTTGTTGCCCTGAGAATTATTTATGAACCTTTCAGTAAAGCTTTAGCATATAAACTTTGCCCTTACCTCTTTGTAATATAAAACTATATTACCTTTATAATGGATGGACAGAAGGGGGGGAAGGGAGGGAGAGAGAGAAAAGAATGATAAAAAAGAAGAGCCAAAAAAAAAAAAAAGAGCCAGAAATAAGTGTAATGTTAGGGAAACTAAGACAAATAAGAACAACTACCATTTTGTTGATCATCCACTATTTGCAGTATTCTTTATATTCACGCTCTCAATTCTCCACAGCAGAAACTTTTGGATTTGGGTGACATGAGGGTCATTGGTGACTTTGTGGAGGGCTAGCTCAGTGGAATGGTTAATCCTGAACCAAATGGCCTATATTTAGTAGAGAACAGGAGATGAAGATGTGGAGAATCAGAGAGCAGAATTCTCAAGAATATTATAAGAAGGAAAGTGATAGGTTATTAGTGGCTTGAGAGAAAAGGAGTTGGAGGGAAATTTTTTCACTGTCTAGGAAATTTGAACATGAACATGTGCTAAGAGGAAGAATCCAATGGAAAAGATTGGAGATATGAAAGAGGAGCGAATAAAGGAGGGAATCATGCTTTTGGCTAACATTTACTGAGCGTTTACTAAGCCCTAATATTGGTCCATTCAGGCTGCTATAATAAAATAATACAGACTGGGTAGTTTATAAACAGCAGAAATTTGTTGCTCATAGTTCTCAAGGCTCGAAGTCCAAAATCAGGGTGACAGCTTAATCAGGTAAGGGCCCTCTTCCAAGTTACAGACTTATTGTGCCCTCACATGGCCGAAGGATCAAGGGATCTCTTTGGACCCTCTATTATAAGGCACTAATCCCATTCATGACAGTTCTACCCTCATGATTTAAGCACCTTCCAAATACCCCACATACTAACGCCATCATGTTGGGCATTCGGATTTCAACATGAATTTTGGGGGTACACAAACATTCAGACCATAGCACTTAGTCCTTTTGCTGGACACAAAACAGACCAGCCTTGTCCTCTGACTTCAAAGTCACAGTTCAGAGGGGCTAATGTAGAACAGGCAGAATGCAGACCCAGATATGTGCAGAAAGGCAGCCTTATGGGATACAAGGGGAAGAGGCTGAAACAGGTGAAAAGCTGGAATAAAGGGCCTCCTAGGAAGGAGAGCATGCCCCACTCTAGACCTCTAGGTGGAAAGGAGAAGTTTTCAGCCCTGCCTCACTGAGAATTTCAGCATTTGACAGAAGTTTCTAGAATCAGAAAGGACTGTTACCAGGTGAGAGAGATGAGGAAATGCCCTCTTCTCGTCCTGAGTCTGTCTCTGGGCTGTCCTGTTGTATTTTACTTGCTGGTACTTCCTGCTTACTCTAGGTTAGGTTGTCTGAGGGAGAAACCTAGAACAAAATTCAGGTTTCCAGAGGACTCATATGCAAATGAGGGCAATAAAGGGCCACCCTGGGAGTTTACAGCTCTGAGGAGCAGGGCTTAAGCCAATATACCTTCCCTAGATGAAAGGAACCTGAGGCAAAATAGTGAAGGGAGGTACTTGCCCATACCCTCAGTCCTGGCCCTCAACTGGAAATCCAGACTCACCTCCAGGAGCTCAAAGCTGAGTGTTTTTCCATCCAGTAGTGTATCATTCATTCAACTAATACTTATTAAATCCTTACTATGTACTAGGTATTATTAGGGTGCTGGAGACACCTTGAACTTCGTGAACTGACCTAGTGTAGTAAAGGGCAGGGGCACATTTAAGGAAAACCTGAATTCCTTCCAATCCATGAATATCTCTAAGGGGCAGAACCATTTCTAAACCCTGGATGACTCAGAAACCAGCCCTCAGTGCAGGATATTAACTTTTCGGAAGCAAAGGGATGATACCAACTTGACAAGACCCGACTAATTTTCCTAAAAAGAGTGAGAATCCCTGCCTGGGTAGCTACTGGGAGTGGCCCTGGGCTTGTGCACAGAGTCATTACTTCCTTTTTCAGCCCCTTGAATCGTGAGGTCCAAGCCCTCCTGCTGAGGGCAAGCAAGGTTGGCACCAGGCCCCGGGACTATACTGTGCAGCAGGCTTCCCATTCTTTCAGATCCAAGCTCCAATCTCCACCTTTCCTATAATCAGCACCTGTGCATGGTTCCACCATATTTCATTGTGGATTATGATTGTGTGCTTTGTCCTGTCTTACCCATAGGACTGGGACCCCTGTGCAAGGCCAGAGACTGAGTTAGGAAACATGCCCTAGCTACCATTTTTAATAGCAAAACAATAGCTAATATTTATTGGGCTCTTACTATATGCATCAGGCACGGTACTGAATATTTCATTGAGATTACCTCATTTAATCTTTACAATAACCGTGGAGTAGGGACCATTATTATCTCCCTTTTGCAATTGAGAAAAGAGGCTAAATGACGTGTGCAGGATCACACAGTAAATGAAACTACAACCTATATCTCTGACTCCAAAGTCCATATTTCTTCCAGAACACCACTTTGCCTCTCCTACTGGGTTGTTGATCTCTTTAATCCTGGTGCCAAGAATAATGTTTGGCTCATACTAAGGGCTTAATCAATAAATGTCTGAAAATTGTATTTATATAGGATCCAAGCACTCAAAGAAGTAACAAACTAGTAGGGAAAATGTGACCAGAGTCAGGCCTTAGTAAATCTGTGGTTCTCATGAGTAACACCTGTGGGAGGTGTCTACCCCGAGGCATTTAAACAAATACCATCTGGAAATTAAAGTGAGCTAGACTGGCAAAGAATTTCCCAACAATTATTTTGTCGTTCTTGCTGTTGGAGATTTGTGTGATGCATCAACCTGCTAAGTCTAACACAGCTGTAGAGGTCAGTTTCCCATAGTATCTATCAATCATGTGCTATGGTGTCTCTGCTTTGCTGCCCCAGGGCTTTCTCCACTTTTCAGAAGGATGTTTGGCTGTGTGCAGTTGCAGTCTAGAAGGGTGAGGGAGTTAAAGTCTCCCCAGGACGGAGGGGTATCTTTGGGTAAATGCCTCAGCCTCCCCAGCTTCCACTGGGACAATTCTGAGGTGTGGTTTTCACAGTTTTTCAGAAGATTCCCTGGGTGGATAATAGTATTAACCAATTAATGTATTAACATTTTCTCCTTTGCAATCTCATTTTTCCACTTCCTTCCTTCTGATTCCTAGAATCATATTCCAAATAAATGATCCATACCCAAGTTCATGTCTCAGGGTCTGACTTTAGAGGGACCCCGACTAAGATAATTGCCATCTAGGTATTTCTTATCTTAAAAAAAAAAATATATATATATATATACACACACACACACACACATATATATGTATATGTATATAATATATATATAGAGAGATACGTTTCCTTTATAAAAGTAGTACATATTAATCATTGCAACTTTTGAAAATATAAAAAATGTAAGTATTCCCACTACTGAAAGACAACCACTATTATCTTTTAGTATATGATAAATTATTTCTTACTTTTGTGTTTATGGTTTTAACTGTGTTATTATAATCTAAACTACTAGAGTAATTATTCTATTAGCTTGTGATTTAATCATATCAGTTCAGTTTATTCTCAATTATGCCTGTAAATATGGGAAAAATAGTTTAAAAATTTCTATAATAGTGGGACCAAGGGTGCTTGGAAAGTGATTCATAGGGCATAAACTAGAAAAGGCTGAAAGCTATTACTTTAGAGATGGCAGTTTCCCATGAAGCTTGTATCATTTTAACAGGCATAAATGGAGGGAGGAAACATTGCCAGAACATTAATTGGCAAAGGAATGTTGGCAAGAAAAACCAAGATATACTTAGCCTATGGATCACTTTATCTGCAGAGTAGGTTAATGTAGGATTGCTGAGCCAAGAAGTTTGAACTTGGCAGAGACAATAAAGGTTTCTAAGCAGGGGGAAAAACCCATAACCATAGAGGAGTACATTAGGAAGATTAATTGGGTAAAATATACAAAATAGATGGAGTAATGAAATCAGGAGGCAACAGCGGGAGAATGTGTAGTACGAGTCTGAATTAAGGAGGTACTTTGTTACAGGAATAAGGTGTAGTACCCTCTAGATGGTCATCTAGGCAGATGACCTCTGTCTACCCCTGAAGTCAAAGAAGAAGCACTCCTCCTCTGAGTCCACCAAGATAGCAAATTCCTGCCAAAACTTTACACCTTAAACTCTTATAAGCTGTTAAATAACAAAAATTCGAATTTTAAAGATCTAATTGGCTTTATTGAAGGATTTACGAATCAGCAGCATCCCACCTAGCAAGTAGAAAGTTGCTCCATCAAGCTGCAGAGAAGGAGACAAAATTTTTTTAAAGGCAGAGAGGGAGCAGGAAAAAAGGAAATTGTTAGAAAAGAATTTATTATTTCAGGAAAGGTCACTCTCCTAAGGGGAACAAAAGAGATCAATCAATGAATTGCCTCCTAGTGCTGACCAGGAAATTCCAGGTTGACTGGCTAAAAGTCACATTTCTGGGGAAGCTTGAAACTATAAATAGATTACATATTAAGTCTTGTTTTGCTGCTGTGGGGCCTAACACAAGTGACTCTATTTGGGGCTGGTTGTCTCTTTTTTAACAAAACTAACCAGAGTATACTTAAGGAGCCAACCTAATTAGCATTATTCTAATGACAATGGCCAGAGGAATTGAGATTGCTGTGGAAGGGAGGGAGTCACTGGGCAGGGCCCTTCTGATGGGGAGGTGGATAAAAGGGTTTGCCAATCCATGTGGCTTTCCTTAAGCCAGAGTGAATTAGTCCTTAGAACCATTTCATGTCCTTTCTCCCTGAACTGGAAGATACACTCTTACAGTAGGTTATGTGCTGATCTAGCAGAGTGAGGAAAATTGTCAATTCAGTAGAAAGAGAAAATAATTGCAGAAGCAATATCATTGAGTAGTCAAGGGAGCTCATGCATTCTAGGCCATAGATAGGAAAGCAGACTAATAAATACTTTAGTATTTAATCCTCACAGTAATCCAGCACATTGGTACTATCATCCTAATTTTAAAGTGGGGTAAATTGAGTGTCAAAATGATTTGTTTAAGATGACATAGTGGTGAAGATGGGATTAACATTTTTGGCTAATTTCAAAGAGAATGTACATTTCACTGAGATCAAAAAAGGCTGTTGAATCAATGAATGAGGATAGACACAGAAGTGTACTACTCAAGAAGTTGGATAGTAGCTATGCGGTGCCTAGAATGTTAGGCTGGGAAACTGGGAATCTCATAGCCCTGAACCTTCGATTTGGAGGCTGCCCAACTAGACTAGTTGTGAATCAACCAGGACAGTTGTTTATATACAATTGTGTGTTAAATCTTTGCTGTGCTCCTTAGTAGCTATGTGACCTTGGGCAAATTTCCTCATCTGCGAAATAGAGACTTTAATATCTGCCTTGCTGAGATGTTTTGGAATTTGTTAAAAATAAAGGAAACCTCATTTAAAATGGAATCTGTAAGCCCTGAAGGGGGAGCTCTCATGCTCTGCTATGCATACCCCAAACCCAAGGACAGCAGGACACCTCCACCTTTGTCGGTCATAACCTAAACTTCCTTAGCTAGTTGCCTTCAGGTTTGGGCTCTTGGTTATAGCCTAGCCAATGCCACACTCAGCTAAAGAGAAGCCATTACCACCCTGGACTCTTCTGAAACTGTCCCTCCCAACTTCCTCTTTCCTTCTATAAAAGCAAACCCCTCTCTTCTGTTCATGGACTTGCCTATGATTCGCAAGTGTGCTTGTCCCAGATTGAAATTCCTTAGCTATATCAGAATAAACCTATTTTGCTGGTAAAATAACTGGCTCTTTGTCTTTTTTAAGGTCAACAGACTAAATGAAACAATAGATGTAAAGTGCCTGGCAGTACACAGTAGGGACTTTGTGAATGGTAGTGATTATTATTTGTATTCAGAATAAACTGCCGCAAGCTAGCCTGGGGGAAGAGAACTATCCCCTGCCCACCCAGTGAAGCTGCTGAAACTGCTCACCAGACCTGGGAGAGATAGTAAGACTCCTGAATGTGGCATCTGCAGAAGGACTATACTCTCTTTCTGTCTCTTTTTCACACTCACACAGGTATGAACATTTGTGTAGATCTCCATCCAGGTGCTGGTATAGAAACTGTAATTATATCAGGGAAGGAATCACAGTCACAAAGATCAATGCTGCAGTGAAATGATGGAAAGGAGGCTGCAGCCGACTGAAACTATTGGTTAGGATGCAGTGGTGTGGGCAGAGCAGGCAAAGCAAGGCAGAACCACAGCAGGAAGCGGACTGCCTAAGTCATACGGCCATGCGGATTTCCCCTGTGAACTTCATTTCCCAATTTTACATCCTTCCATTACACATCACCCACAGAGGCCACTCTGTGCTAAAAGTGGGTAGAAGTGATTGATTTATTCATTCAATCGACAAATATTTAATGATACATACCAAATGCCAGGAATTTTCCGAAAGGATAAAAACAGTTGTTGGTCGGAGAGTTCAAGGTAGCTGGGAAGGGCTTTTTGGGCAGAAGAACTAATATGTGCCAAGCCTGTGGAGGAATGAAGCAGGATGTTATGTTCCAGAAATTACATGTAGTTTGATAAGAAGAGAGCATGGAGTTCCAGGGAGAAAAGTGAGAGATGAAACTGGAGAGGTAGGATGAGGCTAGTTCATAAAGAGCCTCAGATGCCACTTTAAAATGCCTGGATAATTGATGAACCATTTGAGGGAAATAGAGTTAGACTCCTACCTTGCACTAGATATAAAAGTGAATTTTAGAAGGTATAAAGGTTTGAATAGTAAATAAATAAACAAAATACTAAAAGAAGAGATAAGAGACTATTTGTATAATCTTGGGGTAGAAAGGGCCTTTACAACTGAAGTTAGAAAGCATAAAGGAAAATATTAACAGTTTTCACTACATAAAAGTGAAAATTGTGCAGAAAATCAGCAGAAGCAAGATTAAATGACAAAGTAGAAAATAGTTTGCAATATTTACTGGTTGAAGGATTTGGCTTTGTAAAGAAGTGTTATAAAATCAATAAGAAATTGTCAAAGTTCTTGTCAGGTAGTTCTCAAGAGAAGAAAGAGAAATGGTTATAAAAATGTTAATCAAACACACTAATGATGAAATACAAATCGCTTTTACATTAGATTGATAAAATTAAAAATACCAAGCCCCAGTGTTGGGAACAATAGGAAAAAAGAGGTCTATTCACACACTGTTGTTGAGAGTGCAAAGTTGAGAGTATAATATTTCTATAGGATAATTTGGTAATATATATTAAGATTTTAAATGTGCATTCTTTTTGATCCAGCAATTTTAAGGAATTTAGCCAAAGGAAATAATAAAAATGTGACAAGGATATTTATTGCTTATTTATTTTTTAAAATTATGTTGTTTAGAGGAGAGAAAAATTACTCAATGTTCATAAGAAGGAAATTGGCAAAATAAATTATTGTGCATCCATACAATAAAAACAATATAGCCACAAGGATAAAGTAGACCTATAAGTGTTACAGTGGGGAAATGTCCATGATATGTAGTTACTTGGGAAAAAAAACAAACAACAAAAAAGGTTATTAAAAGCAGGTTTGGCATTAGCTGTGTTCAGTTCATTCAGTTTCAAAGATCAAAGTCCTAAGGCTTCAGAAGGCCAGGGTGCCAGTTCCTACCCCTGGATCAAGGTTGTGTAAGATGAGGGAGGAGGCTATCCATAAGCCTGCAGTGGGGCGGAGGTAGCAGGGTAGGGGGCGGGGGCAGGGGGGGTGGGATTTCTTCTCCAGCCCTGCCACAGCCATGACAGGACTCAGGAGGCAGATCCCAGAGTATGGACTTCCTTCTCTGGGCAGAATGTGGGTGAGGGTTAAAGTCCTGGTGCCTTTCCTACTTCATTGGGGTAAGAAGGTGACTTCTCAGAGTTCTGTTAGGGTTGGGCTTTGGGAATCTGATTTTCTTTTTCTTGAGAATCTTAGCAAATAAGCTTTTTGCCATAAGGCTGCCCCTTTTGGTCATAGACTAACTATAGCCAAGCCACTTATCTTGGTTATGTTCTATTAGAGAAGAGGTATTTGAATCCATTTCTGAGGGGCAAGAGGATCATGAGATTTCAGAGTCCCCTGAAATAAAATAGCAGGCACATAATAAATACTGATTAAGCTTCACATAAGCCTGGGCTTCCAGTAAGATCCTAGGAAGCAAAATAATTTCTTCATTATATGAAATATTTTGAGATCCAAACATTGGACGGACTGAGCTATTAATACTTATATGGCCAATTAGTAGCTAATTAGAGCTTTGGAAATCCCTGGCCAGACTGGAGAGTTTCCTTTCTGGAAATCCTTTTAGGACTTAAGTAGTAAATCAAGCTTATAACACTTACTGCTCAAAAACATTCTCCAGTGAAAATTGCCACACTTTTCCCACTTAAGGTACTAGGAGCCCAATTCTTACATACTTAAAAGATACTTGAAGTTCCCCCTGCCCCCTGCGCCCTTCCCCACCACCCCCAAAGGAAGACAGAAGTCACAGTGTGATTCTCAGGCCCAGGTTAGTTCCATATAATTAAAGCTCTCTCCCCTCAGCAATTCCTGGCAACCATCCAGGCCAGAGTGACTATGGTCAGCTCAGTTTTTGTGGAGCTAACCATAATGCTCTCTGCCCCAAGGAAACTCAGAAAGTAATACTAAAACTTGGAAGGGCTGTTTTTAATTTTGTATTTAATTTTCTTGCTAACCTATGGCAGAAGGTAATAGGAACCTCAGTTCTTGAAGAGGGCAAATTGAGACATTGATTAATTCAACAAATATTTGTTTAGCACTTTCTCTGCTCTTGATATGACAGATGCAGGTGAATGGGGTGAAGGCAGGATTCCATCAGTCTCTTGGCTATAACTTGGTTCCTTTTGCATCCTCATGACACTCAAAAATAAGATCACCAAATATGTGGCTAGTCCCTGAGAGCAGTGTCCTTCTGCCTGAGGCATTCATGCATTTATTCCACAATCTCTGGGCACCAGTTGCTTATAGGTCAAGTGCTGTCTGTTAGAGATGCATAGGTAAAGATGTGGCCCTGCTCTCATGGAATGGATGGTCCAATGCAATGGTTCTTGATCTGTTTTCTCTTCAATGCTATGAAGTAATTACTACAACCATAACATTGATTCACTAAAGTCATGGTCTGTCAGGGGAAGAGAAAAACAAATAATTTGTAATTACAGAATGATATGATAGGCACAGGGTACAGTGGAAATACAGAGGAAGGAGTACTGAAAATCAGATCCAGAATGAGGAGGTTGTCAGAAAGGTGTCCCAGAATAGTGACTCTTGAACCCAGTTTTGAGAGACAAGCGGGAGTTAGGTGATGAAAGGTAAGAGAATGGGATGTTGGAGATCTGTAACATCATGATACACTCAGGGATTGCCCACGGTGCTTTATGGTTGGAGGAGCAAAAGGTGTATATGAGGGAAAAAAGCCTGTGTGTCAAGATAAGGAAGATTATGTTGAACATTATACTAAATGAAATGCTATAGGGAGATATCAGCAAGGGGTTTGAAAATCATGTCACATAAAGGAGCAGTCGTGGAAATGGAGCTGTTAAAGTTGAAGAAAACAAAACGGGAGAAAAATCTTCTGGTTTATAACATGTGCAGAGTTTTTTATTCTGTTACTTCAGAATTAGAAACAGCCAACTCTTATCTTGGCTTGGTGAATCATACATGATGAGCAGGTTAAGGACAGGTTACCAGGCCTCCACTAGCCTCTTTGGTCAGGTGCCTGTGCTGTTCAACCATACAGCAGGGGATGGCCCTGCTGCCTGTCCCACTCTAGTCTTAGAGTTCTCAGATTAGGGTCTACTTGTCAGCCCTAATGTTCCTTTGGGAAGGGTGGAAGGAGAGAATGTGAAGAAGCCTTTAGATGCAGAATTATTATCTACAGACATGCCACCCTGAACATGCGCGATCTCGTCTGATCTCGCAAGCTAAGCAGGGTCAGTCCTGGTTAGCACCTGGATGTGGAGACCACCTAGGAATGACAGGTCCTGTAGGCGTTAAAAAAAAAATTAAGTTAAAAAATAGATACGGAATTATTGCTTACAGAGGGCCAAGGAATCATGACTAAAGGAGGTTGAAAGGCGTTTCTCCAGCTTATGGTTAGAGGTGTGGTTGAGGTTAGGAATGAATCAGTGAAGCCTCCTTGCCCCAGAGGTAAAGCTCTCCTTTTCCATATCAGAGCCTTTTGTCTTGTGTCTTACTTTCTCTTTCATCTGTCAGTGGCAGAGTGGCCCTCAGAACAAGGCAGAGTGTCATTATGATGGGTGTGAGTCTTTCCAGTTCCAGCATCATCACTCTCCTAATTGCAGACCTTCTGACAAGGCACTCTTTTCTGGGAGATTTAGCCAAGTTGTCTAGAAGTAAAGTATGAATGCATGAAAGAAGTAAAGGATTTTTCCTTTCCTGCTTCCAGGCACAGAAGACCCTACCAGCCAGGACAAATGGGCAGAAGGTTAGATAGGCTAGGAGTCCTTAAGTCATTTATTTGACTTTCTCTAGCTCAGGAGTCCTGAACCTGCGGCAATTTTGGCCCCCAGACATTTGGAAATGTACGTATGGGGTGCTACTGGCATCTAGAAGGCAGGATATTGCTAATATCCTATTATGCACAGTATAGCCCCTGTCCCAACAAAGAATTATCAGACTCAAAATGTTGATAGCACTGAAGTTGAGAAATAACTGATAAATGCTTATAAGGATTTGTTTGTGAGGATGATTTGAGCATTAGTCCCTGAGGCATCAGGTAGCTATAGGTAAAAATCAACTTCAATTCTATAAATTTAGGCTGCAAGACCCCTGCTAGTCTAGCTTACAATATGCCATGGTTGATCCAGTTTGGGTACTTACCCTTTACTGCTCTGGTTTGGACTGTGTCTGTGCATTTCATTTCAGCTTTCCTAAAATTAGAGAAGTAAGATGAAGGAAAAGAAGAAAAATCAATGCCTTGATTATGTTTCTATTTAGGTGTGAGAAGATGTAAACTTGAGCCTAAAATCAAGAGTTCAATATCCTATCTGCATGCCTCATTTAATTATGAACAGCAGCTCAGTGTAAAACAGGACAATGACAGAAGAATAACATGCCAAATCATACTTGAACTTAAGATAGGAATCTTATTAAAAATGTAGAAATTGAGGAAAAAAATGTAGGAACTGGGATGTTCGATTTGTAAAAATAAAAACCATAAATATGAGTGGAAACAAGTTCATTTAACTTTAATAGCTAATGGTTTATAGGTTTAACTTTAATGTTTATAGGTTTAGCCTTAATGGTTTATAAGTATATGGCAGGCTGCTGTTAGGTTAGTAAGTCCTAATGTTAAAATGATCACTGCTCTAGGACATCTGCTTTATACTCATATTAAATTGCTTTACCTGTTGTATCAAGTTAGCTAAGAAGGGGAAATGGCTGTTGATGAGTCAGTTAACTGTCTACCACAGCAAATCAGTGCAGTAATGTAACTACTGCTTTGTTAAGTGAAGGCCAGATGATGTCAAAGAACACTAGCATGAACAAAGGTTTCATGCTAGCTTGAACAGAGGAAAATAGTAGGAGAAATGAGTCACTCTCACAAGGCATAGGCTATATTGGTATGCAGAACACAGAAGATGCACTATAGCATTAAGACCATATTGATGTTCCTGGAGGGTACCGCTTACAGGAAACTCATCTTGTATATTTCAAATTGCAGTAGTTCATCAGCAGTAAGGGTAGCAGTAATTAACAAAGGAAACATTTTCACCAGATAGTATATTAAATTATTTTCAACATTGCCTTCTGGGGCAATCTATAAAATACTAAATAGTCTGATTGAAGTGAAATAAAATTAATGAAAGTTAAAGTTAATAAATCAAACCAACATTGGGGGAGTCCTCAAGAATATTTTTCCATTCACAAAGGACTTCATGTTATTGTCATATTTGAGAATTACTGTAAGATAATAGATGGCGGGAGCTAAATCCTCTGAAGAATTGGGCTGGGAATCAGTGCCTTACCCAGCAAAGAAGAGTCATACTTATTTGAATTGTGCAGAGAAAAAATTTAAGGACCTCACTGTTAAGAAATAAAGCAAAATATGATTCATGCAAGCATTTCTTCCTAACAAAGCCCCACATAAAGGCCTCAGCACCAGGAACTCAGTAATAGATTTTTTTAATTTAAAGAATTTTAGAGAAAAGTTACTAAGTAAAATTCACACGTGGCAGCTTGTATATGTACTAATTGATTTCTTCATTCTCTCTCTTTTTTTTTTAATATCCTATCTGCATGCCTCATTTAATTATGAACAGCAGCTACACTAAACTTCAGGTACACTAAACTTCAGTGCTGCTGGTGATAACCAAAAGAAATTATTCTTGGTAAAAATAGCTTATCTGTATAACTGATGCTTCGCCCACAAAATGTTATTTTTTGAGTTGCCTTTAATTGCTTTTGTCCCTTGTCCCACTCTCATAGAAATTCTCTGAGATTCTGGTCTTAGCTTATCTCTTTCTACTTTCTTAGGGATTTCATTTCTACAGTTTCAAGTATCCTTGCTATTGTGAATGATGTTAAAAAATACAATTCATTAATTTATTTAACAAATATCTATTATACCTATCATGTGCCAGGAAACTTGCTGCTAAGTATTTGAGTTATAACACGATGAATAATTTCCCATAGGTTTATTATCATTAAGTTTATATATTTCCAACTTCCTACTGGCCCTCTCTCCCGGAATCCCAAATTTAACATGCCTCAAAGTGGGCTCTTTATCCTCTTTTCCAAAATCTGTTTCATTACATTTCTATAAATTACAGCACTCTTCATTCAATCTATCCAATTTAGTGATTCTTCAAAACACCTCAACAGATGGTGTCTTATTCATCTTTGCATGGGTATAGGCCTCCTGTAAATAGAATAACAATAAATATGTAATTAAACCTCTTTGCTGCTGATTCTCAAATCTACATCTCCATGGTGACCTCTGGACACCTCCACCTGGATATCTTATGAGCATTATAAATTTGTTTGCCTCAAACCAAACTAATTATCTTCTTTAAAAGAAGAGTCAGTAGTAGGGTGGACTCTAGAGTCATACAGCCTGGCCAGACCACCATAAAGCACAAGTCGAGGGAGGCACCATTTACATTATAGTCTACCTAAATATCACATTAGCATATTGTACAACATGATGGCTCTGCTGCCTGGGATGAAAACCAGCTCCAACACCTGTTGACTGTGACCCTGGACAATTTACTTAAATTACTTGGGCATCAAGCATGTCATCTATAAAACACATAGTATTCAATAAATGTTTGGCATTATTATTATTATTATTATTATTATTATTTTGTTTGGCATTATTTTTAATCTCAAACCTGTTTCTCTTCCAGTGTTTCCCATGTCACCGGTTAATGACATCATTCTTATATCACCAAGATAAGAATCCAAAGAATCAGACCGAACTTCCTTTATCTACTCTAAATCCAATTAATCCTAAGGCCTGTAGAAATATCCTTTCTTTCCTTCTTCTCATTCTGCTGTCAATGTCATATTACAGTTCTGAGACTTCTCTTGTCTGGACTATTGCAGTAGCCTCCCAATTAGTTTCTTTGCCTCTTGTCTCCTAGCCATTACGTTCATCTATCACACAGCTGCTAGAGTTCTATTCCTAAAACATAGTTCAAATAAGTTAACTTCACATCTCAAAAATCTTCAACACATTCCAAAATTAATTAAGCACATTTCCTAGGCCAGTTACTGTGCTATGTTCTGGTACCACAAAGATAAATTAAACATGTAAAATCCTTCCCACACTACTGTTGAACAAATGAGGATAAAACAATGGGATATATGTAAAAATGGGGATAGAGGTATATATTAAGTTCAGCAGAAGGATAAAGGAAAAAGCCTCTCTGCTACCATTTCCTAAATCATCACTGTTCTCTGAGGAAATCGACTCCACAATCACTTAGACAAGTGTTCAACAGATGCCTTCTCTTTTCAGAACTCTGTCCTCTTTCATTATTTATATTCCCATGGGGATAGGAATGTTACTATTAGGTTGTTACTATTATTTTCCTGGGCCAGGATAACTCTTTTGGTTCTTAAATCAGACAAATAAACCTAAGTGCCTAGCCCATGGCCTGGTACATGGTAAATACAACAAATGATAATTTTCTTTTGGCTGAAGTAGGACTGTATCGTTGTTGCTTTAATCTGCACTTAGCAATAACCATCCACTATTAAGCTCTGAAATCTATGTCTCCCCTGCTTCCTCAAGAAGGAAATGAATAATGGTCAAATAACTGTTCGGCCTCAGGCAAGGAAGGAAAAAAAAAATCACTACTGTTTCAAGGTAGAATGATAAATACCAAAAATTTTGAGATGCTCAACCAGCATGACACAGCACTCTCCTATTTTTCATCTTGCTGTAAGGTCCAAGGGAGTTAGTAGGACAGTGGGGGGTAGGGTCATAAAGGGGGACATAATACTATTTATTAAATGCTATTTTATATCAGGTGCTCTGTTGAGACCTGAGGGCACAGAGATGGATGTGACTCAAACCCTACCCTCCAGAAAGTCAGTCTAGCAAGGAGAGGCAGATATGTAAAGAAGTAAAACAGCTTTAACAAAAAAAAAATATATATATATTTTTTGGTTATACAGGCTATTGTTTGGGCATGAAGGAGGAAATGGTCAGTAATGGGGGTGAGCAAAAGTCAGAACAGCTTCAGAGGAATTGTGGGGATGAACCTAGGTCAGGAACAGCTTCAGAGTAAGTAATGTTTCAGCTGAGTTTTAAAGATATTTTCTCTAGGCCAACTAGGAGGGAACAGGTTCTTCCTGTTTGAAGGAAAGCCTGAAAGTTTGAAACAGCTACACATTGTTCTGGGTGTTACGATCAAAAAGCAAGAGTTACAGCAATAATGATAACTAACATTTCTAATGTATAATAAGAACGGGGTACTGTATTAAATAAGTTACAGAGATGGGCTCAACAAAGAATAGTAGTCTCATTTTACAGGTAAGAAAAGTAAGGCTAATGGTTTAAGGCTCCTGTCTGAAGGCTACACATAAAAAGACTGTGAGTTTTAATGTAGGAAATTGACTACAGAGCCTGTTTCATCAAACTACAAATCTGCAGAGTGACACTATCAGATTTCATAAAAATTCCTTCTAGCAGCAATGGAGGGGATGGATAGGAGATGGAAAGCAGTAATCCTGTAATTAAGACAATGAATGAGGTTGTCTAAACTCTAAGGGGTACTGAGGACCCAGGCGGAATATCTGAGAGATATTTGGATAGACAGTGCGCAGGGCTTGGTGTTGTTAATTGTGGTCCTCTACTGGCGGCAGTGGACCCTTACCCTGGTTTGGGCTTAGAGGGCAAGGCGCGCAGGGATACCGAATTAACTGAGGTGTTCGAGTTTGGTGTTCGAGCACGGATGCGATCAAGAGGGTGTGCCTCACTTTCCGACTCCAACTTTCTGCTGCGGTAAGTGGGATTGGTAGCTTCAGCACGGAAGGCTGCCCCCAACGCGGAAAAGCGCTGAGTCATTCCGGCTGGGTACTTGGGGTAGGGGCGGGGCTCGAGCTTGATCCCCCACCTCTTCTCTCCCCCTCCCGCACCTTCGACCCGCTCTTACTCTCGCGAGAGCCTGACAGGCTATAAAGGCAGCTGCGCGCGCTAACTTCGTGCGTCTTCTTCCTGACTGCTTTCGTTGCTTGTGTTTTGAGGCTGGTGAGTATGTGGGCAGCGCGGCCTTGGTGAGATGAAGCGCCCCACACCCCTCGGTTCGTCGCCTTTCCCTTTTTCCCTTCTTCCGGGCTCGCCCTGCTCAGTTGGGGATGCTGTGATCCGTGAGGCGGCCTGACGAGGCTTGAGCACCCAGAGTGGTCAAGCGGTTTGCGCACCCTCACGTGGCTCCCCTCCCCCACCCCGCTCCCGTGGGTGCGGGCATCTTGGGTGAACCTCGAGGCTAAATTCGGTCGAGTCTCCTTTTCCCGGGCAGAGGGCACTGATCGACTTGGTGAGGGGTCTGGTGGTGGTGGTGGTGGTGGTGGGGTCTCCTGGATTAGTTTACTGCTGGGCGGTTCGAGAAGCTTCTAGAATGGACCTGGAAACTCACTGGTCTTGGTGTCTGAGGCTACTCGTCCATTGTGTAGTAGGGGGTAAAGCCTGTTCCCGGTCCTCCGGTCCTCCGGTCCTGGGCTGTGATTAGCTGCGATTAGCTGCGGAGCTTTGGATACTAAGGTTCCCTTAACCTGTATTTATTTTTCCTGCAGAATGGGATTTGTAGTGATCCCACAATGCTCTCGGTAAAGACTGAACATTGTTTTCTGCTGGTGCTTTTCGAAGTGTTAGAGTGGGGGTGATGATGGGCGTGGCAGGAAGGTATCTGAAGTGGGGTTTTCACCAGGGTAGTTATGGTCAGATCCTCTGAGAAGGCCCACACGGGCTGGAAGTCCAGCAGCCTTTTCCCGGATTGGCTGGGCTTTAGTGGATGGGGACCACCTGGAAAAGCAGGTTTGGACGAGAAGGCCATTTATGTTAGGGGGTCACACCCTGTATTTGGTTGCCAAGTTTCAGTGTGCCTTACTGTTTTTGTTGCAATGAAAAGATTTTCATAGCGTTTTTTCTGGTTGCGATAGCACAAACCAAAAACTTTGGTACTTGAAAATTATCTTCTTGGGGCTTTCAAACCGATAGCGCTTACTGGGTTGAATCTTAAATCCTTGGCGTTGACCTGGGTGAATCCAGTATAACATTGCTTTTTAGCAATAAAAATCGACTCTTGTTCTACTTATTGCCCCAGAATCTTGGCCCTGGGGTCAAAAACCCATTTTTGAAAGGATTTCTAGGGCTTAAATACAACACCTAAAGTTTCGAAATTGAACAGATGCCAGAATCATGTTCTTGCCTCTTAAAAAGTGTTGGCTGGGGTGTGTGCTCTCAGACAAATCTTCCTGAAGAATATCAAGTGTGCTTTCCACATTATGAAGGCAGTTGGAGGCGCAGTCAGGGAAAGGGCAACGTGATGGGCTTTTGGATGTCAGGCACTCTGGCCAGAGGCTCCAACCCCCCTCTCCGCTTCTGCATAATGAAAATAGAGGGAAGTGCCATTGCACAAATGATGGTTCAGAACAAGTAATAGGGGATACTTCAATTTATAAACAAATTACTGTTTTTAAATGAAAACAAAAGCTGATATTCCGAGATATATAATGTCTGGTTTTGTTTCAAAGGTTGGAAAGCTCAGCTCATGCTTCTTACTAAATGTAAAAGTGAATGTATATATTCAGGACCATTGGACAAATCCTTTGTTCTACAGCTAAGTCTAAGTAGATGAAGGATGCTGTTTATCTGGAAAAAAGTTTGTTCCTAATTCATTTTCTTTTTTATCTTTTCTAGTTGATAGCAAGATGTCTTCAGGAAATGCTAAAATTGGGCATCCTGCCCCCAATTTTAAAGCCACAGCTGTTATGCCAGATGGTCAGTTCAGAGATATCAGTCTATCTGACTACAAAGGTAAAAGTAATTATATTAGGTTCATTAAAATGGAATTATTTTGTAATCTAGGGATGGCTTGTTTGATTTCTGTATTTCTGTCATTTGATTGTAAAATGATTTATATCACTTAGGATAAGGTCTTTAGAGTGGGAGATTGTTACCTTATCAACACTTATCGCGGTAGTTATTCTAGGTCCGCACTGCTTTTGGAGGAGGCACTTCAGTATGCCTGAACATAGTAGCTCAGTTATCTTTTCAGTGCTCCTCAATTGCTATTGAAGATGGTCTCCCTATCTCATTGTAAGAGGCCTTCAATAATTTAAAGACTGAGTTTGTGTTTGGAGCTGTGACATTGCTCATTCAGTTTATGAAACGTGTGTCATAGTTACTGTATTATTAGGCAGAGGATTTAAGCACATTTCCTTTACTGTTTTGCCCCCAGTGAAGAGTTGATGTCATGGTTAAAACAGCTCTCCTTTCTGTGGTTGGAATGAGAGCAAGTTAGTGGGGCCCTATGGAGGGAAGCTTCTGGCAAACAAAGTAGCACTGTAGGGAGGTGACCCTGGCCTAAGGGTAAAGGCAGGAGGTTTAGAAAGAGCTTCTCTCTGCCCTCCAGGGCTTGACCTTGTGAAGTTTCAAAGTACTTGTTAGGCAAAGCCCTGGAGAGGTTTACAGGAGTTTCCAGTGATTTTGGTTTTCAAAGCGAGTGTCAGAGCAGCAGCTTCTTTTGACTTTTAAATATGTGGCTATCTGGAAATAAGTGAATATTTGGAATTGTTCTAATAGCTCAGCCCACTAAGTGTGACAGGCTACCTGGCCAGTTGAAGAGAGATCTCAATTGGTATTCTGAGTGACTTAAGGAAAATTCCAACTAGAAGTCCTGTTTCCTACCAAGGTATTTGGAACATTTGTTCTATAAAATTGTTCTTAGATCAGGCTTGTTAGGAACATGTTTATGGTGATTCAGGTGATCACTTAAGCCTTACCCATCCTATTTGCTGTGGTTCATTGTGGAAGAAGTGCCAAGGCTCTGACTTCCTCTTGTTGGTCTCACTGCATTGCAGAGAATCCAGTAATTTAGCTTCTTACTGGCCTTGGACTATCTAGTTGTTAACAGTGTCCTTGCTTTTCTTAGTTGGAGAACTTGGTGTTTTTGCTAATTTTAACTACCCAGAGAAGATAACATTAGAATGAACAGTGTTCTGTAGTTGACAGCTAATATGGAGGCAGAGAAGTAAAGCATGAAACTGGAAGGAATTTTTTTTTCATGTGGGCCCTCCTGCAAGAGGTTCTGAAAGTAGCTGCTGGGAGACATTTATGTGTGAGCATCTTGGCATTTAGCAACTGTTGTCTGCCATCAACTTAAAAAGACCTGTTTTTTCATAGGAAAATGTTTTAATTTTCCATTCTCTATAAAGCAATGTCTGTTTCAGAGGCTAACTTGGAGCTTTTTTCCCCCTCCCCCAGGAAAATATATTGTGTTCTTCTTTTACCCTCTTGACTTTACCTTTGTGTGCCCCACGGAGATCATTGCTTTCAGCGATAGGGCAGAAGAATTTAAGAAACTGAACTGCCAAGTGATTGGTGCTTCTGTGGATTCTCACTTCTGTCACCTGGCATGGTAAATCTCTTGGTCTATTTGGCATGTGGATTTTTTAACGAAACAGCAACCGAGACTGGGAGGCTTTGGCAATAGACTTTCTCAAGTATTGGCTTCTGGCCCTTTGTGGAAGGAGTGCAGAGGCTCTGACTTCTTCCTTTTAATTTCTTATTACCTGGCAGCAGAGGAGCAGCCGCATGAGTTGTAGCTGAGTACACCTTGATGACCTGACTGTCCTCAGCAATTCACTTTACTGCTGGAAAAGTGAAGTTTTTTGGGGAATTGTGATTAGGAATGTTGGAAAGGGAGAAGGTGTAGATATAGTTAATGTATTTGCTACACAAGAGTTTGAATGAATGTGATTTGTATGTGTGCCTTTTGCTTGTAGGATCAACACACCCAAGAAACAAGGAGGACTGGGACCCATGAACATTCCCTTGGTGTCAGACCCCAAGCGCACCATTGCTCAGGACTATGGGGTTTTAAAGGCCGATGAAGGCATCTCATTCAGGTATATACTTTCTCGGGGGCTGATACTCATCAGAAGAATAATCTGATTGGCTTTGAAGACCTTATATTTGGAGAAAAGTAGAGCCCTGATCTTTAGGGACTTCTTATTCATTTTTTTTTTTTTGCCAGTTTTATTGAGAAATAATTAACATATATCACTGTATTAAGTTTAAGGTATACAGCATGATAATCTCTCTTTTTTTTTAACTTTTATTTTTCAATTTGAGTTGACATTCAGGATTATATTAGTTTCAGGTGTCATTTTTTATGCAGTGTCCTCCTCACTAAGGGCAAGGCCTGTGTAAGTCTCAAAGACCAGCCTATTTCCAATGCATCTCTGTTCTAACAATAGAGAATTTTTAAACTTGTAGTCTCTTCTTCAAGCCATCAATCTCTTCTTCCCAGGGGCCTCTTTATCATTGACGATAAAGGTATCCTTCGGCAAATCACTGTAAATGATCTCCCTGTTGGTCGCTCTGTGGATGAGACGCTGAGACTAGTTCAGGCCTTCCAGTTCACTGACAAACATGGGGAAGGTAAGCCAATCTGCCTGGCAACAGGACAGCAGAATGGTGGTAGAGTGGGGAAGATGGTAGGGACAAAGTCTGGCAAACAAGAAGAAGGTGATTATGTCTCTCCAGGGAATTGGAAATCTGGATTATAGGGGGTTGGGTAATGAAAAAGCTTGGGGAGAATATAAAGGCTTTTGGTTCCAACTGCATATTCCCAGCCTCTGCTCTACTCATTAGAATCACTCACTGCTGCAGATTTAATAAGGAGTGTAGGAGGATCTCATAGGTGTATAAGGGAGAAATGAAAGGTTGAGAATCACATCTAGAGATAAAACATGTCATTCTTGACAAGTGTTTATTAGGAGAAGAATTAATCCCTGTAGTCCATATTTGTTTTATTGGGGTTTAAAAAAAAAAAACAAAACGTAGTATATGACCAGTTCTGAAATTTAGAAAATAAAATAGGACTAAGACAACTTACCCAAAGACAATAGGCAGATATAGCGAATACATGTCTATCTTTTAAAAATGTATTCTGTTGTACAGTGTAATGGTTCTAGTTATAAGAATTTTTTAGTCACCAAATACCAAATTATATATGTTTAATATAAAACATTTTTTGAGGAGGAAAGGTTAGGGCAGTAGGGTGTCAGATGAAATATCAAGGTTCTTCATAGAAGTTTCAGGATCAAAGATATTTTTGTGAGTTTGACCTTGTAAAATCTAATTATGACTGAGCAGATTCAGCTTAAGGTTTTCATTTAGCATTAGAGTGTAGGCCCTTCTTTTCCTATTGCTCCAGCACTAGTACTTCTGTCTTTAAATATTCTCATTGAAGTGTTGTGATAAAGTACTGAAATAATGGATCCCAGCTTTTGAATTTGTTGGGCTGTAGCTTTTTTATTCTCCTTACCTTACCCCTTAAAACGTAATTGTTGCTGGAATGGGACAACCTTATCCCAACCAAGAGTTTAGTTTTAAGGACTCAGCTCCTGAGGCTGCAGGTGCTGGGTATGTGGGGGAAGAGGATCTTGGAAGCCTCCCCTTCCCTCCCTCCCCCGCCCCAAGCTTAATGTAATTGAGGACAAGATAGTTGTGATTAAGTTGATAGCAGATCAAGGGGACGGGTGAACTTGGACAAATTGCTTACTGCATTTCATTTTTTTTCTTTAGAAGTAGTTCAAACTAGCTTTCTAAGGCCCATTCAGCTCTGATCTTATGATTTAAAGAAGATGGAAGTTGTTAGTCTAGATTAGTGGTGTCTAAGGGACACCAAAGTTGCTACCTTGGTTAGGGTAGAGGTCTAATAGAAATCATTGAGCACCGATACCAGAAGGCACCATTGCAGAAGCTTGTATTGGGAATGGATTGAAGGAGCAGAGAGCTGCTGAGACTGCCCCCTGGTGAAGGATGAAGTTCACAAAGACAGGAGAGTTGGCAAAATTTGCCTGTTACTGGATTTTCCGGTGAAGGGCCTTGCGTATATGCTAGACTAATGAACCCTAGCTTTCATGACTGTGAAGCTTGCTGCTTCAGATTCTTGGTGTTTGCTGCTTCCCATTCAATTAGAATGGGCATAGATTTCTGGCTTATAATAAGATAGTTACCATCTGAGAGCCTGTGAATACCTAAGTACTCAATGTGGGGGGAATATTACATGTATTTATTTAACAAGTAACCCTGTTTATTTTTTTCAGGTGTAAAACATAATTTGTATTTGTATTTGCTCCATTCCTATTTTTATTTTTATTTTTAAAAAATTTTTATTGTGACATTGGTAAACGAAATCCAGTAAGTTTCAGGTGCACAATTCAACAGTAAGGCCATATATATATATATATATAACAGTAAGGCCATTTTATGTATATATATATATATAAAATGCATTGTGTGTTCGCTGCTCATAGTTGGATTTGTCATCACATATTTGACCCCTTTCACCCCATCTACCTACCCTCTCCTTCCCTTACGCTCTGGTAACCACTAGTCTATTGTCCATGTCCATGAGTCTGTTTACACTTCATAACTATTTTCAAGGACCAATAAACTACTTTAAACACAGTACTTACAGTAAATATTGGAATCCAAATTAAAAGCCTTCCTTTTCTTAGGTAATTAAAATGTTGAAAAAGCCCTGTTTAGGGTCTTCTGTGTTGGGGCCTTCTGTGTTGGGGAAGTTGTCTTTGACTGAGATTACCGTGACTGGTGTCATTTTCTCCTTGGAGAGTCATGGTACTTAAGCACTTAGGAGCTGGTTTATGTGGGACTCAAGTCAGTTTTGCTGGACTCCATGTTGATTTTGAAAAACCAACACTGTTGGATATGAATGAAACATCCAAGTGTGGATCTTCCTGTCCTGTCACTAATTACTGATGTGGTCTTAAGTGCCATGAGGTTTTAGTGCCTAAGAGACTAAGTTGGCATGGTCTTTCTTTTCTGATTTGTTATTCCTTCTTTGTGTCATTGTCATTAGGCTGTTTTTTCTAAATTTTATATATTCTTTCTAGACAATATTTTTGGTTTCCTGCTAGCACCTACTGCCAAACTTTGGCTCTCTTTGGCCTGGTCTTTGCTTTCATGCTGCTCTTTGTTCTCTGCAGCTTGGTTTGCTTAGGACCTGTGTTTTAACCCCTTGGTGCCACTAAACAATAACTGTTAACAATCAAATGAGGATTTCAGGAAA
This sequence comes from Pteropus alecto, assembly GCF_000325575.1. NCBI lineage: Eukaryota > Metazoa > Chordata > Mammalia > Chiroptera > Pteropodidae > Pteropus > Pteropus alecto. The sequence goes on along the minus strand of NW_006441955.1, from coordinate 140,296 downwards.
GTAATAGCAGCTGGATCTGCCATTTAGCACTTGTTCCATCCATACCTTGTTCCCTGAGAGCTGGATTGAGGCTATGACATCCTTGAACTAAAAGGTAAAAGGGTCTTCTCCTCTCACTTTGCTGCTCCGTTCCTGGACTTTAACAACTACATCTCTTAGAAGACAAACAGTAAACAGAAGTGGAAAATAGCAATTGGTCCCCTTGGCTCACTTTCCTCAGGTTAGCGCAAGGAGCATTGTTAGCTCAGGATTGTAGGAAAACGTTGAAGGCTATGCTTTCTGCATGTGTGTGAAAGATTCAAACTCAGATCTTTTGCTTATCAAGGGCTAAAAGGCAGACTGAGTGAAACATGCAGGGGCCTTCTGTGGACATCCTGTCCCTTTGTATTTCAGACTATTCAGTTTGGCAGAGTTAAAGAACACTGAGGAAGAAGAAAACAGCTTAGTGTTACAGGTTTACACAGTCCTGGCCTTGTCATTTATTTAGCTTTTTTTCTTAAGTATGGGGACAAATCAGAATTTAAGTTTTTTAAAATCAATTTTTATTGTGATTTTATATATACAACATAATTTGCCACTTTAAGTGTACAGTTTAGTGGTATTAATTACAGTCTGTGTTGTACATCCATTACCACTATTTCCTTAACTTTTTCATTACCCCAAATAGGCTGTAACCATTAAGCAGTAACTCCCCATTCCCCTCTCCTAGCCCTTGGTCACTGTATTTTGTGTCTATGAATTTGGCTATTCTAGACATTTCATATAATTGAAATCATGAAATATCTGTCCATTTGTGCCTGGTTTCTTTAGCATATTGTCAGGGTTCATCTGTTTGTAGCATATACCAGAACCTCATTCTTTATTAAGGCTGAATAATTATTCCAGTGTGTATATACTACATTTTGTGTATCCATCCATATCTGGGATACAGGGTTGTTTTCTACCTTTTGGCTGTTGTGACTTAAACTGCGAGAAGTGAACAGATGTCTGAGTCCTTGTTTTTAGTTATTTTGGGTATATGCATAGAAGTGGAATTGCTGGGTCATGTGGTAATTCTCTTAAGCTTGAGGAATTGCCAAACTTTTCCATTGCAGCTGCACCATTTTACGTTACTACCAGCATATACCAAGGGTTTTCCACATCCTTACCGACAACCTTTAAAAAATATTTTATACTGTAAACTACCCTAGTGGATGTGGTATCTAATTGTGGTTTTGATTTGCATTTCTCTAATGACTGGTGATGCTAAGCACATTTTCATGTGCTTATTGATCATTTGTGTATCTTTGGGAAATATCTATTAAATCCTTTGCCCATTTTTGAATTGAGTTGTCTCTTTGTTCTCAAGTTGTGGGAATTCTTTATATATTTTAATCCCTTATCAGATATGATTCATAAATATTTTCTCCTGTGAGTTGTCTTTACTCTCAAGTGTCTTTGATGTATAAAAGTTCTTAATTTTAATTATCTTTTTTTTAAATTGTTTTTGTGCTTTCAACATTATATCCAAGAATACATTTCCAAATCCAAGGTTAAAGAGTTTTAACTCCGTTTTCTCTAGGGTTTATGGTTTTAGTTCCTAAATTTAGGTCATTGTACTGTTTTCGAGTTAATTTTCTGTAAGTTGGGGTCCAGTTTCATTCTTTTGCATGTGGAAATCCAGCTGTCTTAGCACCATTTTTTGAAGAGCATTTAACCTTATTTAAAAAAAAGATGTATTTGAAGCATACATATAATTATAGAGAGCATGAATACTCATTTACCTAAGATGTACTATTAACAAATCTTGCCATACATGCTTTAGATAGATTTTTAGAACAAAGCATATGATTGAAGCTGTTGGTTAATTTCTTTAAATTTCAGGTGCTATATGAATAAATTAGATATAATAGTATTAGGGCTGTGGTAAGGATTAAATTGCTTATTGTTAACCTTGCACTAAAAGGCTTAGTGATCTTAGACATACTATGAATTAAGCTTTCTGATGCCTGAAAGTTCAGGCTCTATAGGGCTCAGATTTGGTTTTGAGGCATTCATTTGTCCATGGGAGGAGGGTGGAGTTCACCATTGAGCAGGTTATTAATTAGTGATACCTTTCTCTTGCAGTGTGCCCAGCTGGCTGGAAGCCTGGCAGTGATACCATCAAGCCTGATGTCCAGAAGAGCAAAGAGTATTTCTCTAAGCAGAAATGAGTGCTGGGCCGTTTTAGGATCAGGCTGCAGTAGACAGTCATGAGAACAAAACTTCTCTTGTACTATTGTCATGTTTAAAACACAAGATCTTAGACTTAGCTCAGATGTGGTATGGGACAGGACTGGCCTTTCCTGCAAGGGTTGGGGAGGCCAGCCTTTCTTCTTAGGGAAATGGCCTGAACTTTGCTATGGGGCAGGCCAACAGATGTGTATAGTAGTGGGGCATTACTTTTGACCTTTTGTAGTTTCTATTAAACTGGAACTGAGACCTTGTTGTTTCTTCATTTTAGGGGTCCTTTGAATTTACTCTGCTTTCCTTCCTTAGGGGAAAATGAGGAGAGCTGCCTTAGAATCAAGAAATAGAGGGGAAATGCAAGTAGACATGGGTGATGGAACTGAACCAGGGTGTTATCTGGGAAGAAGAGCAAGACCTGCTATAGTGTTGGCCAAGGCTATGTTGTAGGTTAAGGCCCCAGCGACATTGATCACTTGGGCATTTATCCTTTACACTGTTGGGAAGGCTGCTCAGAGCCTGAAGCTTGGCTTCTCATAAAAGCCTTGATACTGGCTCTAAATGGTCAGAATTAGAGGAGGCTCTGTACCTTTGGAACTGATAGGGGGAGGGGGAAACAAAAACAGGGCAGGTGTTTGTAGGGTAGGGCTTTTGGTATCAGCCACAGGGCTGAGTACTTCTCTGCTTCCTTGGGTTCTTGCCTTGATTTGAGGGTAGTCCTTATTTGGTCCTCATTCATCACATTGTCCTGTGGGATGTAGGCTGGGGTAGGGATGGGGAAGTGGGTTCTGCCTGTATCCTTAAAGGTAGGGCAGATTCAGAAATGAAGCTCCTTCAGTGTATCAGTGCCCTTTCAGACACTTGTCTTTATCAGTTACCCCAGCCTATGTATCCCTTGAGCATTCAGACAGACCTGTCAGCAGCAGTACAGGACTCCCAGGATGTATGGCACTCAGTAACAGCTGACATTGTTTACTATGTTAGACACTGTTTCAGAAATGCTTTACATACATGTATTTAGTATTCACCCCACAACACTGAGGCATTAAACCATTACTAGGGGATGGTTTCCCCTTAGATCCTGTAACAAGTAGCATCTTTGAGCACTACAGAAAAACTTTAAGTCAGTAATTTCATATTCCAAAGAGAGTGGGATTTCTAGATCTGGCTTGGTATTTTTTTTGTCTTCTACTGAAATATACTTGACATATCAGTTGCCTTGGTCTTTGATCTCTGATTTTGACTAAGCTCTAAAGCCTTATCTTAATTGAAGATCTCTACTATAACTTACCAAAATATCTAAAATCTCTTGCCAAAGCCAAGTCCTAGCAAGTACCATTGTAAATAGGGATCCCACAGGGGAGGAAAGCTATCAAGGGCCAGGGGATTCAGGTGGTGAGACCGTGGGGCTGAGCCAGTCCCTAGCTCTGCTGGGATTCTGAGGCTTCTTGGGTATGAGTGTGGTAAAGAGAAGGTCGGGGGATGCAGAGCTAGGCTTCTCTGAGGATTGGTCCAAGCCTAACAAGGCCAAGCGTTGGGCAGGTGGAGTGGAAAAATAGGCCTTCTGCTCTTCAGAGTAGCGTTCCTGGGGTGTTATAACATCCCGGTAAGTCCAGTCACGCCAATGGAAATTGAAACCTTCAAGCAGGGTGATTCGGTCAGTTCTTGCTGGTACACAGTCAAGGGGTTTAGTGGGTTGCAGATCTGGCACCTCTGTTCCTGGAAGCAGTACCACCCCACGGATTGCAAACCAGCCCCCAAATCGAGGATGTATGCATACACCTGATATGTGCTGGAGAGAGGGTAAAGAAAAGCAAGGTCATGGATCTCACTGGCACCAAGTTCACCTACTATCACTGCAAACTAGGCTTGTTCACTTATTGATACTTGACTGACTCCATATGTGAGCCTCTTGTGGCTAGGTTTCCTCATTCCTTCTGGGCAACCCTGTTCATGAATTCACTCTGGCCATAAGGGTTTCTTAAGTTGAGTCTCAACTTCCAGTCTCACCATCTAATCTCTGCCCCCTCCATCCTGTAACGGTTTTATGAACAGACTGGGTTCTCTGACCTGATGTGACCCCAGGTAGACTCCAGAAAGCATGTGGGGTAGGGCAAACCTTTGTCCTGGATTGTGTCTACAAACTCCTTGACCCATGGGAGGTGGAGGAATGTGGGACCTAGTATCTTGAGGGGCCTTCACCATTTTCTCTTTATCTGTAGTCATTCACACTTGCCCTCTGACCTGGGTCCCCCAAGGATCAGCCTCCACATCCTGTCGTTGGTAGTAGTAAGCAGCCCCTGCCACATGGGCTGCTGTCTGGGCCAGAATCTTGGGGCGCCGGTTGGGGTGTACTTCATAGTCAGCGATGACTTCCATCTGTAGCTCTGGGAGGGTCTGGGATAGAGGACAAAATGGATGCTTTCAGCGTAAGAGGAATCTTGACCTTGTCCTAGAGAACCCTAATTTGTGTTAAAGTGTCCTTAGAAGGACACTCCTGTCCTTAGAAGTCACATTTGAAGGGAAAACATGACCTTAAACTTGGGGTGGGGGACTTCAGTGTGACAAAAATTATATTCTGTCCAGGAGGACCCATGTTTGAAGGGAAATACAGTTTTGCTCAGAAACATCCATTTTGAAGGATGACTTGGCTCTCCCCTCCACAGTCCCAGTGTGGAGTAAGATGGCTCAGCTTTGTGGGGAGCGGGGGAGAGAGGAGGGAGGGCGGAGACAGAGAGGGAGAGAGTGTGAGTGTGTGAGTGAGTGTGAGTGAGTGTGTGTGTGTGTGTGTGGTGCCAGAATATTTTGTCTTCAAATGGCCCCAAAGTCAGCATAAAGCTTCCAGGTGTAGGGTAAAGACAGGTTGGAGATGCCTGGGGGATGTTGGGCTTATTCTTATTTCACTTGGAGGCCAAGGGAAGTCTGGTTTGAGGTTCAGATAGTTGCCCATCAGTGTAGGGTGAATGAGATTGATGTCAGATCTGGGGACTACTAGAGGAAGGTGGCCAGACCTGGGTTGAGAAGGCAGAATGGGGAGAGGTCACAATGTCAGGCTGGCTTTAGGATATCATCCAACCTGGAAAGTGGCTCCTGGCTCTAGGTAGGTCTAGATCCTGCACTGAGCTTGGAGGAGCTGGAAGCAGTTGTGGGTTTGGAAGCTGGTGGGTTATATGAGCCTTGCTCACCTCTCTAATGCGGCTTAGGTGGTAGGCCACACACTGGTCTACAGGGTCAGTCAGTGGTTGGAGGTGGCAGCTCTGCAGGAAGGGCTTGAGGGCCTGATCAAACATGGCAGGTGTGCTGAGTACCAGGAAGGCCAGGGTGGGTCCTGGTAGAGGCAGGTGGAAGGTCGGAGGCAGGAGTGCATTGTACCATGCCACCTGGAATAGAGAAAATTCATACCTTAGCCTGGCATTCAAGGCCTCATGTATCTCACCCCAGCCTCCATCTCATTAATTCAATCATTGAATTTCTATTGATGCTGTGTGATGTGTGTTTATGGGGGATTTGTCTGCATTTGACAGTTTAGAGAAGCAGAGAACTCATGGACAAAAATTGATTGTACTGTGATTAGTGCAATGACGGGGCTAGATAAAAGTTCTTAAATTAGAAAAGGCTTCTTGGATGCTGAGTCTTTAAGGCTAGGAAGGAAGCTGAGAGGCTGATGTGAGGAGGGAGAAGCTGGTGTGTATTCTAAATAGCAGTGACAGCACAAAGACAGGCAAAAAGTACAGGGTATATCTGGAGAATAGAAAATTATCTGATAGAAGTGAAGGGTGTGTAGAAGGGAGCAAAGGGAGAGAAGGCTGGAGAGATCAGTAGGAGTAAGATTGTGACTGGCCTTGAATACCAATTTAAGGAATATGGGTCTAATTTGGTGATAATGCAGGGCCATTTAAGATGTAAACTGACATGATCAGTTTTAGATCAATCTGGCTGCAGTGTGGAGGATGGATAGGAGGCGAATGACAGCAAGGAGGTTATTGCAGTAACTCAAATGAGAAACAGTGGCCTGGACCAGAGCATAGATGGGTTGGATGGAAAGGAATGGATCTGGCAGATTCAGGAGACGGATTCCTAAAGGTTTTGGTGGCTGATTGAATGTGGGGGTAGGGAGGTTGAGAGAAGTAGGAGCCGAGAATGACTGGCAGGGCTGCAGATGGCTGCTTAGTACAATGGCTCCAACTACCCAAGCTTACCTGACCCACCAGGTAGGCGTCCTTACTCTCCCCCATACTTGTTATCCACCACCTCCATACCTGTACTCAAGCTGTTCTTGATATTTGGCATGTACATAACCCTGCTTCCTTCCAATCTATCTTTTCATATAAAGCTCCAAGTCCATTTTTTTTCCCCTGGGAAGTCCTCTCAAACTAGATCCAACCTACTTCTCCCAGCACTGCTATGGGCCATTCAGTGGAAGGGGTGGGAATAGGCGGTCTGTCTTTTAAGCATCAGTCAAAAGGCTCAAGCTGAACTTTAGCTTTGTATCCAAGTATACAGCTCGGTGCAGGGGGCAACGGATAAGGAGGAAATGGGCTTATGTAAACAAGGGTAGGTGGTGGTGCCAGACTTCCCTGTCAATAGGGTGCAGTTTCTATACTCAGCCCAAGGCTGGTGATTGGCAACCATCATGAATTATCCTTGTTGGTGGATGAAACAAACCAGGCAATTATTTGCTTGTTCGACACCAGGGATACCCTTTTCTCCTTAGATGACATAAATCCTAGCCATGCAAACCTTCCAGGTCTTGCCCTTTACTAACTGAGCTTCCAAAGTGACTCTGGCCCCACGGGTCCCTTTCTTCCTGCAAATTATGTAGGTCACAGAACCACAAGGTTACTGGATCATATGGTGTCTCCTATTCATCAAACCGGCATTAGATGCGGGTAAAAGGACACGTGCGCCAGCTCCTCTAACCCAAGCGCAGTTGACACT
>NW_006441955.1:128265-133086 GCF_000325575.1 Pteropus alecto | reverse complement strand
TCCCGGTAGTTCAGAGGGACATGGGGATAGAGGAACTCGGGAAAGATCACGAGGCTTCCGGGCCTCACGCCTGTAGCACCGAGGCCAATCATACACCTCATCCTAGCAGCGAAGGAGAGAGAAACCAACCTGGAAAGGGTAAACCTCGAAGCCAAAAGGGCACAACGTGTCTTCAATCTTCTGTTTCAGCGCTGCGACTTGCGGCTCCATACTGCACGCTACGCGCTGAGCTTGGTGGGGAATGGAGTCTCAGGGGTAACTGGACCGTTAAGTTTCAAGGTAGCTTGGACTTCATTTCCCAAGAACTTCTGGGCTCAGCAGCGAAACGTCTTTGACTCTGCGCGATGCATCTTGGGATAGGTAGTTCATTTGATCCTTAGAAACAACCACTACAGAATTAGAAAGACTCGGTTTCCCGGCAAGTTCCACGGTGGGATTGTGCATGAATGTATCGCCTCCAGGGAAACGTAGTTCGGCAGCCTCCATCGCCGGTTGTCTCCGCGAGAAGCGGACTCAGTTTCCCAAGTGGCGCTGCGGCAGCCAGTCCAAAGTCGTATTTTCCTGGCCCACTGGCGGGTTTGAACCCGGTGGCGGCAGTATAGCTAGCACAGGTTCGGCGTGATGGTGCCGGTGTCTTGTATTTGGGGAGGTCTCGACCAAGATTCGGCACCTTCAACTCCTACCTGATATATGCTTATCAGGGTATCCCGCTTTTCCCTCAGTTCCCTAAGAACGCCTCTCCCCTGACTAGTCCCACAGGCGCAGTTTTGGTTTGATATTGCATCTCTACCCTTATTTTCCCCTCTTTCGATCTCACGTTGTAGCCTCTCCTGGGCTGTGCATCGGTTGTCTCGGCTGGAAGAGCAAGGACACAAGACGCCTGGGAGCCAGACCCCTGCCGCAAGTTATGAGGAGTAGCCTGAGCTGGTCTGAGCAGCTCGACGCACTTCTCAATGCTACGGATGGAAATATGGCCAGGATTAAGGTAAGGGGACGCATGAAGGCTCCCGTTTTGGGAATGTGGGATAAACGACTCAGAAAGATCTCATTGACATATACTTGTTTCTTCTGTAGCAGCGGTTGTTTCCCCTTGGCGTCTCTGCTGCAGGTAAGTGTTGTCGGTTTTCCTACCCGCGGCACCGCCCCCTCTCCCGCCCCATCCCCGTCTTTTCTCTTTCCAGGATCTTCCTTTTCCAGTGCCTATACCATCCACTGTTCCTTCCAAGTGTCCAACTAGTTCTTTTCCTGAAAAAACATCGGTTTTATCCCCACAGAGGTCTTGCACTTGTCCCTTCCTTATTCCCTCAGCAGGAGACCTGACTGGGACCTGGATTTCCCCTCATCACTTGCCTCCGCAGTCAGGAGTCCAAGCTCAACAGCCTTGGGCTCTAGAGACTCCCACTGTCCCAGAGAGGCTGAGCTGGGCTGAGGCCTATAGCACATCTTCTCTCTGGGATGAAGTTACTATTCTCAGATCCCAGCTTCGATCCCAGGCCCAGGTGAGGCTTGAGATCCTAGGCATGTATGTGTAGTGTTTGTGTGAGATGAGGGTACTGGAGGTTGAGGAAGTCCCTTTACACGGTAGCTCATGTGGTTTTCTGCCTGGGTAGGTGATTGGGGCACTAAAGCAGGCTGTGCAGGGCCTGCTGGAAGAGCGAGAGCAGCAGAAGTACCAGATCTATGCCCTGGAAGGTATCTGGCCAGTTATTTTCTTCATACACACAGCTTCATGTATGCACACAATTTTGTTGCACATTTATGTGTTGCACTTATGTCTTGATTCTCAAGTGGAGTCTCTAGGCTCATGTGTGAAGCCCTTAGAGAGGCTGACCCCCAACTTGTCCCATTATAGCATCACTAAGGTTGCTGCAGGGGGGCCCAGAGCAGAGGGCTCTTCTGGAGCAACGCTTGGAGGGGCTGAGAAGGGAACTGCAGGGCCTTCGAGGCCAGGTGCAGGAACAGGCCCAAGCCCAAATACAAACAGGACCACGAAAGTGCAGTGCTGCCAGTGGCCTTCACCTAGAGCTGCAGAATGAGTAAGTGATGGGCAAGACCTCTCCTTCTTCAGGCCTTTGAACTTCTGGTACTCTGGTAGCCTTCTGTGGGCTTGTTGATTGACTTTAGAATGACACTCCTGTCATCCCTGCAGGCGACAACTGCTTTGGGAGGAGTCAGAGATTCTGAGGGAGGAACTGAAGTTGCTGCGGGACCAGCTAAGTGAGTAAAAGGTTAGGGGGGAGGGTATGAGTTCACCTGTCTCTTTTTCTGGAAAGCCTTCTTGTTCTTCCAATAAGTGGCCATGGTTCTGACTGCTTGAGCTACTCAGAAGTCTGGCTAAGTATTTTGTCTTACCTCTAAAGGTGTGAGTCTACTTTCCCCAGCCAGCTTGGAATCTTCCTATCAGCTGGGCCAGAATGCCTCTCTCATTTTTCAGCACAATACTGGGCACAGGGCAGGGAGGGGGAAGGAAAGAAGCTGGAGAAGAGCATTTTTACATTTTCTTTCATTTGCAGGCCAGCACCAGGAGCTGCTGCTGAAACATATGGCAGAGGGGCGGCAAGCTCAGGCCCGCAGCTGGAAGGTAAGACCAGGATTTGAGCTATGTCGTCATATCCTATGGAGGCCCCTTCCTTTCTGTCTGCCCTGTTCTGCAGGCAGGCCAGGGTACTCTCTCCCATTCCTATCTATTTTCTCTTCCCTCTGATGATTCAACGTCCCTCCAAAGCTCTTCTTCCCAAGGCCTCTGCTCTAGGCCTTGAGAATCTGTCCTTGCCTACTTGAGGATTCCAAGTGGGCTGAAGAGGCCAATCATGGAGAGGGAGGATTCTCTTGGAGAGGGAGAGGTTTGGTTCTACCTGAGACCTTGGTATGGCAGATGTTGGACCAGCTGCAGAGTGGCCAGGAGAGCAAGGAGGCTACCAGAACAGAGGCCCAGGATGCCCAGCGGGAGCATGACCTTTTCAGGTTAGGGGGTATGGTTGCCTGTGGCAGTGGAAGGGATTTGTTTCACAGAGGCCAGGTATTGGGGACCAGAGTTCAGCTATCCTAGATATGATCTGGATCAGTAGGGGCAGTGTGAGTGTCTGGGTTACAGCCCGTAAGGGCAGTACTGGGCATTCTTTACTTGATACATTGTTACTGAGGTATCTTTATATGTCTGGAGAATAAAGGGAGGAGTCCTGGCCTCAGGAAGGAGGACGATTCTGAGCTCCATTTTTGCCCCTGATTCTGTTTTCCTTTGCAGGACCTCCATTCACGTCCTCCAATCTAAGCTGCCCCAGGGTGCCACCTTCGCCATGTCTCTTTCTTCATCTAGCTCTGAAGTCAGTCTTCTGGACAGTAACAGTAGCTGGGAACTTTTAAGGAAGCTAGATGGAGGTAAGGGCAGGGATCCCAGTTCTGGGCTAGGCTGAATCTCTGAATGGTCCTCAAATGCCAGGTGCCTGATTTTTTGGCACTGGGTAGGATGGAGTCTCTGCTTCTTTCTTTGCAAATCCATCGACCTCCGTTGCTACTTATTCCAAGTCAGGCCTGTATGTCCCTCCACATCAGAAAGGCCCAGGGCCTAGTTCTATGTGTATAACAGTGTTTGCTGATGGTTTTTTCTCCTCTTTCTCTCTTCTTAGGTCTCCAGAAGAGCACCCTTTCTAACATGGAATACAGCAGCTTTCAGCTCTAGGCCCAGAACCTTGAGCAGGAGGGCCTGTCCTTTGAGGGCCCCAAGATACTCCTGGGTGACCTGTAAGGACTTGTAACAGTAGTGGGATGAAGTCTTCTTTGCTCACCTTCCCATCCAAGGCCCAGGTTCTGGGCCCGTGCTGCTCCCTCTTGATCTAGCTGGTATATGCCCTCCCTACTGAGGCTTGTTACTACTTGCCCATCCCTGCCCACTAACTGCAGTAAAACGGTTTAACTCTCCTTAGTGTGTTTTCTGTGAATCAGCACCCACATGGGATAGACAGCTGTACCTTTTCTTTCTCCTGTAACATGACTGCTTCCTGCCACTTCTCTCTCTGAAACCCATGTTCATAGACATTTTTGGTTGTACCTTCTAAGTTCAAGCCCTATGTTCAGTGGAACTTGCAAAGAGGTGGGAGTTCCCATTCTGGTGAGTAGAATGAGGTAGGACAATGCTCTGGGATAGTACTGCTGTGCGGATGCAGGGAGTATGAGACATTGTGGTGGGTTCTGGACTTGGGCAATAGGAGGCTTCCTCTCCTCATCTTATAGTTTCTGCTCTTGAGGCTCACTCCAGCCCTTCCACACCTCATCCTCAACAGTCCTGAAACAAATTTATGATTCAATACTTATTCCTACTAGGAATGATGCACTCTGATATTTCCTGTTATATTTTAAAAATGTCTGTGGCTATTGGTTTTGATCTTTCCACCATTTGGTTGCTCTCTGGAAAATATATTTTCCTAAGTAGACTAAGGCAAGCTTTTCCGTCTTCGTACCTGGGCTTTGTATTCTAGATAGTGCAGTCTAGGATTTCCTTGGTAGCAACATCATCTCAGGTCTAATGAGGTTTCTTCCACTTCTAAATATAGCCAAAAGATAATGCCGTTCATCCACCAAGTGGATGTTTATTGAGCATAATACATACCAGTCCTGGTATCTTGAATGGGGTACATTCAAGGCCTTAACCTAACTAGCACACAAGTCAGAAGAGTGGGCCTTTGACACCTGAACAGCTATAAGGCAATCCTTGGTTCTTTCCTCTTAGCATTAGGGAGATTGCTGAAAGTGGAATGGTAGAGATTAGACTTGGATCAAACAGAACCCGAAAAACAAAAACGAAAACTTTCCATAGGCTCATCT
>NW_006441955.1:115852-128229 GCF_000325575.1 Pteropus alecto | reverse complement strand
AAGGAACCCCTGTCTTTTACATCTTTTACTGGACAGGTGATACTTCTGGCATGTTGGCATTATTCAATTCTACTTGCTACCAGTGCCCTACTTATTAATCAACTATTTTGCATCAAGCTCTGTTGGAGACAGGTTTGCAAGAGAGCCAGAGCTCTAACAGCAGAAACATTAGCTATGTGGAACAATTGTATCTGAACTGTCACCAGGTGGCAGCACATGACTTACTGCCAGAAGAATGACACAGAAAAGGCTTTGGGCGGAGGGGACTTGGCTAGGGTAATCTCTTTTCTTCCTTCAGAGATAATGTGAGCTATTAATAAATCTTCCTAAAACAGTGTCCTGTTAAGGCTACTCTCTTACTCAAGAAACTTTGATAGTTGTCACAGCATAAAAAAGAAAGGACAAATTTGATATTGAAGCTCAACTCACATTTAACCTCTCTTTTCATTCTTATCTCCTACCACACATCTTTCTTAAACTGTATTGCCACCAGGAATGCACACCACCTATACTCCAACCACAGTAGTCCCCCCTTATCCATGGAGAATATGTTCCAAGACTCAAGTGGATGCCTGAAACCACAGATAGTACTGAACCCTATATATACTATGTTTCTTCTTATACATACCCATAATAAAGTTTACTGTGCCTAACTTATAAATTAGGCACAGTAAGAGATTAACAACTAATAATAAAATAGAACAATTTCGATAATACACTGCAATAAAAGTTATATGAATATGGTCACTCTCAAAATACCTTATTGTACTGTACTCACCCTTGTGACGTGAGATGATAAAATGCCTATGTGAAGAGATGAAGTGAGATGAATGAGACATTTAAGGGTTACTTGAATGCAAGCACTATAATATGAGGACAGTTGATCTCATAACCAAGATGGCTACTAAGTGACTAACTGGCAGGTAGGTAGCTTATATAGCAGAGATACACTGGACGAAAGGATGATTCATGTCCCAGGAGGGATGGAGCAGGACCATGTGAGATTTCATCATGCTACTCAGAATGGCTGCAATTTAAAATTATTATTTATTTCTAGAATTTTCCATTTAATATTTTCGGACCACAGTTAACCAAAAGTAGTTGAAACAACTGAAACTGAGGATAAGGGTGGACTACTCTATTCAGATCCCACTCATTTGTCAAGACCCTTGACAGCAGGTGTAGGAGACAAGTTTAAATATGTAGGAAAGGTGATCTCTAATCCCAGAGAATGCTGGTGCAGGCAGGTCCATATTCCACTGTTCCTTTGCCTGCTCTTGCCCTAGAAGCCCTAGTCCTGTTCCAGTTTGCTCAGGCATGAAATTATGAGGAAACATGTGCCTGTTGAACAGTTGAATAGGATTTTTATTTTCTACCCAGCTCTTTAAAATTCCTCAGTTTTCAAGACAGCTCAAGTGTTAACTCCTCCAAGAAGCCTTCACTGAAACTAATCTTAGTTTAGAAGAATCGCTCCCTCAGCGTTTTGTTTAACCTTACCCCGTGCTGTTACTATCTCAAGTCGGTAATACAGTAATTGTTTATGTATCAGTTTTCCCCTACACTATACTGAGATCCTGCAGGACGCTGCGTTCATATGACTTTTTCTTAAACAGAGACAATCCTTACTCAGCTATACCTTCACCAACCCAAAAGCCGCGCGAATCTAATCCATTTTCTATTGGCTTTGTCAATTACCAATCGCTTACATGTTTGGAATTTTGATTGGCTCATTTTGTGTTTACTGTCCCGCCCTCTGCGAGGCTCCTGGACTTGGGTCTTCCCCAGGTGTACTCCCTCTGCCTTGGTTCCGCCTTTCCAACATACTGCTGCTTCTGTTTTTACCTCCACTTCCTTCCTATTGGTTCCCTGCATCCTCCCGAGTTGGCGCCTAGGGCTGTTGATTGGCTTTTCTTGACGCCCATTGTGGCCAACCTCATACCACGTGGCGTTCCTGACGCTAATTGGGTAACTTCTCTAGCTCGTATATCAAGGATTGACTATTGATTGGCTGCTGTGAGGGAGGGGCGTGCTCACTCGGAGCCCCGCCCTCAGCTCCTCCGACCGGCTGGGCAGGCGTTTCAGTCGCTGGCGGCCGGGGAGCCCAGCGGCTGTTCTAGCTGTCCTCTCTGGCTCGCTGGCCAGAGCATCCCCTTGGCCCGGCTAAACAGGCGCGGGGGAGTGGCCCCGACTGCGGGGCCATGGCAGTAGCCTTCTCGTCCGCCTCCGCCACTAGCTCCGCGGAAACGCCGGCTTCTGCGCGAGAGATCCCCCAGCGCCTCCGCAGGCTAAGAGCCGCTGCCGCCTCCGAGCTGTGAGGGCTACTATGCTCCCTTTTGCCGCCGCTTCCCCCTCCCGCTCGTGCAGGTACCCCTCTGGCTGCTCAGTCCCGCCTCAGGTAACGCCAAGGGAGCGCGTGGAGCACAAATCCGGGGCACCCTGGCCCGCGCGTGCGGCTGCTATACTCGTCTCGGCTTTGGAGCACTGGCGCTCGAGTTTCTTGGTGCTGTCAGGACCTGGTCACTTCCCAGTGGCGCTCCTCTCAGTGGCTGGGGACACTCCTCGAACCTTTCTCCTTACTTTTTCATTTCCCTCAGGGACCTCCTTCCCCCAACTTCCCGCCTCAGAGGCCGGGAACCCATTAGAAGTTCCTTCATATCAGGGACCTCTGGTCCCTTACTCCTCTTAGGGACTTTCCTCACTTCAGAGACTCAGGAATCCTTCATTTTCTTGGAGAACTGTTTATGAGACCTCTAACTCTTTACTGAGAGCCTCCCTCGTCTCAGTATACCCTCCTCCTTCAGAGATCTGGATTCCTTTGCTTTATTTCCCTCTAACATACTCTTCGCTCGAAAATATTCACTTCTCCCCTCAAAAGATACTTCCCTCCCCTCAGACACTATTGTCTTCCTCTCTTTTTTTCTCCCCTGTCATCATCCCTTTTCTCCTCATCTTTTTTTCCCTCCTCTGCCTTTTACGTTGAAGATTCTGGACTAAGCCTGTTTTCAGATTTAGCTAGAAATGAAACTCCGGTTTTTCTGATTTAAAAACCTTTCAATTTATACCTCTGAGAAAACGTTGCTGGAAGATTTGGACTTTATTCTGTAGGTATGGGGAGCCATTGCAGGTTTTGTAAGCAGGAGTTTGGGATCATTGATTATCTCTGGTGAAAACCGGAGAAAGAATTGGAAGTAAAGACAGTGTGGTGGCAGAAAGCCTAGGTAGGCAGGAAACTAGTGTGCTAATCCAGATTAAAGGGAATGAACTAGAATGGTGGTAGAAAAATGAAGAGAATAGCATGCAATTCCATGAGGTTTCAAAATAGAGTTGTGAGAATTGGTGAGAATTTTCTGACTCTGCTGATAGGATAGATTGATAGTGTAAATTGAAATAAGGAACATAAAGAAGCAGTTTTGAGGGAAAATAATGAATTTGGTTTTGGAAAGTTTATTTTGAGATGGTTTTCAGATATTACTGTGGGTAGCTGGAAATTTTGGTCTGAAAATTGGTTAGAAGATTAGAACTGAATATGTAAATTTGAGGGATCAGCAGAGAATATATGGGGGATATTTGAAGCCTTAGTATGGATATAATACTAAAAGAAGAGCTATGGACATCATTGTTTGAAGGGTAATAGATATTGAGAAAGAGATTAAAGGAATGGGACAGAAACTAGAACAGAATGGCATTATAATAGCCAAAGGAAGAAAGAGTTTCACGAAGGACGAGGGTAACCATCAATGTCAGGTGCTCCAGAAATCAAGTAGAATGAAGATTTAGAAGAAACCATTGAATTTCGCAATTAGGAGATTACTTGTTTCCTTTGAAAGATACTTTAGATGGTCTAATGGTAGCAGTGATGGCAGTAGTCAGATCATGATAGATTGAGGAGTAAATGGTAGGCAGTGAGTAAAACTACTCTTTTAACAAGTGAGGTTGTGAAGGAGAGCTGCTGAGTAGCAAAAAATCTTTATTGAGAATATATTATATGCCAGATATCATAAAGATGCTTTATAAATCACAACAGCCTTGTGATTTAGGTATCAGCATCCCTATTTTCCAGCTGGGAAGACTATAGGCAAAAATTTGAACAAAGGTCTGTCTAGCTATGAAGCCTATGGTACATAAGCCTTTTTTTTTTTTAAGTGTGGGTGAAACAGTTTCGTAAGTTGAGAGGAAATTTTACCTAGCAAATATGTTGGGCATTTCATTCTTTGACACCAAATGATAGAAGTCAAGATGGTTAATGATGTGAAAGAAGGTAAGAAGATGAAGGAGTTTCACAGATGGCCTTATTTTCTTGATGTGATCAGTTATCTGTGAAGTCAATTATCTTTGGAGAATGAAGAAACTATGGTGAGTTTCTGATTTGAGTATTATGATTATGATCATGGAAATCTTCAATGTTCATCAAAATGAAATAGGAATGGATTAAGGAGTTAAAAAAAGATTGCTGACCACGTTAAAATTAGAAATAATATATTTGTAATAGGGCATAGGAAATAAGAAGACAAACAGAAATGTGATTGAAGACAGATTTTCTAAGAAATACAGAATGAGAAAGCTGAGAGTTTAATATTTCAAGGTAAAAACAAAAAAACAGAATGTAACTGTCTCAGTGCTGTTGAAGGGGAATGGAGGTATAGGTTATTGAAGTAGTGGGAGGTTAAGGAGCTATGAAGTATGTTGAATATGTCATTAGTATGGATGTCATAGTTGCCTAGTATAAAAGTGGGAAATGGAACAAGATATACTGGATCCTATAGGCAGGGCTGCTCAGGATTGAGTTGGAGTTTCCTTGGCACTTCTTAGAAAGTAGTATTAGGTGGTACAGGTGTTTGTGTGTGAATTAATGCCAAGATCCTCAGATACTTGGTGTCCTGGATGTATGATGTATTAGTCTCTCATACAGATGTATATTCGGAATGGTCTTGAATAAATCTTTTGGCATATGATTAGACTGTTTAATTCTGTTTAAAAATCTATGTGTTGGAAGACTAGGCTAGGGACTCTCCACCCAAGTATCCTCAATAACATTTTGTACTTATATTAATTATAAACAAAATTATATATTTATGTGTACTCCTTCCTTGTCTTTCGAGTAGGAAGCTGACTTGTTTTAATACTTTTTTCCCTATGTGAAAGTGTTTATAGATGTTCTTAATGTCTTATACTTCATGAAAGTGTTGAGAGACATATTCTTAGTGTCATACACTTTATTCTGCAGAATGAATGTTGTTTTGGAATTTGAAACCTGTGACAAGGGATTTTATAAGAATTTCATCTCCTTCCAATAAATGAAGCCCAATCATTACATTGTATAGTGCGGGTGGGTGATAGTGAATGTTTTGGACCAACAATGAATAATATACTATTTTCCAAGTCATCATATGGAGGTGACTTCAGTGTGGTCTCACTTTGCCTATAGTGTTATTTTTGCGAGAATTGTTGTTTCAGAGAAAAGCCTCTTACAATAATTTTTAAGTCTTTCATTCCTGAAAATTTCAGAAAGTATGATACAAAGAAAAGCAATGGAAGTCTTAACTAATAAACTTATTATCAGCTAAATGTTTGTAGGCAGATTTCTTGTCTTCTGTGAGCTTTTTAAAAAAATTTAATCTTTGAATAGATAATGAATTCAAATGGCTAAGTATTTGCATATGTATGTTTTATATAAAGAGTGGAAGTCTCACTCCTATGCCTATCCCCCATCCACCTAGTTCCATGCCCCCTCCCAACCACCTTTATTAGTTTCTTTATATACCTTCAGACTTTCTTTAGGCAAATACTTATAAATATGAATATATAATCTTATTTTCCCACTTTTCATGCAAGAGTTAGCCCATGGTTCCCCATTGTTCTGCACTTTCTTACTCCCTCACTCTTACTGCTTTTTCACTTACTACTATATCTTGGAAACCTTTCCAGATCAGTATATAGAGAGCTTCTGCTTTCTTTCTTTTATTTAAATACTTGAGTAGTATTCAGTTGAATTGATGTATCATGATTTAACTATTTCCTTATTGTTAGACATTTGTGTTGCTTTCAGTCTTTTGATATTATAAGCAATTCTATAATGAAGACCTTTGAACACATGTCATTTTTACATGTATGCAAGGGTATTTATGGGATAAATTTCCAGAAAGTGGGATTTCTAAGTCAAAGGATACATGCATTTGTAACTATGAAATATATTGCCAAATAGCTTTCCTTTGTTGGATTGTTTCAATATACATTGCCTGTTAACTCACCAACATTAGGTAATGTTTATTTGGTGCTTACGATGTGCCAGATACATATGTGCTTTATAAACATTACCTTGTTTAATCTTAATAACATCCTTTTGAGGTAGGTACTATTATTATCTCCATTTTTCAGGTGAATAATTGGTGAATAGGAAATTTAAGTGACTTGTTGAAATCATGCAGCTACCAGGGCAGAATTTCAAACTAAGCGCTTGGGCTCCATAATCAGTGTTGTTAATATTATGCTTTGATGTTGTCAAACTTGATTTTTAGCCAGTCTGATAGAGAAAAATGATACCTTAGAGTAATTAAAAAAATATATATGTTAAGGTTTAGCCTCTCTTTATATTGTTTGAGTCACTCATAATTCCTTTTCTGTAAACTCCCTGTTTAAATTCTTTACCTATTTTTCTGTTGGATCATAGGTCTCTCCTATTGATTTCTAGGTCTCTCTCTTTATATATGATGTACAAATATCACATATAAGAGAATTTTTTTGTCTGTGGTATATATTGCAAATATTGTCCCATTTTGATATTTGTCTGCTCTCTTTTTTTATTCCTATGCAGAAAATTTAGATTTTTTTTTTTTTTTAGATTTTTTTATATAGACAAACTTCTCAATATTTTCCTTTATGGCTTTTGGATTTTGAGTCATAGTTAGAAAGACCTTTTCCATTTCAGTCCTTAGTTTTTTAATCTATCCAATGGGAGAGAGCAAGAAAACAAAATTACTGTGAAGGTCAAAGTGCTTTGTCAACTGTAAACTGTAAATCATTATACAAATGAAATATGGTGTTATTTATTAATTTGTCATTTGTTGTTGGATAGAGGCTGTCATCTCTTCTGTATTAAATGTAGTAGAATGACATAATTTTTTTTCTGCAGTGTGAGAAACCAGGGTGGTATATTGATCTTTGGTCAGTATTTTCCTTAGACAATTTGCATGGGATCTTTTTGAAAAGTAGGTACCGTGGAAATTCTCAGATATTTTGCATACTTTAGTCTTGTTTTTATTTATGCTTTAGTCTTATTGTTCTTTGTATTAGGTATATTAGAATCTGACTAAAAGTACTCAAAAATTGTTTTGCTCTCACATTGGTTATTGTTCAAAATATGCACATTATTTACTTTGGGTATTGTATTCCTACTGATAGGCAGAAATTTGCAATTTGGGAGGACCCCTCATGTTTTTTCTTGTGTGTGTGTGTGTGTGTGATTATAAACTTAATGCATGTTTATTAATGAAGAATTGGGAAACAGATTATTTTATTTTATATGAGAAATTTTTGTTTATTAAAAGCACATTATGAGATAGAAGACAGGTCAAGCCTAAAACTGGCTAGTCACGTGGAAATGAGGTTATGTACTCCTAAGGATGGGATGTGGGTTACAGCCTGGGAAGATGGAAGCTGTAACCCCAGGGGAGGGAGAGATCTGCGTTATATTTGAGGACTGGAAACAGATGATTTCAAAGGAGAAAATATAATTATTCAAATCTTCCCAAGATTCAAAGAGTTAATAGTCATTGTTAACATTTTGAACTATAGCTTCTCAGAATTATTTTTGTGTATGTGTCTGTATTGTCATCACCATCTCTCTAGGGCCTGGCCCCTAGTAGGTGCTAAATAAATATTCATTGACTGAATGAAAGAATGAATGTTTTTACATGGAATGTATGGAATCTCAGTGTCCTATTTTCTTTTTTCTATTTTCATGTAAATTTTGATTCATATAGTAGTATTAAAATTTGTATACCACATTTCATTTGGTAGTGAGTAAGTTCAAGTCTAGGCCCTCACGGAGCTCATAGTCCAGTGAAAGAGATAGATAAGCAACAATTAAAATATTGTGTGATAACTGTAATAACAGAGATTTATACAGGGCATTACCAAAGCACAGAAAAAGGAGATTGAGGGGTCAGAGAACACTTCCCGCATGAGATGATTACTGGGAGAACCATGTAGAAATAGAAATGGTCAGGAAGAACATACTAGTATGGTGCCAGATGGGTACTAGACTTATACAGTGTTTGCTTTGTAAGGTATATAAATGTCTAATCACTATGTTGTACACTTGAAACTAATATAATATTGTATATCAATTGTCCATTGAAAATATAAATTTTAAAAAAGAGCGCACCAGGGAGAAAGAATACTACATGCATAGGCATTGAAGTGTGAGCAGGGCTTTACAAACAGTTCTCTATGTTTAGAGTAGATTGTGTCTGTGGGTAGAGGAATATGGATAGATGAGGCTGGAGATGTGGATATAGGCCAAATAAGAAAGAGCTTTTGTGTCACACATGAGGAGTTCTCAAAAGTTACTTGCCTTGGAGAATAGATTGGAAGAGATGTGAGAGTGGAAATAGGAAGACCAAGAAGACATTGAGTAAAACAGCTGGCAAGAGGTGAACATCACTTAAGCTGAGATAGGAAGGAAGGCTACACTTGATAGGTAAATTAAGTCTGGGGGATAATGATTAGGCCAGTTTTAGTAGAGCAAAGTCTTTGAATGCAAAACTAAAGAATTTTATATGCAACAAATGTCACTGGGGATTTTTAATTGTCATGTGTGTTATGTGAACTGTTAGAGGTTATAATTTCCTTCCTCCTGGCTAGTCTGAAATGATGTTGAAATCTTTCATGCCTATGAAATAGTAGAAATATCAAAGACAATTAATTGTATTTAAACAGGAGTGAAATTTTGAACTGAAAGATGACCCTTTATTTGAAAAGAAATATATTTAAATAGTAAAGACCCATGAAAATAGGCATTGTGTGAAAATACCTTTTTAAATAGTTACATGTCTCTTTGGATTCTGGCATGGTAAACCTCTGGTTTTGTTGAGACTTCACAACAAGTTTAAGTAAATAACATTAAAAGCTCTGTTAAAGCTCCATAATTATATTAGTAAATACATTTTTAACTGGAACTGGAATTTTTTTCTGAACTTAGAAAATACTTCAAGGAAGCAAACTCTTATCAGAAGGTTAAAGAACTGCCAGGTAATATGCTGCAGTTAATGTGAATTCAGTTTAATAACTACATCTTTTATATTTGTATTTCTGTATATTCATAATTGAATGTTTTAAGAAACTCAGTTTCATTATACATTGATTGTGAAATTATGTGCACTTTGCTACACTTACATTGATAAATTGATATTTTGTTTTATAATTATAGAAGCAATATAATATTACAGAACGTTCAGAATAAGAGTAAAGAATAAGTCATAATCCTTTCACCTCAAAATAACTTTGGTATAATTCCTTTATTTTTTTTCACTTTGGTATAATTCTTTTATGTTTTTTCCAGTGCAT
This sequence comes from Pteropus alecto, assembly GCF_000325575.1. Taxonomy (NCBI): domain Eukaryota; kingdom Metazoa; phylum Chordata; class Mammalia; order Chiroptera; family Pteropodidae; genus Pteropus; species Pteropus alecto. Next base: position 118,665 of record NW_006441955.1, on the reverse strand, counting down.
ACATTTATATAATTATAAATTATAATTTTTACATTCTTTTCCTCACTCTTTTTCCATTAACAGATATTATAAATTTTATTCCTTGTAGTCTAAGCTACTGTTTTGGAAGGAATAAAAGGATTTTTTTAAGTTTTAACCTTTTTATCTTCATTTTTTAAACAAAATTAATACATGATCATTATAAAAAACAACTTTACAGAAATGTATTCTATCCATGAAAAATGAGTGTCTCTTATAATCACCTCTTCCAAAAGATGACAGTTTAGTGTACTACATGTATTCCTCTTAATTATTTTCTAGGCATATATTAATGTTTACCATTATTTAAAAAAGATTGCACTATACATCCTTTTTTGCAACTTGCTATTGTCATAGTGAAATTTGGACATTTTTTTCATGTTAGTATGTATAGAATTTATTTCATTCTTTTAATGACTATATTAATATTAAATTTTATGGATGTACTACAATTTATTTAACCTATCCCTATTGATGGATGGACATTAGGTTTGTCTCTAGTTTTTTCTGTTACTGACAGCATGTAAGTTAATATTCTTGTGTACTAATGGTAACTGTCACTTTTAATAGCTATAAAATATTCCCTTTAGTGGAAATGATACATTTGAGAAAGATTGAATAAAAAATATTTTTGTGAATATTTTTTGATAATACTTCATGTTATTAATTTAGTTTTCTCTTTTATTAAATTTCTTCTTCGATCTTTGTAATGTAAACTATAGAACAGCCTGCCCTTACCCTAGGAACCTAATTTTCTCTTCTTGGTTGCTTTCTTTCCCACAGTGTCTGAAATAGCCTTCTAATGCACTTTATCAGAAAAAGAAGTGAGTTGTCTGTCTAACCTAAGCGATCATGTTCAGGTCTTCTTAAAATCAAATAGGAAAATTTATCAAAAGAGATATTATCCTGAAAATTCATACATTCCCCTAATATTTTAGTATTTAAGCTGATTTGAAGGGGTCCAATATCAGTTTATCTAGTGTCGTTTCATATTCCAGCATACAAAGTTACAGATGCATTTAGTATACTTAAAAGATCAGAAACTATGTTTTTTATATACAGATTATGGGAAAAAATAGTCCTACTCAATTCTGTCCTTGTTAGATGAGATATATATATATATATACTGTGTACAGTTTTTGCTGTTTTGTTTTAGTGGGGCTTTGACATATTTGGAGGGCAATTAAGGATAAACTTTAAAGAAGGTAACCAAGAAGATCTTGATGCCACGTTCCATGGGAAACCTGAAAGACTTGTATATATTCGCCCGGGGGAGGACTTGGTAACTGAAAAGCTATCATAAAGAAGAAAAAAAACAGACTTAATTTGTCTGTACACTTGCAACATCCAGAACTAGGATTAAAGGTGGGTTGGGGGAGGGAGAGGAAAGGGAACTCATATTGGTTTTTGTGTGTCAGGCACCCTCCCTGGTGCTTCATGTATGCCTTTTTATCTTTTGATTCTTAGTATGTTCTCATTTAAACGTATATACGTGATATAGTTAATATTTATCTATTTTATAGGTAAAGGGAGAAGTTAAGTAACATGCCCAAGATTATTCAGTGACTAAGGTGGAATTAGAATTTTTTAAACTTGTCCTCCTTAATTTTATTCACATATATTTTAAATAATATATAGCAACATATTTTAGAAAAATTACTTTTTCCTTGTTCTCATTTCATGAAATTTTATCCATCTTTATATATGTTTTCAATCTCAATATCTTCATCATCGCTATGTCTTTTTTGAATTATCTTGCACAGTTAGCCATGGTATGTCCTCTGCTATAAGCTGTTTGAGATACAGCATTTTTTGAATATGTATATGCTGCTTCATTAGAAATTTTATTCCAAACAACAAGTACTTATTCACACAACATAAGATCAATTTGTTGTTTTCATTTCTAGTGTTGGTGTTTGTGATTTCTATGCTGTATTCATTTGCTGGATTTTTTTTATTGACAAAAGTTTATCACATTTTGTTTCTGAAAAGACTTTTTTTATTATGAGAAATGTAATGAACATCTATTTACATATTACCCATATATAACAATAACATTTTGTAAAATTTGCTACATATTTTTTCTGATATATTTTAATGCAAATACATATTTCATCTCTATTTCTATGTGCATCTCTAAAAATAAGACTTATACAATCTTAATATCATTATCACACTTAATAAAATCAATAATAATTTTCTACTATTATCTAATAGTAATCCTTATTAAAATTTCCCCAGTTATGTTTTATAAAACTGTTTTGTTCAAATCAAGGTTCAATCAAGTATCATTATTGTATTTAGTTGTTGTAACTCTTTTTAAAAAAAAATTTAATTAGTTTCAAGTATATAGCACATCAGTCAGATATCTGTATAGTTCGTAAAACGGTCCCCCCAATTGCTCCCTCCCTCCCCCTAGCCAACATATTAATGCTAATTGCATTCCCTATGTCATACTACCCATCCCCGTGAGCATCCATCAGCTACTAATTTGTACTTCTTTAACCCTTCACCCCATTCTCTTAGTCCCCCAAACTCCCCTCCCCTCTGTCCATCATCAAATTGTGAGTCTGTTTTTAATTAGTTTGTTCTTTTTATTCCTTAGATTCCTCATATAAGTGAAATCATATAGTGTTTAACTTTCTCTGTTTGACTTAAATACCTTCTAGGTCCATCAAAACAATAACTTTTCCATCCTTTTCCTTTTAGTCTGTGTGTGTCTTTTAATCTGAAGTGAGTCTTTTGTATTTTTTTATTCTCAAAGAAGTCCCTCCAACGTTTCCTGTCATACTGGC
>NW_006441955.1:94552-115326 GCF_000325575.1 Pteropus alecto | reverse complement strand
CTTAGATAGGGCATGTGATCCTCTTCTTTATTCACTTTGTTTATTCCTTTGTTTATTCCATTTAATATACTTCTCATCTTAGATAATGTGTTCTTCATTTCAGACTGGTTGCCATCTCCATCTCCATTTTTATCTCTTTGTTGGAGTTCTCACTGAATTTACCTTCACTTCCCAAAAGTTCATTGAGCATCTTTATAACCAATGTTTTGAACTCTGCATTTGTTAGATTACTTGAATCCATTATATCTGGATCTCTCTTCTGTTCTATCATGTGGTTTCTGCTTCTTTGTCTTCCATTTTGCTGCCTTTCTATGTCTGTTTCTATGTACTAAGCAAAGCTCCGGTCTTATTAGTGTGGATTGGTGAAATAGGTGTTCAGTGGCCCAGTCCTGGAGGGGTTCAGCTGCAGGCCAAATTTAGCCCCAGCCTGTGCTCCTCCGGGGCCACCTGTTAAGATTCAGCAAGCAATCCACAGATGCTGTGCTTATAGTTACCTCAAAAGGCCACACCAAAAACAGGCCTGCTGCCTCCATTGTGAGTCTAGGTGCTACTCAGCAAGAAGCACCTGATTTGCCGAGGATATACCTGGATGTATGTGGCTTGGGTGGGGCTGTGAGTTGGGGGAGGCGGGATTTCAGGGAATCCTCTGGGTGGAGCGATCTTTGTTATCCAGTTTGATGACATCACAGTTATGGCGGTGCTGCATCTGCGCGCTGGGAGAGGGGAGAGCTCAACAGAGAACAATGGATACCGCAAGCACTTCTGTACAGAGTGTGTGAGTCTCGCTTTGGCCCTCAGTCCGACAATGTCTCCCTGTAAGTCCCTGATGCTCCCTGCGCGCAGCCGAATTGGCACTGGTGCTCAGAGCGAGCTGGTCCATCACCACGAAAATCCACTCGTGGATGTGGCCCCTTTAAGAGGCTTCTGCCACTGCCACAACCTCGGTCTTAGCCGCTGGAGACCGGGCAGCCCTGCGTCCTCATCTCCATCCTACCTTCTGCTGTTGCAAGGTGCTTTCTTGGATTTCTCCCTAGTTGTATGGTTTGTTCATCAAGTTCCCAGGTGATTTTTCCCTGCTGCTGCTCTTCTTTTCTGTCACAACTTTGATTTGGTCGCCAGAGGGATGAACAGAGCCTCTATCATCTACGCCATTTTTTTTTCTTACTAGTTGTTGTAACTCTTAATTTTCCTTCAGTGTCAGAGTATGAACACAGTACTGTGCTTTTCCTATGTTTTTCTTTCCTTGGAATGACAAAGCTTTGTAACTTTCCAATAATAGAATGGCTGCTGGAGGTATTAGTGAGCTCTTCATTAAGGTGTAGTAGGCGCAGTGGTTTAAGTAGGCTGAGCTGACTCTGACCTCTGTAGTGTCCTATCCAGTGAACACTTTCCTTCATATTATTTGATTACATTGTGGCATTTGATGTTTGTCGTTTCCACCTTTGGTTTGTGTGACATGTTTTCTCTTGGTTTTGTTCTTAACCTCTATTGTTTCTTTTTTGTCCTGTATGTTGATGTTCCCTTGGCCTCTTTTCTGATCTCATCTAAGGACATAATGAAGAAGACCGGGCTTTGGCATACAGTAGTGACTCATTAAATATTACCTATTACTCATATTCTCTACTTCGGGAAACTCTTTAGAATATGTGTAAATGCTAATGATATTGACATCCACATTTCAAAGTCCAGTCCTATTTCCTGAGCTTCATTATGATGTCTCTAGCTGCTTCCTAGATGTTTTCATTTGGTTTTCCTTCAGGCATCTCAAACTCAGGTCAGAAAAGAATTTACATCTCTACACAAATCTTTTCCTTTTGGTGAATACCTAGTAATTTCTTCGATCACCCAAACCAGAAGCATGGGAAGGATTCTAGTTAAACTTGGAGTCATTCTATGTACTTCTTATACCTGCTAAAAGTCACTTATCTCCTTTCCTATTTCTGTGTCCTTACTTCCGGTGCCTTAATTAAGCCCTTTTTACTTCTAATCTGCCATTAGCAATTATCATATTGAGTTGTACTCATAGATTTACATGTGTCTTTTCTGGGAGACTAACCTCTTGGAGGGATGGAGTCATGTTTTATTCAGTTTTCTATATCCTTCTCCCAGAGAGGCAATACTGTATTATTATAGTGATTAAGAGTACAGGCTTTTGATTTGAATTTTGGCTCTACCACTTCTTGGCTGTAAGAGCTTGGACAAGGTAACAAACGTCATGCTTGTTTCCACATTTGTGAAAGAGATAATAATAGTGCCTATTTTATAGGGCCACTATGAATATTAAATATTAAGCCCTTGGAAAAGTGTTCGGCTTATAGTAAATTCTCAGTAAATATTATAGCACCTATTATAATGTCTGGTACCTAGTGGGAACCCAGTTAACATTTGAATCAGTTAATAGAGGGCATTTCTGAATTGGCCAAAAGATTGTGATAGTTATCCTCTAAATGCCTTTACAACTTTCAACCTAAATTCTATTTTATGTCATGACTTAAGGCCTGGTAGAGGTAGTTATAACAGCAAATAAATGCTTATCCAAAAAAAGATAATACAGTTTTAAGAACTGGCTTTTGTTCTGTCACTAATATATGCCATTGTGTATATTCATGGCTAATTAAATAGGGATGCCAGTTTTTATTGTCTTCGGTTTGAATGGAAACTGCAACTCATTTCACAGCAGGATGGCAAGTTCAGCAGTATTGCTTTTATTTTTAATTAGGCAGTCATCCTGAAATGCATCTGTATTTGCTATGTGGGTCCATAGAAAGGATAGCAGCTGAGCAGACTTGTCATGTAGATTTGCCATGGGGTTGGTCTTGATACACACAGTTAATGTACTTGTCAGTATTCCTCGTCTAGAAAATGGTCAGTTTTCTGGGCCACATTTTACCCATAAAAATCCTTGTTTCCTTTTAAATTAGTTAGGGACTTTTATGATTATAGAAAAAAAAAATATGATAAGGTATTATGTTTACGTTCCTTTTCTACTCTTTATACCCAGGGTGTAAAAGTCCATCCTGGAATTCTCAAAAATTCTTTTTAGTAACTTTATGAGACTTCATTGCCAACTTTGTGTACACATGATTCTGTACTTGGATGGATATTGATTTTTTTTGCTGGCTGGTAATTTGTGATATCCTACTACCTGTTAGTTGATAGCTGTTCAGTGCATTGCAGGATTTTATTTGCATCTACACTGTTGTGAAGTTTTATCTACTTTGTTCCTGTGAAATGAAAGAGTAAGCAACAACAAATACTGTACATTAGAATAGAAATGGAGGAATGATTGGGAATTGACATATTCCCAACTGAATGACTGAAGGCCTTTTGCTCCAGAGGCTGGTGGAGTTATCTGTATACTCTTTAGTCTCCACATTTAAAGCAGAATGGGGAATGGTAGTAGCTTTCTACCTAGCTAACATGCAAATTACCTTTTCACAGAAATTTAGCTGTGTTTCCTGAGAAGATATGTCACAGTGGGAAGTGTTTGGAATTAAAACTACTGGCTTTGAATCCTGAGTCTGTCATTAGTTGGTTGACTTTGGGCAAGTCTTTTAATCTCTCAGTGTCATAATTTCTTCCTCTTTAACTTGGAGATAACACCTACCTTGCAGAGTTTTCATAAAGATTAGAGAAAGCTTTTGCAAAAACAACTTGGTAGAGTGCATAGCCCATGGTCAGTGGTGGTTGTGGTGGTTACTATTTCAAACAAGAGTATGGTCTAACTGGGAGTCCTAAAAATGTTTCATTGATTCACTGTAAAATGATTTGTGGAATTCTTAGTTTATAAAGATAAAATATATAATATTGAGTATAGGCTATTTAGTTGACTTTTTTCAAATTAAAATCAAAGCTTTTAATTGTACCTTCTTTGTGAAAAATAAATCAATCCCAGTGTAAGTGAAAATTAGCCTTTGAAAAGACAAACCTGCCTATGTAGAAAAGAAAAACAATTTAAACTTCCAAGCTTATAAATATTGAAATTGAGAACACAATTACTGAAAAATTACTTGTGTCCTGGTAAGCAACGTAATTTTGGCATTTTTGCTATTTCCTAGTTTAAGAACAGAACTGTTTCTAACCATTGTTTCTCAACGGGGGCACTATTGGCATTTAGGGCAGGACAATTCTTTGTTGTGTGGGACTGTTCTGTGTATTGTAGGACATTTAGTTTTCTTGGCCCTTGTCCACTAAAATGCCAGTAGTGCCCACCCCACACCCTCACTGTTGTGACAATAATTCCTCCCTGACAGGAACCTCTCCCTATCTCCTAAATTTTCACATGAAAACCACTGGGAATCTAGCTGAAATATTTTTAGTGAAGCAGACCATAGTATCATCAGTTTTCATTTAAGAATTCCAAAATTTTAAAATTATTCTTGATCAACAAAGTGTAGTCTCTTGAGTTGGGTGGCCTCTTTACAGTGAAACCAGCATTTTAAAAAAATTATTATACCTTTCTAGTAAATGTGAGAGTAATTGTAATTGTCCCTAGTTCCCCTAAGGGACACTCTTAGTATCAAAAGATAATATTCCATAAATAAGACCAAGAGAGGTAATTCAGAGATAAAATCTCACATTTTAAAGAATGTCTTTTCTGGTTTAAAATTAATCATTTTCAGATTTAAAAATTACAGTGTGGTTTTAGAGTCTATTTATATACACTTTTTCATTGACACTTGTGGCTAATTAAAATTTGTCAAATTAAATTGAACACTGCAAAGCTTGGTTGATTTCATTTAAAATGTGGCCATTTAGTATATTGACCAAAGGAGCAGTAGGCATAATTTGAAGTTTTCCCAGGATCAGCACTTCTCTAAAATGGATTAATAAAGTTCTGACTCCCATGAGGGAACTGTACTTTTTACCACTCAGTTTAGCTGTTTAGTAATTAGTATTACTTTAGCATATAATAGGGGCTCTACAACTAAATATGTCATGAATGCTTTCACATTTTAAGTGTGTGGACTTGAATAAGTTAGGCTATCTAAAAATTCTCCTGATGCTTTTGAGTTTTTAGCCTAAAATGTAAATATTTCTTGGACCAAAAACTATAATGAAACTGTGGCAGAATAAAAGTTTAGAATCTAGAGACTTGGTTTATACATTGGGATGCTATTTATTTGCCAAATTGTTTTCAGATTTTTTGACCTAAGCATACTGTTGTATTGGCAACAGATCAAAAAAACAAACAAAAAACAAAAAAAATGGTTGTTTCTTTTTGTTAATCCCCCCCAAATTAAATATAAATAAGAGTATAATATACCACCCAGAATTAACAAATATTGGTTAACAAAAAAATTAGCAAATTTATTATTTTATTGTTTGCTATAGGTTTTTTTTGGTAAAAGGAACCAAAATATTAGTGCTACAGGTGAGGTTTCCTTTGTTTTCCCTTATCTCATTTCTCTTCTTTCTCACCAAGGCAGCTACTACTATGAATTTACTGTCTATCTTTCTAGTTCATGTCTTTAGACATTTACTATAAATATTTATTTTTAAATAATAATTATAATAACCAACAAGAGTTGAATGCCCACTGTTTGCTAGGTACTGTTCATTTTATTCAATAACACTATGGTTGTTGTAAGAATTAAATGAGTTAATACATATAAAATGTTATAAGGTAGGTACTATTTTTATTTCCATTTTACAGATGATGAACTGGAGAAGTAGAGAGGTTTTAAAATGACCAGGCTCATATAGCTACAGGATATAGAGCAAGGATTTGAACCCAGATTGGCTCTAGAAGCTATACTTTCTAATCAATATGCTGTCTTGCCTCTCTATAACATATATTTTGTATGTTGTTTAAAATGCACTTTTTATACAAATGATCCAGTCAAAAAATGGGCAGAGGACCTGAACAGACTTTCCCCGAGAGGGCATACAAATGGCCAACAAATATATGAAAAGATACTCAACATCGCTAGCTATTAAGGAAATGCAAGTCAAAACCACAGTGAGATACCATCTCACACCTGTTAGAATAGCTGTTATCAACAGGACAAGCAATAACTAATGTTGGAGAGGATGTGGAGAAGTAGGAACCCCCTCATACACTGCTGGTGGCACTGCAAATTGGAACAGCCACTATGGAAGTTCCTCAAAAAACTAAGAATTGATCTACCATATGATCTAGCAATCCCTCTACTAGGTATTTACCCCAAAGACTTGAAAACTCATATCTATAAAGATATTTGCACACCAGTGTTTATAGCACCATTATTCACAGTGGCCAGGACATGGAAGCAACCAAAGTGCTCTATGATAGATGATTGGCTAAAGAAGCTGTGGTACATATATTACAATGGAATATTACTCAGCCATAACAAAAGATGAAATACTGCCATTTGGAACAACATGGATGGAACTCAAGATAATCACGCTAAGTGAAAGAAGCCAGACAGAAAAAGTTGAAAATCACATGATATCACTTCTATGTGGGATATAAACCTAAAAGCAACAAATGAACAGGACAAACAAACAGAGACTCATGGACATAGGCTATAGACTAGTGGTTACCAGATGACTATAGAGTAGTGGTTACTAGCGGAGTGGGGGAGGAGGAGGGATGTAAATGGGGTAAGGGGGTCAAATATAGGGGGATAAGGGGAGGGTGAAGTGGGTAAAGGGGATCAAATATATGGTAGCTGAAGGAAACTGAACTTTGGGTGGTGAACACAATACAATATACAGATGTCAAATGATAATGTACACCTGAAAATTATAAGATTGTATTAACCAATGTTACCTAATAAACTTTATTAAAATAATAATAATAATTGAATCTTCTAAAAAAAACTTAGAAAGATGAAAGGAAATAAAATATTAACAGTGAAAACAATAAAATATACTTTTTATTAAAATTGTATACAGTGGGGATGGTCCTGTAATTTTTGAATTTTAGTGATGTCACTAACTACAACTTGCTTTTCCCTACTCAATATGCTTTTGAAATACATTCACATTGCTAGATAGAGTTCATTCATTGTAAGTGCTGTATATTTCATTGAAAAATATGCTACAGTTTATTGCTCCTACTAACTTTAGGTTTTCTTTTTTTCCAAACTTTGTATTATGCACAATACTGAAATTAAATGAATAACCTTATTCAGGTCTCCTGTGTTTATGTGCAAGTTTCTGTGAGCATATATCTTTTTAGAAATACTTTCCTGCCTCTTGAAAAGTATTGTGAGCCAAGATACAAAGCTATTTGTTTTTCAAAATAAAAATATAAAAAAATTCAGTCTTTTTTGCTGTTGTGAAACTCGTAACTGACTCCACCCAAACCAGCTCAGTTGGAATTACCTCCTCTCACCTAGCTGAGAATGTAAAACCTGACCTGTTGAGCTGCAGAGAACAACTCTGTCTCCCAAGCCTTAGCACAGAGAACAGCAGCTAATTTCACAGAGGCCACAGGGCAGATGTTATTCTTGAGGGTTCTGTGGAGGTTAACAGTGTATTTCATTCAAAATGAAATATATCTAAAAAATAAAAAAGTCAGTAGATGGCAAGTTTATCAAATTGTTCAGTTAATTTAGCAGACAACTATGCTTTATATATTCAGTTTTAACTTCAATATTTTGTATTTTATTTTTCTAAAGTAAAGTTTCTTTTTCCTTTTTTTCTATCTGTCCAAGTTATAGTTAGCTTGGCCTTCCTCTGCACTCAAGTCCTGGTCTTTTCTACCCAGATGATTAGCTTAATTTCTTACAACGTAGTGAAAAAACACCAAACTATGTGGTAATGAAATGGGAAAAGCATGAGCTTTGGTGCTGGATGGACCTTGGTTCCAATTCTGGTTCTACCAGCTGTGTATCCTTAGGCAAGTTACTTAACTTCCTGAGCCTACATTTTTTTTTCTTTAAAATGAGGATCACATATACCTTGGTGGTATGTTTTGAGGATTAAATGAGAAAATACTTGCAAAATTCTGTTTCGTTTTTAAGCTATTAATATTCCCCTCCCCTGCTACAGAGATCTTCAACTCTTAGTATATGTAAGAATCACTGGGGAGCTTGGTAAAATTTTCAGGCCTCACTCCAAGAAATTCTAATTTCAGAGGTCAAGGTTGAGACCAAAGAATCTAGGTTTTAAACAAGCTCCTTGGGTAATTTTGAAGCAGATGATCAACAGGCACATTTTTAGAAATGCACTTGGTTTCTTGGTTTCTTGGTTCCAAGTCTAGCTTTGTTAGTAAAATAGCTTATAGCTATGGGCAAATCATTTCTACTTTCTGAGCTTTATGTTTCCTCAAATATAAAATGAATGACTAAAACTTTATAGTTTTATAATCCTAAATTTTTGATCTGGTAATCTGTTGCCATTTTTTGGCAGAGGTTCAGTAGTGGTACTGAATCTTTTGGGCGGGGAGGAGGGCGGGAACTCAGATTATTCTTCCTTCTGTGGCCTCTGTGAAATTAGCTTAAGCAAAAATAATTTCCTTTTGAAGATAAAGGGATATGTCATGGAACCTTAAGCTAGGATGTAGTTGGGCCTCAGGAATCCGGGACTAGAGCACATAGGGAAAAATCAAGTTCTCACTTTGTCTGTTACCCCCACCCCCACCCCCTTCAAACTGGCCCCAGTCTCTTGGCTTTTTTTGCCTTTCAGGCTACATGGTAGAAAATGGCCATGGCCAAACACTCCTGAGTTTACATGGCTTCTTTTTTTGAAAGCAGCCAGACTGAGGCTGGAATATCTTAATTCCAAATTGCTAAGAAAGTAACTGTGATTGGTGCATATTGAGTAGAGTGCCACTAACTTCTGGCTGTTGCTAGGGAGCCAAGGTCTTAATGTAAGGCTGGATAGGAGCCCTGTGGTTATTCTCCCCTTGTTGGAGGTGGTAAAGGTAGTCTGGGTTATGTATTCGCTACATTTATGAAAGCATTTCACTAATTGAAGAGTCCATTGTTGTATTTTGTATAAGACCCTTAAAATCGATTCTCATAGAAAAAAATAGAAGTAGGGAGAGACAGGCTATAAAAGAAAAAGTGGGCTTGTTTTTATTCTTAGTTATGTACCAGATAGAGTAGAGCCTTCTATAGTCACTTCTACTGAACTATGCTGTTTAATTAACAGTGAACTTTTAAGTTGCTTTTGCATATAGTTTTCTTCTTTCAAAATTATGTAATTCTATATTATCTTTGTAATTCTATATTATCTATAAAATCTTTGTCATATAAGTTGCTTTTGCATATAGTTTTCTTCTTTGTAAAATTATGTAATTCTATATTATCTATAAAATCTTTGTCATTTGTTTTATATATTTGGACTTAATTTTTCAAATGAAGAGAAAATTATGAGGCTATGAATGGCATTATTGGTAGGAACACAGGCTTTTGAATAAGTCTTGCATTTTAATTTTATCTCTGCTATTTAGTGACTGATTACTTGACTGCTCTGTGAAATGAACATAAGAACCATTATATCATGGATTATTTGAAAATCAAATGACATGACATGACGACATATTTTTGGCTTTTACATTATGTTTCCTAAGTAGTGGGTGCTCAATGAATTAGAGATGTTATCATTGTTATTTTGTTTTTAGAATGTAATTGATGATCTTCATTATATTCTACTCATTTATGTTAAAGACTGACTATATCTTGAGCTTTAAATACATCAGTATTTTTGGAAAGTAAAGGCTTAAAGTGTTTTTCATATCTGAAAATCAGAAACTAGAATGTGAAAGAAGAAATATTTTTACATTGATAGTTCATTAGTTTGTATTTATTAATGATTTTAATGAAGTATCTTTTTGATCTCTTGTTTAGTGTCAAACTGGAAGAGAAGTAAAACTCAACAGAAATTTATAATGTGTGGCGTTCCTTCTTAAGAGAAGAAAAAAGTGATTATTGTGACTATGGATCGAAGCAAACGGAATTCAATTGCAGGATTTCCTCCACGTGTGGAGCGTCTTGAAGATTTTGAAGGAGGTGGTGGAGGGGATGGGAACGTGACCCAGGTGGGAAGAGTTTGGCCATCTTCTTATCGAGCTCTTATAAGTGCCTTTTCCAGACTGACACGTTTAGATGACTTCACCTGTGAAAAAATAGGATCGGGCTTCTTCTCTGAAGTGTTCAAGGTGAGTGATACTTCAGCTTTTCTCATATTGTCTTATTCATGGTCAGCTTCACTGCAGAATTGATAGTTGTGTTTAATTAGGACATAGGCTTTGCTTAGTCAAGGTATTGTGGATCTCGAGCAGTTTTCTAACTGTCCCCTCAAGCTCTTTATTAACTTGTGAGGTATTTTATTATTTTAATTATAAAATAGTGCATATTGATCAAAAATCCTAATAATATTAGTCTCTTTCGTTTCCCCTTCCCGCATACATATATCTCCCCAAAAATAAGTATAATTAACAATTTGGTATGTGTACTCTGGACCCTTTTCTGTGCTTATGCATATATTATACACACATCTTATATACATATATAAAAACTTACATATACATCTAAAGAGATATACTTATATACACACATACACACATATGTACATACTCACACATATAGTTTTTGTTTGCTTAATTTTAATAAAATTCAGCCTTTAATGTTCCCAAGCAATCACATTTCCCTAGTTCATTTATTATCCCAGAAGATTATTTGAAGCCTTTTTTTCTCTAATCAAACTCTCAGGACTTCTCTAGTCCTCACTCTCAGTGAGGAGCTTGCTTCCTAATTCACTGAGAAGACTGAAGCAAGCTGAAGAGAACTTCCACAGCCTCCCATCACCCCATATGGCTACTAACCCACATCTCTACCCACTTCCTTGGACTTTATTCCTGTCACTATGGATGAACTATCCATGTTCCAATCTAAGTCATACTTCTATTTATATGGTATATCCTGTTTCCATTTGCCTATTCAGAGACATTACCTAAGAAATTCTCCCCTCTCTTTCCTACGTCATATTTCACTCTCTTAAATTATTTTCATCAGCATGTAAATATCGTTATTTTTCTCACATTAAAAAAATCTTTAAAGGGAGAAAATCTTATTTTGACCACATCATCTCTCTTTTGCTATACTCCTTCATGTCTTGTTCTCTTTTGGACCAAAACACCTCTATAGACTTATTTCCTCTCAACCATTTACTGTTCCTTTCCTTCTCTTTGATCCATCACTCTCCTCTTCTTCTTTCCCTCCTTCATTCTCTCCTTCCTTCCTTCTCTCTCTCTCTATAATGTGGTAAGATATATACCACAAATATACCATTTTAACCATATTTAAGTGCACTGTTCAGTGGTATTAAATACATTTACAATGTTATGCATTATCCATTTCTGGAACTTTTCATCATCCCAAACAGAAATTTATACCCATTAAACAATAACTCCCTATTCCCCTCTCCCCAGCCCCTGTTAACTCTGTTCTACTTTCTGTCTCCATGAATTTGCCTATTCTCAGTACTTCACATTAGTGGAATCATATAATATTTGTCCATTTGTGTCTGGTTTATTTCACTTATCAGAATATCCTAAAGTTTCACCCATGTTGTAACATGTATCAGAATCTCATTCCTTTTTATGACTGAATAATATCCCATTGTTTGTATATACCACATTTTGGTTATCTATTCATCTATTGATAGACATTTGGGTTATTTTCACCTTTCGGTTATTGTGAATAATGCTGCTGTGAACTTTGGTGTACAAGTATCTATCTGTGTCCCTGCTTTCAGTTCTTTTGGGTATTTAGTTATAAGAGGAATTATTGGGTCATATAGTGTTTCCTTTAAAAAAACTTAAAAAAAAAATTAAAAAAAAATTATGGTAAAATACACATAACAAAATTTACTATCTTAACCATTTTTAAGTGTACAGGTAAGTAGTGTTCAGTATATTCACATTGTGGTTTAACCAATCTCCAGAACTTTTTCATCTTGCAAAACTGAAACTGTATACCCATTAAACAACAACTCCCTCTTTTAAACTTCTACCTTCAGCTCCTGGCAACAACCATTATACTTTCTGTTTCTATGAGTTTGACTACTGGAGATGCTTTATTTTGATAATTTCAACTACCCAAAAATTACAAAATAATTTTTGCATGACAAAAAAAAAAACATTAAGAAAATTCAAAAGACAAAAACTCACTTGGGGAAAAAAAGTATGCTATTTCATGGACTAAGTGTTAATTTCCTAATATCAGTGCCTAGAAATCAATAGAAAAACCAATAACTCAATAGAAAGCTGAATGAAAACATTCCGAATGAGCAGAATATTTTTAGGAAAGGAAACATAAGTGATTGTTAAATATTTGAAAAGGCGCTCAACCTCCCAAATAATGAGCAATGCAAATTAAAATGCAACAAATACCATTTTAATCATCCTGTATCAATTGATAATATCATTATTGTTTGATAATGCCATTAGTTTGGTGAAGCAATGGGAAAATAGGCACACTCATATCTTAATGGTGGGAAAGTAAAGTGGTACAACTGCTGTAGTGGAGGGGAATGCAAATGGAAAATAGCTATCAAACTTATAAAGGGATATTCTCTTTGATTTAGCTAGAAATTCCACTATTGGGGATTATCCTCCAGATATACTTGCATGCTAAATAGCATGTTTATAAGATTACTTATTGTTTATAATGGCAGTCATTTGTAAACAGCCCAAATAGTCATAGAGGACTAATTAAATTATTAAGCATCCATGTAATGTAGTACTTTGTAAGTGTAAAAAGGATTGAGGAAGCTTTTAAGTTCTGATACAGAAAGATCTCCCAGATATGTTACAAAAGCAGGATTCATAGTATTGTGCATGATATGCTTCATTTTGTTAAAAGAGAGGGAGAAAAGCAAGAAACGGTATTTGATTCTGTAGTAATAAACTTTGAGAATACATAAGAAACTAAGAATAGTAGTTACTTATGGAGAGGGGTAGTGGGAACTGGGTAAAGTTTTTTAGAACTTTTTAGTGTGTATGTATGTATATAATTCATTTAATTGAACCTATATTAAAATTTATATAACTAATTAAATCAAAAGAGAAACGAAAATAAACTCTTAGACACAAGTCTATTTTTCTGAGCACTGTTATGTTCCACTGTTTAAATTTGTCTATTTCTCTGTCATACCATACTGATTGAAAATGTTCTCTTAAGTCCCATTGGGTGCTCTTAAATAGATCTTAAATGTGAATTTTAAAATCAGTTACATTTTATGAAAACTTCTCTGGGATTTCTATGGGGAATATATTGATTTCAGAATTAATCTGCAGAGAATTGATATCTTTAACATACTGAATTATGTTTTCTAGTAACATGATATGTTTCTCTATTTAGATCTTTTAAATCTGTGGTTAGTATCTTTTAGATACTGGCAATAGAGCTTTTTTCCATTAGAACCCTCCATTTTGTTCATGGCAGTAACCAGACCCAGGTGAGTTATTCTCTCAGCTTTGTTGTAGCTAGAGGTGGGTACATGAACACAGTTCTGGATATTTCAATCTAAATGGAATTCTGTTGAGACTGTGGGAAAGATTTTGCTTTTTGTGACAAAAGGGAAAGGTGGAACTGACTGATGATTCCTTTCTTTCCTGCCTTAGAACTGCAGTAGTCACCTGGTGATTATGAGGCTGATAGCATGAGGAAAAGTCTGAGAATTGTAGAGAAGCCAGCTCTGACATCTTGGAGTAGCTCAACTAATGCAACTGTCTATCTCTGTACTTTTCATTATGTGAAAAAAAAACAAACCCTATTTTTATTTACACATGGTCATCCAGATATTCTTACTTTCTCTTGAATATATTCCTAACTGATCAAGTGAGCTTCTGTCAAGTTATTTGATTTTATTAATACAGAGCTTAGACCTTTCTTGCTGTATTTAGTCCTAGATATTTCAAGTACTGTTGCTACTGTGAATGGATTCTTGTTTTCCATTACCTTATCTAATTGGTTATTAATGATTTGTACGAAAGCTATTAATTTATGTATGTTAGTTTTATATCTAGCCTCTTTGCCAAATTTTCATTTTTATTCTAATAGTTGGTTAATGGTTGGTTGGTTGGTCAGTTGATGTCCAAGAATTTGCTAAGTAGATAGTCATATCACTTGCAAAGAACAGTAGTTCTATGTCTTCCTTTTCTTTTTTTTTATTTTTTAGGCTAGGCAACCCTTGGTTGACCTCACAGATTGCAAGGACCTTGTCAACTTACAACCCTCCCTTTATTTTTCATACCTACAGCACCTGATCTTTCTAGGTAGTCTCCCATCCAAGTACTAACCAAGCCTGACCCTTCTTAGCTTCTGAGATCAGACGAGATCGGGCTTGTTCAGGGTTGACATGGCCATAGATTTTTCTTTTTTTTGATAACCTTTCTTTTTAGTGTGTGTCATTGCATTGATATCTAGTATGATGATTGAATAGAGGCAGGTAAGGATCGCAGGCAGCTTTAACATGTTTTGTCTGACTAGAATGTTTATTTTATATTTATTAATATGATGTTGGGGATATATACTTTTCCTTAAGCTGAGAAGGTTTCCTATTTCTAAATGAGGATTTTTGTTAGAAAAGATTATTGAAGGTTATCAAAACATTCTTGATATCTGTTAGGGTGATGAAATAATTTTCTCTTTTTATCTAAAAAAATGTGAATAGTAAATCTATTGTTTAACCATGCATTTCTGGGATAAATAATACTTGTTTATGATGAACACTTTTTCATACACTACTGGATTTGATTTGCTAATATTTTATTTAGAATTTATGTCTATGTTCATAAGTGAGATTGGCCTATAATTTTTCTTTTTTTGATACTCTGTTCAATTTTGGTATTAGAATTATGCTACCTTCATAGAAGGGGTTGAGAAGTCTTCCAGGTTTTTTCCTAATATTGTGGGTAGTTCACATTGCATAGGACTTTATGAAGGTTTAGTAGAACTTTCCTGTAAAATCATCTGATGGAGGTAAATTTTTTATTATTTTTTCAACTTTTTAGAAATTGGTTGTTAGTCTTTTCAGACTTTCATTCTCTTAAGTGATTTTATTTTATTTTCTTAGTATATAATTAATTTTTTCTAAATTTTCAGATTTATAGGCATAAATATTGTACATAATTGATGTGGCAAGGATTTCTAGTTTTCCAATAACTGTATTTTCCTTTTTCCATATTAAATCTTTTAGTTGGACACATAGATGCCATTTCCCAGCTTTTCTTATAGCTAGGTATAACTATCTGACTAATTTTGTCCAATAGGATATTAGCAGAAGAGTTAAATGGCAGTTTTTGGGAATCTTTCTTTGCTCCTTTTTTGTCCCTTCTTCCTTCATATTGGCTGAAATGAAGACATCTTGGATTGTAAAGTGACCTTGGAATGGAGGTCACCTGTGGTAGAACAAAACCGAGCCTGAGTATTCAAGGCCTTTATGGAGCAGAGCTGCCTAGACCTATATTGCCTCCTCCAAACTTTTATGTGAGAGAAAAATCTTGTTTAAAGACTTCTAAAATTTGGATTTCTTTTATTTGTAGTCAAACCTAATTGTAACTAATGTTATAATTGCCTGTCATATCTATATATCTGTCTCCTTTCTCTAATGTGATTTATTTGTGTCTTCATTTTTAAATGAAAACTTAACACAGATTTATTTTAGGTTTCTTCTCAAAGGATTTGTCTTTTATAAAATCAGTTGTTTTTTATTGATAAACCAAAGGCTTAAGAAATGAAGGATTCTGGAGCCTGCAAGAGTAGCTGTGAATTCACATTGTTCCTGCCCAGGGACGATTGACTCTGTGTTGTTTGCCAAACCTGCTGATAACTCCACCCTGGTTGGAACCTTACAAAGTTTATTACCTTTGATTCTCCTGATTATCTTCTGTTTATGTGTTGTGGTTCACTATGTTCTACTTCTTTTGTTTTACTTATTATATATATATATTGTTCTTTCTGTAGCTTCTAGAATTTTATTCTTATCTCAGTTTTTCCTAGTATTTCATATTTTCTAATATATACATGTAAGTTTTAAAGTTTCCTCTTGATTTGGCCATATCACAGGTTTTTATGTGTTCTCATCATTTCTAAATGTAATTTAATTTCCCTTTTAATCTGAGAATTATATAAAATGAACTTTTAGAATTTCTACATGGTGAGGCTTATTTGGTAATTGTTTGATATTTAATTTCTAATTTATTGCATCATGATCAGAGAAAATGGCCTATACGATGTCTGCCTTTTAGAGTATATTTAGCTTTTGTGTAGGCCTAACACATGTTCAGATTTTTTTGAATGCTGCAAGTATATTTGAAGCAAATATGAATTCTCTGTTTTGTTTGCATAAAGTTCTCTATATCTCTATTAGATCAAGCTTTGTATTGTTAGTCAAATATTCTTACTGCAGTCTAATTGATCTATTTCTTATTAATATTATTATTTCCTCATGTGTTTACAGATTTCTCCTTATGTTTCTATCAGTATATTACTTGTTTCTAGGCCTGCTTGTGAGGTAGATATTAATAGAAACTCATGGTTATTATTGGATTACACTATAGATTGTATATTTTATAAATATTGACTATTTTTGTCCTGTTTTATGCTTTTAACTTTGATTTCTAGTTTATCCGATAGTATTATTATATACTTTCTTTCTCATTGTATGCATTTGCCTATTGCTTTGCTTATTATTTTCCCAGTATGTCTTTTTTATTTCTATTTTTATTCCATCTGTGATAGTATATTTTTATGTGTCCTATGAAACAGTTTCATATTTAAATTTTTTGATCCAAAATTGAATTTACCTATAGAGATTGTAATTTGTTTACATTTATTGTAATTACTTCTATCTTTATATTAAATAAACTCTTAAATGATATTGTAATGATTATAAAATTGAGGACAATAGTTATTGTCCTCAGCACTTTGCAAATACTATTCCCGCCCCTCCTTTTTTTTTTACTGACTTTTATTGTTGCTGATAAATTCTTAGTCCGGTTATTACTCCTGTTTATAGGTAATCAGTTTTTTTTTGTTCTGGTAGTTAGGATTACCTTATTCTTTGTTCTTTAGTTTCACTATGCTAGTCTAGGAGTGGACTTATTTATATTTATTCTGCTCAGGACATGGTATGTTCTTTTAGTTTAAGAACTCATGTCTGTCTTTAATCTTAGGAAGTTCTTGGGCATTATCTTTTTAAATTCTGCTCTTTTCTCTGGTCTCAAAGCCCTATTATATGCATATTAGGTTGTCTTATACTATATTTCATGTCTCTTAATTTCTGTTTTACATTTTTAATTTCCTTACCTTTTTGTTTGTTTTTGTTTTTTGGGGAGTCATGAGTCTCAGTTTATTTTCCTATTTAGTTACTTTTCATTTGGGTTCTACTCTATTGTGGAAATCTCCGTTGAGATTTTTAATTTCAATTGCTGTATTTTTCTTTTCTAGACTTTCTATTTTTTAAAAAATGTGCTTTCCTTTTGTTTCCAAATATTCTTTTCTTGCTTTTATTTGAACATCTAATTTTGTTTAATTTTAATTGAATTTATTTTTAAAATTACATGGTACAAGCTCAAAAGATAGAAAAGGTTATTCAGTGAAAACTCATT
This sequence comes from Pteropus alecto, assembly GCF_000325575.1. Taxonomy (NCBI): domain Eukaryota; kingdom Metazoa; phylum Chordata; class Mammalia; order Chiroptera; family Pteropodidae; genus Pteropus; species Pteropus alecto. Next base: position 97,775 of record NW_006441955.1, on the reverse strand, counting down.
TACCTCCTTCTGATCCCCAGTTTTCCTCCCTGGAGGCAACCAATATTTAATAGTTTCTTATGTATCCTTCTAGAGCTATTCTATACATAGATAAGCAAATATACATATGTCTATATCTGTATGTGTTTGTGTGAGTGTGTGTGCGTGTGCATGCATTTATATATCAGTTATCTGTTATTTATTTACTTATTTATCTACTACAAGATAGAAAACTCCTAGAGTTGTAAGTTCAATGAAGGCAGGGATTTTTATCTCTTTTTATTAACCTGTGCATTGTTGTATCCTTATTGCCTAGAATTCTACAAGGCACATAGACCCATTTTTCTACAAGGTTATTTTTCTTGTATCTTAATGATTTATAGGAATCTTTTGTGTCTGTGCAGTGAATTAGGGATATTTCCCAAGCTTGCAGTATTTTTTAAACTAGCTTATAATAATTTTTGCAATGTAGAAATAGTTCATTTTGTTTTTTACTGTCTTAACTTTCATTTCTGACTCCTATTTCTTTTATTATTTAGGACTACTATATTACACTCCTATTTTACAGTTACTGCTTTTATGTTTAAATATTTGATCCATCTGGAATTCAAATTTTAGATGGCTACTCAGTTGTACCATCAACATTTATTATATAGTTAATATTTTTTTCAGTGATTAGAAATGTTACCTTTATTCTATATTGAATTTTCCTAGGTATTTTGGTCTGTTTCTAGACTTTATTGCATTGACCTATCTATTCATATACCAGTACACACCATTATAATAATTTAATTATGTGTAGCTTTAATACCTGGTTAGTCTAATTCTCTATTATTATTCTTTTCAGAATTTTCTTGGTGTTTCTTCCTTATTTTTTAATGTAAGTTTTAGAATCGCATTTGTTACTTTCCAAAAACATACAGTTGTCATTTTAATTAAGACTGGAGTAAATTTATAGATTAATTTAGAATTGATATCTTAATGATATTGAGTCTTTTTATATAAGCACATGGCATGCCTTTACATCTGTTCAAGTATTTTGTGTTCTGTGGTAGATATTAAGATTTAAAAATATATATATGTGTCTTGTACATTTCTTGTGGTATTCTTCGTTTTTCTGTTTTCTGTTGTAGTTGTAAATGGAAACTCTCCTTCCATTTTATCTTCTGTTTGTTGTTTGCATATGAGGGCTATTAATTTTTACAATTGATATTTGATGCAATTGGCATACTGAATTTTTTTAATGTTTGCAATGGGTTTTCAGTTGATATGCTTTGGTTTTCATGTTATATAATCATATCAGTTGTGAATGATAATCAATTTAGGCTGAAATAGTTATCTTTTATTCTGTCAGTTTTGAAATCTTAACAACTTTTTTTAATTTGTTAAGAATTATTTTTATGAAGAATGATATTGAATTTTACCAAATGTCTTTTCACAATCTGTGGTACACGATGGTTAATTTTATGTGTCAACTTGACTGGGCCACAGTGTACCCAGATATTTACTCAGACATTATTCTGGGTGTGTCTGTGAGAGAGAGCATTTTTGGATAAGAATGACATTTGAATCAGTCGACTGGGTAACACAGATTGCCCTCCCTAACATGAGTGGCTATCATCCAATCATCTGAAGGTGTGACTAGAACAAAAAGGCTGACCTTCTTATAATTAAGCGGGAATTCCTCCTGCCTGATTGCTTGAGCTGGCTGGGACATCAGTCTTTTCCTGCCTTTGAATTGGAACTGAAATATTGGCTCTTCTTGGGCCTTGAGCCTGACAACTTTTGGACTGGAATTTGAGTTAACACCATTGGCTCTCTTGATTCTCAGGCCTTTGGACTCAGACTGGAACTATACCATTGGCTTTCTTGGGTGTCCAGTTTGCTGACTACAGATCTTGGGACTTATCAGCTTCCATAATCATTGAGCTAATTTCTTATGATAAATCTCTTTCTATTTGAATATATACTTTTGGTTCTGTTTCTCTGGAGAACTCTAATACATATGGTAATAAAAGTATTTTCCCCTTTTGGTCTTTTAGTAAAGTGAATTATATTAGTAGGTATTCTAATAGTGAGCCATTTTTGCATTCCTGGTGTATTATTCTTTAATTTGAGGCTAGCTTCTTTTTGCTGGGGTGTTTTTGCCTCAATATTTGTGAGAATGGTGGTTTTTTCTTTCATGCTTTTTATTTTATTCTATTTATTTTTTATTTTTTTAGGTGAGGCAACCCTTGGTTGACCTCATAGGTTGCAAGGACCTTGTCAGCTTACAATCTCTTATTATTATTATTATTTTTTATATTTTATGCCTACAGCACCTGGTTTTCCTAGGTGGTTTCCCCATCCAAGTACTAACCAGGCCTGACCCTGCTTAGCTTCTGAGATCAGAAAGGATAGGGCTTGTTCAGGGTAGCATGGCCATAGACTCTTTCATGCTTTTGTTGTTAGGTTTTTATACCACTGTTATGCTTACCCCGTAAAAATAATTTGGAAGTTCTCCCCTACCTCTTGTGCTTTGAAACAGTCAAAATGATATTAGAATAATTTATTCCTTAAATATTTGATAGAATTCCTCTGTGAAATGCTTGGTCAATTACTTTGAAAACTTTTCCTATTCTTCCAGAGTACTCGGTTAATTTAGATATTTGTTACTTCTGAGTCAATTTTGGTAAATTATTTTTACTAGGAAATTATTATTTCTTATAGGTTTTCTAATATACTTGCATAGAGATGAGTAAGTTTTGATCATTAACATTTTTTGTTTAAGCCCCTTTCAGATTAGTTGAAACTCTTGGAGTGTAGATTCTGCTGCTGTTTGTTCTGCTGGTTCTTCTTCATGGTTTTTCATTTCTCCTGTGATTCGTAATTTTTTATTGAAAGTCTACCTTCCGAGGCAAATACTTTTCCTTGGAATTCTTGTGTTCTAGGTTGTGAATGTGTCTTGGTACAGTGGTCTCATATTTGTCTCTGCTGGAGTCATATAGATTCTGGATCTGAACCTAAAGGCTTTATTTTTATTTCTTGGCTCAGGCTTTCTGTGCAGTGTCTATATAGCACAAATTTCAGTACTGAACCTGATTCTCATAGTTGGCTCTTATTCCTCATTTAAGGCAATAGGAACTAACATTATCCCACTGTGAATGTCTATTACAGAATAGGAGAATACTAATTAATTGTATTTTATGGTATTTTATGAAGTAATTAGTTAATATTAGGGTGAGAACAATATCAATGGGAAAGA
>NW_006441955.1:94102-94499 GCF_000325575.1 Pteropus alecto | reverse complement strand
AGCCCTTGGACCAAATCCAGCCTGCCACTTGTTTTTTTAAATAAAGTTTTAGTGGAACACATCCACACCCATTTGTTAATTTATATTCTATGACTGCTTTTGTGTTACAATGAGAGAGTTGAGTAGTTACAACAGTGACCATATGGCTCTCAAAGTCTAAGATATTTACTATCTAATATCTTTACCAAAAAAAATTGTCAACCTCTGATCTAATAAATATAGTACTGAGCTAAGTGATGGTTTTTATCTTTGATTACAAAGTACAGATGATTATAGAGCTTTAAAGGTCAGGTTAAATAAAAAGTATACCCATGGCAGTAAAAGGAAATATTTGACTTCTGCTGTGGGAAATATAAATTAGGCAGGTAACTTAAGGACTTTTATTTGCCTTAAATAG
>NW_006441955.1:90881-94079 GCF_000325575.1 Pteropus alecto | reverse complement strand
AAAAAAAGACTAGTTGATGGATGACTTTCCATTGAGGAATGTGTGGTTGTATGGCTTATTTGTATTCCTTTAAAATAATTCAGTTTTAGAATTTAGGAGCTTCTGGTCATTCATCCTTAAAATAGATCTTATGTTATCTGTTCAATTTGTACTATATTTAGTTCTGAAGTCTGGATTTAGATAAGTAACAAAGACTATTAGGCTATACTTTATAAATGAAAAACCACAATTTGCACAGTCCTTATGATCTTTATTTTATACTGTGTGGGTCAGTAGCTCCATGAATTACAATTAAAATAATTTGTCATTTTCTTTTTCAAAATTTATTTTTAAAAATTATCTTGTCTTAAGCAAGCTTTTAAAATTGTATTGCTGTAAAAATATCTGTTTGAGCAGTTGGTTTGAAAGGAACTTGGGCTTCTTTAGATTGAGGCTGTCAGAGGTGTAGCACATTTCTTAAATTAACCTACTTGGTAATTTTATTGGTTAAAGTTGGGTTATGTTGATACATTGTAAATCTCTTAGGACCCCCCCCCAAAAAAAAAGATTAAATTTTTATTGGATAAGATGTATTTTAGGTTGCAATTAATTTATCATTGTTCTGTAGATTAGCATGGTACAAGTAGAAAGTTTTGAATGTAAAGTTCCTTTTCAATACCCACATAATTATTATGAGGAAAGATTATTAATTTTTGATTATAAGGAGAAAAAAATAAAGAGACAGAAAAGCTGATACTTTTGTATTCTGGGAAGGGTATGTGTAGAAGAAAGTATAATTCATTAGTTGTGAAGCAAGTTCTGTTTTTCCATACTACATATTTGGGAATATGTATGAATACTTTTAAAAGATTGGTTTTATAATAATTCCAGAAATTGAGTTATTAAAAAAACAAACAGACCTCCTCGTTTAGGTGTATTCAGCTACTATATTTCACAAAAATATATTTGTTTTTAAGGTTAGTGATGAATTTAGCTAATTTGCTCTGTTAAGAAATTATTAAGACTGATGGACTAGGGCAGTGGTTCTCAAACGGGCGTTTTTCCCCCACGAGGGATATTTGGCAATGTCTGGAGATATTTTTGGTTGTCACAACTGGGTAGGGGGTACTACTGGCACCTAGCGGGTAGAGGCCAGGGATTCTGCTAGGATAATTCTCTAGAACAGAGAATTATCTGGCCCAAAATGTCAATAGTGCTATAAATTCCTGGCCTAAAAGCACTATAGGTTTCTTTTGCATTTAAAACCATTTGTGAACTGCAAATAATTTCTTTTGAATTGTTAATCTTTTTCATTTTTTAAAACCATAAAACAGAAATTAAGGTAATTTCATTGTTTCTAGGAAAATGACTTGGAATATTTTCGATGTCAGTGAAATCTATTTAAGGAGGAACTGAGATGTGTGTAATGGAGGTGGTGTGAGTGTGTGTACATTTGTAGAGTAAGAAAAAAACGTAAAACCAAATGGCATAAGGGCCTCGCCTTTCATCCTTTGGTAAATGGAAAATCTATTCAGTGCCAGTGTAGCAATGGTCGTCAACCTGTTTAATGTTTCAAGTTAAGAGTGCTTCTGTTGGGATACAGTAGAAGGCTCTTACTTTCTTTTTATACTAGTGCTTCTTTTGTTTGGGAGTGTAATTGGAAGGAGACTTTCTAAGAAGATGATTGTTCCAGTTTCTTAAGATAACTACCTATTATCCCATGAAATAACTCTATATTTTAGTATGCGTTGTGAACACTATAAAATCTGGAATTCCATTTCAGAAAATATCAGTATATTTTTTCTTTATAATACAACTTTACTTAGAAATAATTAATATACCATAAAATTCTCTTTAAAATATGTAATTCACGATTTTTAGTATATTTACAAGGTTGTGCATCCATCACCCTTGAATTTTAAAATATTTTTATCACCCTAAAAAGAAACCCTGTACTTATTGAGTCACTCCCTATTCCTCCCTTCCCCCAACCCCACCACTCATAGTAACCACTATTCTACTTCCTGTCTCTGGATTTGCCTATTCTGGACATTTCATATAAACGGAATCATACAATATGTGGCCTTTATGATTGACTTATTTTAGTTAGTGTAATGTTTTCAACATTGATCCATGTTATATCATGTATCAGCACTTTATTCCTTTTTATAGCCCAATAGTATTATGATGTATTGATAATATCACATTTTGTTTATACAATCATCTGTTGATAGACATTTGGATTGTTTACATCTTTTAGCTATTGTTAATAGTGCAGTTATGAACATTAATGTACAAATAGTTGTTTGAGTACCTGTATACTTTTGAATATGTATCTAGAAGTGGAATTACTGAGTCATGTAGTAATTCTATGTTTTACTTACTGAGGTACTACCAAACTGTTTTCCACAGTGGCTGCATCATTTTACATTCCTACCAGCAATGTACAAGGGTTCCAATTTCTCTAGTCAACACTTGTGATTTTCTCTCTCTCTCTTTTTCTTCTTTTAAAAAGTACTATAACCATCCTAGTGGTGAAGTGGTATCTCACTGTGGTTTTGATTTACATTTCCCTAATGACTAGTGATGAGCATTTTTTCAGTTGTTTATTGGCCATTTGTACATATTATTTTGAGAACTGTCTAGTCAAGTTCTTTGCCCATTTTTTCTATTATTATTATTATTTTATTATTTTTTTAATTTATTTTTTATTTTTTAGATGAGGCAACTCTTAGTTGACCTCACAGATTGCTAGGACCTTGTCAGCTTACAATCCCTTATTTTTAAATTTTTTTTACGCTTACAGCACTTGGTCTTACTAGGCGGTCTCCCATCCAAGTACTAACCAGGTCCGACCCTTCTGAGATCACACGGGATCGAGCTTCTTCAGGGTGGCATGGCTGTAGACTATTATTATTATTTTTATGATGATATTGGTTAATGAAATCCAGTAAGTTTCAGGTGTATAATTTAACAGTAAGGCATATATATATCTATATATATCTATATATATCTCACATTGTTCACCGCCCACAGTTAGATTTCTTTCTGTTACCACATATTTGACCCCTTTTACCCCATGTACCTCCCCACTACCTTCCCGCCCCCCCCAATAACCACTGGTCTATTGTCCATGTTCATGAGTCTCTGTTTGTCCTGTTCATTTATTGCTTTTAGGTTTATATCCCATATATAAGTGATATTACGTGGTTTTCAATT